>NC_134811.1:29628472-29630972 GCF_046742065.1 Oratosquilla oratoria | reverse complement strand
CATAACATCCAGTTAAAAGACCCAAATCAAGTTCCCATTAGACAGCGTCCATATCCCCTAAACCCCGAAAAGACTGAAATCCTTAGAAAAGAAGTCCAGTACCTCCTAGATCATGGTTTGGCAGAACCTAGCCATTCCCCTTGGGCTTCACCCTGCATTTTAGTACCAAAGGCAGATAATTCATTCCGTATGTGTACGGACTATCGTAAGATAAATAATGTCACCGTCCGGGATGCATACCCCTTGCATTGAACAGTTACTAGATATGATAGGTGATGCCCCCTTTTTATCAACCATAGATATGTTAAAAGGCTACTATCAAGTAGCCTTAACCCAAGAAGCGAAAGCCATCTCTGCCTTCGTAACCCCTTTTGGTCTGTACCAATACCGAGTGATGGCGTTTGGACTTACTAATGCCCCTGCTACCTTCCAGAGGTTAATTAATGTCGTCATCCAAGGTCTACCTGGAGTGGGAGCATATCTCGACGATGTGGTGGTGGTAGCTGACAACTGGGAAGACCACTTGGCCCGACTAGATGGTCTATTCCATCGTCTGAAGGAGGCGGGCTTGGTGATCAACTTACAGAAGTCCGTTTTTGCTCGAGGGACCGTGACTTACCTAGGCCACACCGTAGGTGGTGGTTCGGTGCGGCCCAAGAAAGCCAACGTGGAAGCGATCCTAGCCTTCCCTACACCAAGGACAAGGAAGGAGGTGATGAGGTTCCTTGGGATGGCTGGATATTATCGCCACTTCTTCAAAGACTTCTCCACCATCGCGGCTCCCCTTACCGACCTGATCAGCCCCGCCAAGCCCTTCTAGTGGCCCCCATCCTGCCAGACATCTTTCGGGAACATCAAATCATTCCTGACTTCCGAACCGGTGCTCAAGACTCCTAACTACAACCTACCATTCCACCTGCAAATAGATGCCAGTGGAGTTCGAGTGGGGGCAGTGTTGCTACAACCTGACCCTACCTCCACCATTCTCCATCCTGTGGCCTTCTTCTCAGCGGAGCTCAACAAACATCAAGAGAGCTACTCCACCATAGAGAAGGAAGCCCTATCCCTCGTCCTGGCAGTCAAGAAGTTTTGGTGTTATCTCCAATCATCAGCAGCGCCCATCAAGATATTCACTGACCATAATCCTCTCGCCTTAATTCAGAAAGCCAAGCTTAAGAATCAGAAGATTCTTCGTTGGGCTCTAACCTTACAAGAGTACTAGATATCCACCCTATAAAAGGGCCCGATAATATCATTGCAGATACCCTCTCCCGTGCTCCAGTCAGCTAACCTCCTTCGTGTTCCCCTTCGGAGGTCTTCGGTGGGGGTGGGGAGTGTCACGATACTACCCCTAGCCAGGTGATACGATACCCCATCCTGGTGTCAAAATACCCATTCATCTGAATGACACCCTTCAAACTACCACTATCCTTCTACTTTGCCACTTGTTTGAAGGAACAAGCAGACAGCCTTTTCCCCCTCCCCCTTTTGGGGGCGTTCCTCAGCGAAGCGATAGCTTGGCAGTTCGGCCTAAGCAACCGTCTCAGGCCAATCACTGGGCAAGATGTCAGCCTAGAACGACTATATAAGCCAGGCATTCCTAAAACTCGGCAGAATCGTCTCTAGCTAAGCTGCCAGCCCCTGCTTCCTCTGGATTGTAAACATTATCGCTTGGGCCAGGTTTCAGTCTTACCAGTTCTATATCTACTACATATCTTATACCCTCATTCCCCATTAATTTAGTATGTATTATGTATTAGGATTGATATTGTTTTCTTAGTTTATTGTCTCTGTTTGATTATATTTTATTCTGAAATATGAAATAGTTAACAATGTCCTCCGTCTTTCGGCATACCAATAGTCTGATGCGTTTTCATGACCCCATTCTAAATTTGTTGTGGCTCGGGCACTCGGCCCTTACAGTTAACAAGTGTATTTCCAGCCTGAGTCATAACAATATATATATATATATATATATATATATATATACATATATATATATATATATATATATATATATATATATATATATGCGTGAGTGACCGCCAGGAAAAATAAACTAATTAAGCAGAGCGCTTTCGTATCATAACATCTTCAGTGCTACTACAAACAAGGAATTATAAAAGGAAGAAACAAGGCACAGAATATATGACAGAGACATGGCGATGAAGGAATTCGGAGAGGTAGTGGAAGAAGTACACGTGCTTTTTACAGCCGTCTTAGTAACCAACAAGTATGGGACAATTGCTCATAACTGATACATTACAATTAAAGAAAACACTAAAATTTCTTGGGAAACATAACTATCTAATTTGTACAAACCTTGATGGAGATTAACATCTATCTATCTATCTATCTATCTATCTATCTATCTATATATATATATATATATATATATATATATATATATATATATATATAGTATATATATATTATATACATATATACGTATATATATATATATATATATATATATATATATATATACACACACACGTGT
>NC_134811.1:29590972-29623472 GCF_046742065.1 Oratosquilla oratoria | reverse complement strand
TACCATCCCGCATTCCTCTGTGGATTCATACTATTCTTGTAACCCTTCCTTTCTATGTACTTTGCAATGGATGTAATATACGAAAATGCTTTTCTTCGTTCACTTTCTCTTTGCAGTGGTCGATCTTGCATATATACACACATTACAAATACACATGTATATAGACGCGTACGTATACTTACGAGTTTACATTTACGCCTACATTCTACATCAACACCCACATTTAAGTTTGTTTTTACATTTACATCTATATCTATAGCTACATCTGCACTTGCATATATACTCACACCTACTTTCTACATCTGCACTACATTTACATCTACTTTTATATCTACGTTTCCATCTACATCTATATCTACAGCTCCATCTACATTTGCATGTACATGTACATCAACATACTGCCAGGAGCATCCAAGCTTGAAATGTTTCTATTCCTAGTTAGGACAAGACAATCCTAATGAATCACCAATTGAGACATTGCTGTAATGTATTGTTTATACATTTATACTTTGCAATCGAAATATATAGATTCCCCGTTTCCAGTCTTTTCTACTCCAACAGTGGTTTCTACGTGATTGACAAATGTGTGATTACATTTTGCACCTGTAATTATACTTATTTGTTTATTATTGTTGATTATAGGCTATGAACTAGGATTTATTTATTATTTATTATTGTTTTTTTATACATTGTTTGCATCAACATACACCTAGTTGTTCCCTTGTTCCAACATCATTGGAATGTTGTTGTTCTGATTATGTAATTATCTATATGATGCCATGTAACCCAATTTGATTATTAGGTAATATAAACAAATGTATTTAGTAAATTATCTGCTGAAAATTGCGAAAGTGAAATATTGTCATTCTATCTGTCTATTTATTCATCTACCTATTTACTTTGTATTCGTTTATTTATTTATTATCTTTTTTTACGAAAAGATTTTATTTTATATCAAGTTCAGGTCTGCGACGGATACTGCGATGTTCTACCGATGACGTAGGTCTGTTATATGTGAGGATACTCTCAAATCCTTATTCTCAAGATTTTACTCCATCTAACCAGACCAAGATGCTTACCACTTGCTACTCAAGACATGTATCGTGTTTTACTACGGAAATAGACAAGAACTGGTTTACCAACAGTGATTAATTAATGGAATACACTTAGTAACAATGTAGTAAGCGCTGAAACAATTGTTTGTTTTAAGAGATGTATAAAAAACTTTATGGATAGGGAGGAAAGGTGGTAAGGGACATGGAACTGCCTAGTGTAGGTCTTGTGTTCTCTTGCAGTCTCCTCCGTTCTTATATTCTTATGTTCATCTGGTTCAACTCATAAACTTGACTTGTATTAGAGACCGTATATGACATTCCCGCTGTTGTTGGTTCCAGAATCAATTAGTATTAATTAAATTAAGAGATCAGTTTGAACTCGCCTATCTAAATTGTATATCTTAAACCATCTCGTAGTTTTTTCTAGTGTAACATAGTGTGATGGGTGTAACAGGGATCTTGAAGTGTAACATAATCCCCCTAAAGTCAATACGGAAAAATAGTAATACTCCTAATTGGATGACGGACAGATTGAAACATGATATCGGAATGAAAAGAGGACTTTACGTAAAAAAAAAAAAAAAAAAAACGGGGAATCACACTTTAGATCAAGATATAACAAAATGGCAAAGCTGGTTAAAAGGAATACACGTACAGCGAAACGTAATTATGAAATCAAGGTTGCCAGTCAACCAAAATCCAACCCAAAGTGTTTCTTTCACCTCTATAGAACAAAAAATAAAGAAAGAATAGGACCAATTAAAAACGATGAAAATGTCATGATAGAATCGGAGGAAAAAATGAGTGAGGAGTTTAACAATTATTTTCTATCGGTGTTTACTAATGAGAGGTTAGATAAAGTACCTGACTGCGATCCGATTTTCAGAGGGGATGAAGAAAGTAGTCTATCTAATATCAGCATTAGTAAAGAAGAAGTAGTCAAGCAGATTGACAGACTTAAAGCTACAAAATCTCCGGGTCCAGACGAAATTTTTCCAAGAATGCTTAAGGAGTGTAAATTTGAAATCTGCGACCAGTTAACTGAAATATTCAATAAATCGGTAGACACTGGTTTTGTTCCAACTGCTTGGAGGCAGGCAAACGTTGTTCCTGTTTTTAAGAAGGGAGATAGATCGTCTATATGCAACTACAGGCCAATCAGTTTGACATCGGTTATAGGAAAAATGCTTGAAACAATAATAGTAAATAGACTCAGAGAACACATCGAAGGGCATAATCTAATTTGGGATTCACAGCATGGTTTCTCCAAGGGTAAGTCATGTGTGACTAATCTTCTATCCTTTTACACTAAAGTATATAAGGTGTCAGATAACAATGAAAATTACGATATTATTTACCTTGACTTTAGCAAAGCGTTCGACAAGGTGCCACAACAGAGACTACTAAATAAAATCAAAGCCCATGGCATAGGAAGAAAAGTGTTAGAATGGATTCGAGCTTCGATTAATAACAGAAAACAGCGGGTCACCATAAATGGAATAAAATCTAGGTGGGGCAATGTTACTAGCGGGGTCCCCCAGGGCTCGGTTTTGGGTCCCTTGTTGTTCATTATGTACATAAACGACTTAGACGATGGGATAAATAGTGATGTTAGTAAGTTTGCGGACGACACTAAAATAGGACGCCTAATTAGGTCAGGAGACGACGCAGAGATTCTGCAGGATGATCTTAATAAATTGTTAACATGGTCTGTGAAATGGCAAATGAACTTCAATATCTCTAAGTGTAGCGTGTTAAACGTAGGGCTACACAACCCCGAAAATAGATACAACTTAGATAACACGTTTTTAGAAAAATCTGAGTGCGAGAGGGACTTGGGAGTTCTGGTGAGTCCGGACCTTAAAACCAGGAAGCAGTGCATTAGCGCCAGAAATAAAGCTAACAGTGCATTAGGTTTCATTGCTAGGACGGTAACGAATAGAAGTGCAGAGGTAATTATTAAACTCTATCTAGCGATAGTTAGACCCATCCTTGACTATGCGGTACAGTTTTGGTCTCCGTCCTACAGAATGGACATAAATTCACTAGAATCAGTACAGAGAAGAATGACCAAAATGATACATGGACTCGGAAATTTGCCTTACGAAGAGAGGCTTAGGCACCTAAACTTACACTTTCTGGAAAGACGCAGAGTGCGGGGTGATCTAATAGAAGTGTTCAAGTGGATCAAAGGCTATAACAAGGGTGAGGCAAACAAGGTCATCATAATAAAACAACAGGGCAGGACTCGCAGTAATGGATATAAACTGAACAAAATTAGATTTAAGAAGGAAATAGGCAAAGAATTGGTTTACTAATAGGGTGGTCGATGAATGGAATAAACTTAGTAACCATGTAGTAAGCGCTGAAACTATCAGTTGTTTTAAAAAACGATTAGACAACTTTATGGATGGGGATGACAGGTGGTGATGGACACGGAGCTGCCTAGTGTAGGCCTTATGGTCTCTTGCAGTCTCGTTTATTCTTATGTTCTTGTGTTATGTTCTTATCAAAGTGTGACAATATACATACATACTGTATGTACATATATATATACAGGTATATACATATACATATATATATATATATATATATATATATATATATATATATATATATATATATGAATAGAATCGCCAATGACGACGATGTCAATAAAATAATTCCGATAGTTGTCCCCGGACTCGAACCCAGGACTTGTATGTTAGTAAGTCTATGCTTCTACCAACCACGCTACTGAGACTATAAAATTCTTTAATCTCAGGGTTAATCTAGAACCGCAGGATTTGAGTCGACTGCTAACTGCCGTCCGGGGACAACTGTCGGAATTATTTGATTGACATCGTCGTCATTGGCGATTCTATTCAGGTATTACAACGACGAAAGTCTATCAAGGATACGTACCTGCTTCACCAATACGTATAGGTGGGCTTGGCTCTTCGTAAAATTGAGATTAGGACGGGAATTAGCAGTCGACTCAAATCCTGCGGGTGTAGAATAACCCCGAGGTTGAAGAATTTTGTAGCCTCAGTAGCGTGGTCGGTAGAAGCATAGACTTGCTAACATACAAGTCCTGGGTTTGAGTCCGGGGACTAGTGTCGGAATTATCTTATATATATATATAATATATATATATATATATATATATATATATATATATATATATATATATATATATATATATATACATATATACACATATGCATATACATATACATATACATATATGCATATACATATACATATACATATACATATACATATACATATACATATACATATACATATACATATACATATACATATACATATACATATACATATACATATACATATACATTTACATATACATATACATATACATATACATATACATATACATTTACATATGAGTGGTAGAGTGGTGAGTTTAAACGCCAAGAATCTGTTGAAGTTTTATTACTGACGTTTCGTCCAACTAGGACTTCATCAGAGTGTATACAAATAAGACTATGACAACTTATATATTCACACAGCTCACCCCGCTCCTCCCCGGTCAATGTTGTTGCCATCTCGCTTTCGTCTGGCCTCGTGGAGAATTAGGCTGTTTGCTTCCTTCGCCAACTTGACAAAACCGTCCCGATGATTGTTACAAGCGGACGATGGAACATAAAAAAATGACGTCAAAGCCCTCCAACTCATTAGTGGTACATATCGACAACTTTGGCCACCTGCCGGATTTGGAAAAAACAGAGGTGCTTCATAATGGACTTGACAAAAAGGAAAGGATGACAATTGAGGCAGCATACATTACTTCACTCCCATGTAGCAATCATCGGGACGGTTTTGTCAAATTGGCGAGGGTAGCAAGCAGCCTAATTCTCCACGAGGCCAGACGAAAACGAGATGACAACAACATTGACCGGGGAGGAACGGGGTGAGCTGTGTGAATATATAAGTTGTCATAGTCATAGTTGTGTACACTCTGAAGAAGTCCTAGTTGGACGAAACGTCAGTAATAAAACTTCAACAGATTCTTGGCGTTTAAACTCACCACCCTACCACTCATTCTGTCTTCGCATCTTAACATATACATATACTAGATTGCACTAATGTCGTAACACATTGGTAAAATTTAAACTTAGAACCCACTGTCGATGGAAAAAGATAAAAAGTGAGATGATTGTTCCTGTATATTTCGACCACTCTCTGTGGTCCTCTTCAGCAGAATGATTACAAAGGTATAGTACAAGAATATATACATAGTAATTAGGTATATGAAGGGGGACATAGGAAGACACAGGTGAATTTACCCTAGGTAGGGTGATCGTTGTTGGAACCAATAATGTTTGAACATATCTTATTAACTGCTAATGATGTAATACAGTCCGGAATCCAATGACCTTTTGAGATGTTGAAATTCGAGCCATCTTTGATGAAAGAAGATTCTATTATATTTCTCTTGAAGCTACAATTTGATTTAAAAATTATATCTGCGTTGCCCCAGTCTATGCGGTGGTCTTTGTTGAATGAGTGAAGAAACACTGCAGAGTTCTCGTATCCATATTTAACCGAGTTTTTGTGTTCTTTAATCCTGGTGGTGAGGTTTCGTCCGGTTTGACCCCAGTACACCTGATCACAATCCTTGCATGGTAATTTATAAACTCCTGGGTTGTTATTATCTTGGGTTCTTCTATGGACATTAACTACTTTAGAAAATAGGCTGTTGGGATAATTAAATGTGAATTTTATTTGTTCAGGAGGAAGTAGTTTAGAAACTTTGTGGATAGAGCCATGGTATGGTAATTTTACACATTTTTTGTCCCAATTGTGTATGTTATGAGTTTGGAGTTATCTTTATAATGGCTGGTTTTTGCTTTACTAAGGGCTTTAAGTAAGAACCAGTCTGGATATCCTACTTTCTTTAGTTGTGAGCTTACTTCCTCTAGTTCTTCTTCAAGGTACTGTGGACTACATATTTTACTTTGTCTGGATGGTGGCTAAAATAGTGAAGATAACTACCTGTGTGGGTTGGTTTCCGGTAAACTGAGAAGGACAGTTGGTCACAATTCCTAATCACTAGAATGTCTAAAAAGGGTAATTTATTGTTATATTCCCATTCCACTTTAAATTCAATGCTATTTGCTAAGTTGTTAATTCTAGCAAGAAATTCATCAAACAAGCCCCAATCGTCATTCCAAATCGTGAAAATGTCGTCAACATACCGATACCAAAACATGTCCGGAGGTTTAATGTCTGGCAATAGGACACTTTCGAAATATTCCATGTACAGGTTGGCGAGTACTGGAGAAAGGTTGGACCCCATACTGCAACCAAATTTCTGTCTGAAAAACTTGCCTTGAAAAGAAAAAACATTGGTGTTAATGCAACAACATCAAGACAAATTCCCCATTTCTGTCTCAGATCTCATTAAGTTAACTCGGCTGTGCATTAACACCAATGTTTTTTCTTTTTCAAGGCAAGTTTTTCAGACAGAAATTTGGTTGCAGTATGGGGTCCAACCTTTCTCCAGTACTCGCCAACCTGTACATGGAATATTTCGAAAGTGAAGTGAAGAAGACCACAGAGAGTGGTCGAAATATACAGGAACAATCATCTCACTTTTTATCTTTTTCCACCGACAGTGTTTGAAATACACATATACATTTACATATATATATACATATATGCATATATATGCATATGCATATACATATACATATACATATACATATACATATACATATACATACACATATACATATAGGTTTACATATACATATACAAATACATATACATACATATATATATATATATATATATAATATATATATATATATATGATCATTTTTATGACCATCGCGCAAGGATTCGAACCTGCGCTGTACATGACGACAAGAGGCCCGCCATGACTACCACCTTGGTCGAGCGGTCTAAGGCGGTAGTCATGGCGGGCCTCTTGTCGTCATGTACAGCGCAGGTTCGAATCCTTGCGCGATGGTCATAAAAATTATCTGATTAATGTCGCTGTCCACTAGCGAATTCCTCGTATATATATATATATTTATATATATATATATATATATATATATATATATATATATTGTATATCTAGGGCGCCGATTCTCAGTAATACACACTGAGTTAAACACGACAGCAATTTGGCACTGATTAATCTTCTTACTAAGATTTTCAATTTTTCTCACAGTACTTTTAAGAACTACTGAGATTATTCTAGACTATGTTTACCATCACCCGACACTACCACCACCTAAAATGCCTAAAACTATCATGAAGGAGATGCTTCTTGCTTGCACTACCGAAGCCCCTTTCAAATGCCCTCAAGGCAAACTTTTTGTCCAAATAGATGGCATTGCCATGGGCTCTCCTTTGGGGGTCCTTTATGCTCAAGCCTTTATGTCTCACGTAGAAACTGAAGCCTTACATTCCCTAACCACGAAACCGCATTTATATCTGAGATATGTTGATGATATCTTTGTTTGTGTTTCTGACGTACATTTGCTAGAAGAGCTCAGATCTAATCTCCAAGCCATTTCAGGGCTACAATTTTCTACAGAGCTCAATGTTAATAATAGGATCCTTTTCCTTGATGTTTTGGTGAATGCGACATCTAATAACTTTAAAATTATGGTATATCGCAAGCCCACTGATAGCGGTAAATCCATGAACGGTCTTGGTGAATGTTCTCGTAATTATAGGAAAGGCGTTATTAGGGCATATGTCCGGCGGGCAATTTCCATTTGTTCCTCTTGGCATATGCTCCACTTAGAACTTACTTATCTGCGCCAGATGCTAGTAAATAATGGTTATTCTAATCAAGACTTTGATAGTGTAACTAAGGATTTACTGGAACGTAAAGTTGCTGTGAAAACACCGGACCAAGCCAAGACCGTTACTGTATTTTACCAGAATATTTATTGTAGCTCGTACCGCCAAGATGAGAAACACATGAAAGACATCATACATAGAAATTGTAAGCCAATAGGTGATTATGATAACTTAAAAGTAATTATATTCTATGACAACCCCCGTACCTGTTCCTTTGTTATGAAAAACAATCTGTCTGGCAATGGCGGCATATTATCGAGAACCAATGTCATATATGAATACCGTTGTACTACTGGGGACTGCGCACCCCGTAATTCTTCATACATTGGGTTCACGACATGCCAACTGAGTAGACGGTTGTCCCTACATTTACAACAAGGAGCAATTAAACAACACCACCTCCAATACCACCAGGCTGTAATCGATAGGGAGACAATCGTGGATAACACTAGGATAGTTGCACACTGTGCCAAAATTAAGGAACTAAAAATGCTTGAAGCCATCCACATAAGGGAGAGAGCTCCAATTATTAACATTCAATGTAATATGATTTCTGCCATCCCGCTATTTAATTCTTCCACTAGATTTGGAGCCCAACAACAGCAACACCCACCTCCTTCCTCTCCCCCTCCCCCTCCTACACCTCACCAACCCCCACATGACCAGCGTGGTGCCCCAGCGAGAAGACCTATCTTACCTGACTCCCCCCCTCTCCCTCCTCCTCCCCCTCCCCCTCCCCCTCCAAGACGAAGTGCTCGACTACGCAGCGGGTCACGACCCATCCAGCGTTCCCAAGCGGCCTATATTTAAACCCATGTTGTCTGTACATTATTGTCAATTGTGAATCATGTAGCTTTGAAAATTGTGACTTATCTCTTATAACTATTTTGAAGATGACTCCCTGAAGTCGAAACGTCAAATTAAATATGGAAGACTATGGAAGGCTTGTATTTGCCTACCCTCCTGAAATGAGACCTACTGTGAGAAAAATTGAAAATCTTAGTAAGAAGATTAATCAGTGCCAAAATGCTGTCGTGTTTAACTCAGTGTATGTATGTATATATATATATATATACAGTATATATATATATATATATATATATATATATATATATTCATATATATACAGTATACACATCCATTTACATATACTATTCCTAAAAGATATTCATGTAAAATAAGGTAAATTGTAATTCATGGTGTTCCATAACCTTGGGAGGCTTGGACTTCAGAAACAACGAAATGACATCACCTCTGTATTTCAAATAAGTGGATTCCACCATTTTCCTTGAATATCTGCCCACGATGAATATTCCCAAGGGTCAATGGACCTCAGACATTATATCAGGACTATTCATCACCAGACATATTGTCAACAAGCTTCCTCCCCCTCCTCCTGACCCGACTTCATGTCATCCTAAGGTCACATAGGGTTGGGGTAATGACGGTTATTATTTTCCATGTTCCCTTTCTTTTGTAAGAGGTTGCTATTTATGATAGCATCCTCCTTCCACTTTGTACTACTGAAGAGGATTGCAGTTAGCAATCCAAATATATAGTTTCGCTTACGCAACTCTTTCTTTCGTCCGACTGTGGTGTTAGTTGTGATTTACAAATGTGTTACTACATTTTTCACCAGTGATATACATATACATATACATATACATATACATATACATATACATATACATATACATATACATATACATATACATATATATACATATACATATACATATACATATACATATACATATACATATACATATACATATACATATACATATACATATACATGTACATATACATATGCATATTCTGTACATATACATATAGTGAAACATATGAAATCCTATCGACCTATTGTTTGCACAAGTAATTTTGCTAAAACCTATTAGTCATTAGCATTCTTTGAAATTATATGGAAAGCAGCGCTATTTTCCACTTGTATATAATAAGAAAAAAGAGATATTTTTTCTGTCCAAACTAAAGAGAAATAAACTTTTGTATGTCTATGATATATAATATACATGATATCGCATTGTGTCAGAAGATCTTTGTATATTGCTCTCACGTCTTCATTTTGAAAAGATAAACTTTCGATGCCGAAGGTGTTAGGAAAAAAAGTAAATAAAAGAACAAAGAATAAATGCAGCTAAGTCAACAGTTTGGATATTTAAACAAAAGAAGATCTAAAACCCTTTGATGTCTTGGGGTGATTTCCCGTTAAATAGGTAAGATTACCTGGTGGATATGTCAAACGTTAGAAAAGAATATATTACTTCAAAGGCTTAATGTAGGTAGGATTAAACAATTCGTGCCTTGAAGAATCCCTTTCAAAAAGTCACCACCCTGTCAAGCCGCTTTTTTTTTTTTTTTTTTTTTTTTTTTTTTTTTTTTTTTTTTTTTTTTTTTTTTTTTTTTTTTTTTTTTTTTTTTTTTTTGTGTTGCTTCCCTCATCCGCCTAGGGCTGAGATTTCGGAATCCAAAGCCAGAAGCACGTGGAGGCTCACGGGAATCGAACTCACGAACACCTGCTCATGAGTTCGACATGGTATCTACTGGCGACGGCCACAAATTACACAGCTTTCATACTTCTCCAAGAGCATTTTTTAAAATAGAGTCCTCAATCCCAATGACCCGTTACCACAGCAAACGAATGTAGATTTGTAGTTTGTAATCTACATTTAAGGTTTGGTGAGACAAACGAAGTGAAAGTCTTCGTCTTCTCTCTCATACAATCAGGGAGCAACCTCCGAGCAGAACTCGAGTGGTTGCCAAATTCTATTTACAGGCATAAGTTGGTAGTTACCACTACACAACTAAAATAATTAATTTATTCCTACATTTACAATGTACAATGCATGGACTGAATCTGGATACTCAGTATCTATGCATGGGATAATATTTACATAAGATAGGGAACATAAAAGAAATATGTATTGAACGTATGCTGATAAAGAAATCCTGATCTTGTAGATTGGCAATG
The DNA here is from genome assembly GCF_046742065.1 of Oratosquilla oratoria. Lineage (NCBI taxonomy): Eukaryota > Metazoa > Arthropoda > Malacostraca > Stomatopoda > Squillidae > Oratosquilla > Oratosquilla oratoria. The sequence goes on along the minus strand of NC_134811.1, from coordinate 29,612,600 downwards.
TTGGATGAAGATGTGTCAGTCACTTGGCCAGGTGTCCTGGTGAGGCTAGGAAGTGTCTAACCCCTCTGACCACGGTCAAATCTGATGACAATGGCCGGTCCTTTGGAAGTTGTCTGAAGACGTCGGCCGTTCCCTCTCGCACCAAATGCGTGCGTGCGCGCGCGCGTGTACACGCAAGATATATAAAGGATTGACTTTTCCCTTCAATCATCTTGCAACAGATGCTCGGCTCAACTACCACTCACTGACCACAGTGAGGTTAATGCTCAGGGAAGATAAGTAATACAAGCCCTTTGTGGAATTTTGGCATGAAAACAAATATACATAATGTTGGAATAATGATGGTGTCGGAAAATGCTCGTAATTAAAATAAAATAGATTCAATTGTATTCAGGTGGTGGAGCAATTTATGCTAGTAGCTGGTGAATCCTCGTGTGATGAAGCGGAATGAATTTGCATGGAGAGAATAGAATCAATTGACGCGGAATCATGTTATGCCTGCTCAGTCACGTGGATGTGGTTTACTTTGTGAGAAGTTACAGATACCAATGCAGGGAGGAAATTATTTGCATCAATTATACAATTTTTAGCAGGGTAAATGACTATGTTATGTTGCTTCATCAATGTTAAACCTATGAGGATATCAGCAGAAAAGTGAACGTCAGCTACGTAGGTGGTAACTAGCGAGAATTTACTAATAATCGGAAATGGTACACCATCTACATTGCAAAGGTTGACATTTGGGGGTTCCAAAATGGTGACACGTTTAGTTGCAGTGCGGAATTTATGGAAACTGTGTGTTGACATTATTTAACTGGGGAACCCGTGTCGAGAAAGATTGTCTTTTTGGTGTTGCTAGACATGGCACTGAATGTTAAGGAATGGGAAACATGTCTAGGATATTCAGGGTATGTACAGGTAGAGTTAATGGGTGAATTTCCGGGTATAGAGTAACTGTCCTTGGTGTGCACTCTTTGTATTCTGTAGTCATAAAGGAGATACGTTACGTGAGTGCCTTGCAGATGTGTTACGTGAATGGCTTGCAGGTTAGTGATCCGGGGGTTTTGGTCTGTGCTGCTTCCGTGCTAATAGCACACGGCAACGATCACTCGTGTGAAAACATGTACTATGATAATCGCAGTGTCGGTTTGGTTGTGAAGGGTTTCTGTGGTAACACGTGTTTGGGAGGTGTCCGGCTTTGTGGCAGTGTGTACAAACCAGTTGTGTTCTTGATGAAGAGCATTGGCGTAAGGGATGTCGACTGCGAGAGGTACTGTATGTCTCGATTTCGTGTTATGTGAGGGGGACCGTGTGACCTGGGCTATGGTGTGGGTGGGTGTAATGGGTACTAACTGGCTCTGGATGTGGGTGATAGTTTTCTCCATGTCAGAGAATTTCCTGCAGAATTCGTCTAGTATGAAACATGGTGTAAATGGAATAGTGCTAGCTTTGTGGAGAGCGTCTGGATGTAATTGGGAGAGTAGTCGAAAGTATGTCATGAGTGAGATTACTTGTTCCAATGAAATCTTGTCTTCTGAGACCCAGTCTGAGTTTTTGAGGCTTTCTTGGAATTCCCTCTTAAATGTTGAAACCATTTTGACAGCTTTTTCTTTGGTGTGGTGTGGACCATGATTGTAAATTCTAGCCAAAGAGTATAGAGGGAAAGTGATCCAAGTGGCTCAAATGAGGCAGAGGACTTTTTAAAGTGCTCGACATGTAATTTAAAAGTTAATTAAAGGTTCGTGTCACTTTTCTCGACAATATTTGACACTTTAGAAATACACGACGTAGACTTTCCATGAGCCTATTTTTACCTGCAACTGTCGCTCCCGGCTCCGGCCTGAGTATTTATACGGAATAAATGCTAAGTCAGCTTGCGCAGAGGGGAGTTAACATTTCTACAAATATTTAGGGTTTTCTATGTTACAAATTGAGGATTTAACATACAAAGAATGTTATAATACAGTTAGAAATGTTATGTGGTTAATTCTTGTGATTTAATTTGTGTTCAGGTTTATTTGGGGATGTGGTGTAAGTCCTATTTTTAGCTTCTCTTCTCTTATCCATTAGTTCGAATATTTCCTCTGTTATCCATTTGTTTTTCCTCCTCCTTCTATTTTCAGGAAGTACCTTTTTATTTCCCTCTTCTATTGCTTCACATAACCTTTGCCACTGAAACCCCGGATCATTTACATCCCCTTCTTCTCGCAGCACTTCATATTTATTTTCTACTGTAACCAAATACCTCTGTTTCAAGTCTTCGTCCTTTCTCAACACACTTACTTCTCTTCTCGGTTTCCCCATCTCCTTTCTTAATTTCTTCAATTTTATTCTAATATCTGCAACAACTGGCACATGATCACTATTACAATCTGCTCCTGGGTATGTTTTTACCTTTATCACTGCATTTCTAAATCTTCTGTTGATAGTAAAATAGTCTATTTGATTTCTTGCTGTATCTCCTGGTGCCTTCCATGTCCATAGCCTTCGCGGATGTTGCCTAAACCACGTATTCATTACTATTTGTTGATGTTCTATGCACCAGCTTATCCATCTTTCTCCCCTGTCATTTCTCTCTCCTAACCCAAATGGCCCCACAACCTCTTCTTCTCCACCTGAACCCACTTTTGCATTTACATCACCCATAACTATCTTGATTTCCACATTGTTCCATTGCTTGATCTAACTTATCATAGAAATCATCTACTATCCTTTCCTCTGCTTCTGCTGTGGGAGCATACACCTGTATTAAACATATGTCAAAAGGTTTTCCCCTGAGTTTTACCAAGAGCACTCTGACACTGCCCAGAATCCCTTCATAGTACTAGCAACCTTTTTGTTCATCATTATTCCTACCCCTTTTTCTGCTCCTTCTCCTCCAGAATATACAAATACTCCATGCTCATTTTTCACCTCTCCCACTCCTGGCCACCTAACCTCACTAAGCCCCATAACATCTATCTTCATTCTGTTCATTTCTCTCCATACCCCATGATATTTCCCCGCTTGGTGTAATGTTCGAACATTCCACGTAACCATTCTCAACTTTTCTTTGGTTACAACAGTCGCCGGATAACGATCAGAAACCGCCTGCTGTACACTGTTCCCGACCGAGCGAGGTAATCTCCCTCCTTTCTGGAAAAAGACTCCCATTCACGCTGTTCACTTCATTTACTCTTTGGTTTTGCTCCATAGTTAATCTTGGATAAATACGTAGTAAGGGCTCCAATCCTTTTCTACGGTGACTGGCCGATTGCCATTTACATGCCTGGTTCGCCCTAGATGTGTCACCCATCTTGCTATCACACCAAACTCACCAAAGTCCTCTGACAAGTATAGTACATATACTGAGCTTGCTGCTCTAGTCTTCATCTAGTAGAGCTGGCACTGCTCCATGTCACAGTGTGTGGCACCCCTCACTTGGTTTAGCCCATCAGCCGAGATGGTTGCCCGGGGTGTGGCCGCTGTCCTAGACTAACAGCTACTAGGAGCCACAAGTGAGAGTTGGGGTGAAAGGTGCTGACCAAGTGCACAAAGCCATCCCTTAGGATGCGGCTGCTTCCTACCCTAGGTGCTACAGCTCCAACCCACCAAAAGAAATAAAATCAAGGATAGCGATAGCTAAAAGCACGTTTCAGAAAATGAAAGGGGTTTTAACAAACAAGAAAATGCCTACAGATATAAGGAGAAGAACAGTTAAAACATTTATATGGTCAACACTATCATATGGTTCAGAAGCGTGGACAATCAGCAAAAAATTGCAGGAAAACTTAGAAGCAGCAGAAATGTGGATATGGAGACGAGTATTAAGAGTACCATGGACAGCGAAGACAACAAATGAAGAAGTATTGAGAGAAATGGAGACAGATAGGGAATTGATGACAACAATAAGGAAAAGACAGTTGCGATTCTTAGGACATATAATGAGGAGGGAAGGGTTGGAAGAGGTGGTGATGACGGGAATGGTGGAGGGAAGGAGAGCAAGAGGAAAGCAGAGGGAGAAGTATATGGACGGGCTGATGAGAGCGACGGGAAAACAACTCAAACCAGCACAGATGTTACAAGTAACTAGGGACCGTGAACGGTGGCGCTCCATGGTTGCCGAAGTCCAAGAGGATATGGCACGACGGTAAGGTAAGGTAAGGTGTAAGTCCGCGCTTGGAGATACGTTCCTGGCTACTTAGCCATTATCATGCACTGGTTATGTGATGGATGGTCGCCTAAGGGCGTGGATGCATGTTTGTTCGTATGTGTGTTATGATGTAGTTTTCCGTGGGTGATGTTACAATATGTAAGGTTACATAATACCTTCCTCCCCCCCCCGAGAGATGACTTCTGTCACCTGGAATGAAGAGTGGTGAGGGGGTTGTTTAAAATACATACATACATATATATTGGAAGTATGGCACGATACCTATTGTGAACCTTAGTAGGAGTTGAAGAGTGGGCGTAGTCATAAATTTATGGGGTGTAGTCAAGTAGGTATCATGGCATGCTCATTTGTTCACCAAGGGATGATAATTATTAGAATTGGGTGACCATCTCCAGTTTTCATTAAAATCGGTACACACTCGGTTCTACCTATTTTCACTTCACTCTTTTCTGGGAGATCTTTTGAAATATCGTGTCAGTTAGTCCTAGTGTGAGGGGTTAGATTCTTTTCTGGGAGTTGCACTTTATCTAGTGTTATTGGTGGAAAAGGGTACTCTTTTCTGTGAGTTGCATTATGTAATCATGGGATTCTCTCCTACGAGTCAACACTTGAAAAAAAATCGTTTCTGCAGTAACGTAACTCGTTTCTCTGAGTCGGGAAGTTGGAGTTGTAACGAGATATAAGAGGGGAAATATTAATCTAGCATCTCCTGGTGAGATATGTTTTCTAGGCTTACATATGTATATACCTAAGTTTAAACAAGAAGAGACTTAATGTTAATAAGTGAGGGTAAATTCAGGATATATTTTACAAAATATCATGAATAAGTAATGGGTGTTTGTTTGTCTTGTATTATTTGTATGGGGGATTGGTTATGGGTTTATCTAACGCGCTGGAGCACGCAGGCATAGAGTAGTCTCCCAATGAGGAGGAACAGGATTAGTAAGGCAAATGAACTGAGGAATATAGCGATTGATAGGAGTGTGGGTGTTGGGGAATTGCAGTGTGTCTATTATGTCCGATTGGGTGGTGTTTAGACAAACTACATAATATTGTTGGTTTAATGAAAGGGATAGAGGTTTGGGGGGTGTTAGTGGTATTGGGAGGGGTGCGATAGGGTCGGGGGAGGAGCTGATATTATAATGAAGAATGTTGTGATGGTGGTTGGGGTGGAAGCTTGTGTCATCCATCGAGGATAATAGTCGAATTTTTTGTAGGTATATGGAAATGGAATGATATTCCAACCTATGAATCTCTTTTGTGGGGCGAGAGGGATATGTGCATAGATTGCATTTATACCTAGTGTTGTTTCAATGAGGGGGTCATATTCTTGTAGTCGTTCGGTGGGAAAGATGCTTTTTAGATGGAAGTTTCTTAATGCGATGGAATGTAGTCTTTAGTTTACCTAAGGGGAGGAGGTTTGGGTTGGCCTGGTAGCGTGAGAGTGTGGTTAAGTATTTGTTTCTGAATGAATTTCTGTTTTGTTGCGAGTATATGGGTGAGTGTATGGATGTACGACTCTGCCTGGTGAACACGATCCGAAAGGCAAAAAGTGGAGAATTTTTTTATATAGTGGGAAAGAGTTTGGTGAATAGGGATCGTGATCACTTTCCACTTAGGTAAGCATGACGTCCTGCCACCTAAGGGAGGAAGAATCTGGGTTTGTTATAGAGAATTACTGCCTGGAGCGTAGTGACATGTGAAAGGTAGGGGGTTGAGATTTCTTGATTGCGGGTGGGTGATGTGGGGTGGTAGGTGGAGGTCGGTTTGGTAGGAAACCGTGTCTGTCTAGGATGGTATTGGTATCGAGTGTTGATTTGATTGGTTTTAGTTTCTCTCCATGTGCTGTGATGAGGGTGTCGTCTGACGGGTCTATAAGGTGGTAGTTGTTGTTGCCTAGTGTTTCTGCTACTACAAGGGGGCCAAAGAACTTTGGTTTAAGTTTGTTTGGTCTGTTGTGGTGTTTAAGCATGACAACGTCACCTGGAGTGAGAGTCAAGGATTGAGAGTGTTTATGTTGTTTCATTCGAGTTTTTTTTTTTTTTTATTATTTTTTTTTTTTTTTTTTTTTTTTTTTTTTTTTTTTTTTTTTTTTTTTTTTTTTTTTTTTTTTTTTTTTTTTTACTTTACTTCTTTGTGGATCAAATGCATGGCGAGTTCTACGCGCTTTGCGTAATCTTCTATGATGTATAAGGGAGGAGGGGTTTTCTCCAGTATGTCATAAAGCATACGGAGGTGTTGGCCGAAAATTGTGAAGTGCGGGGGGAGTTCTTTGTTGCTGAGTTGATAGAATCATTAATGCTGGCCTGAACTTGTTGGAGCCAGTCTTCCCATGTGTTGCAAAGACACTCTTGTAGGGTACGGAGGACTTCGAGGATTTTTCTGTTTGTTCCCTTTACAAGTCCATTTCCTTGTGGGTGTTATGCAGTGGCATATATCCTGTTAATGTAGTACAGTTTGGCTATGTTTTGGAGGACTTCGTTCCTGAATTCTGTGCCGTTGTCAGAGAGAATTTGACGAGGTCCTCCAAAACATAAGATATACGGAGTCGAGAGGGATATGGAGTGGGCACTGAGTGTGCTTACCAAGGCGCCTTGAAGCGTCGGGATACGGGATGGTGGCATCTCAACGTCACCTAACTTGAGCATAGTAAGGTTTGTATCTATTGTGATATTGTGATTGGCTAAGAATTCTAATCCTAAAATGCCATCACATTCAAGGGTTCAGTCCTCGACTACGTAGAAAGTAGTGGGTGGTAATGGGTTATTTACAATGGTTATCGGGATTTTATAGTTGAAGTGAAGTCTAGGTGCGTACCACCTAGCATGGTCCCTCTAAAGTGTGGTCTGTCAGTCGGGTAGGCGTAACCTAATTGTGCACATATGGACTGTGAATGTATATTTATCTTTGTGCCTATTAGAAATGTGCTAAGGACGTTCCCTATTGTACCCATGAAGCATAGGGCTTCTGGTTTACCTGTGGTTGATGTTACGGGGTTCTCCCGTGGGAGGCTCGTATACATTCCCCCGACTGTCTTTTTGTGTGTGTGTGTGTGTGTGTGTGTGTGTGTGTGTTGCGTGTGTGTGTGAGGGGGTTTGGTTGTTGGTTCCTGCTGAAGAGTGTCCCTGTTGGGGGGTGAGAGGTTGTGGTCGTGGCGTGGGAGATGGTGGGTTTTGAGCACGGCACTCGATGTCTGAGTGGGAGAATGTATTGTGGACTGAACAGTATGTATGACTTTGGTTGCCTGATGACCTTTTGGTGTCCCGTTTGGTTATTACCCACGTTAGCTGAGTGGTTGTAGGAGTTATTGGATGTATTGTATGTGGGAGGTCTTGATTGATTTTTGGGCCCTGCATTCAGCATCTGAGTGTAAAGTTGTATTGTGAGTGGAACACATTGTATTTTGTCTTGGGCGTTGTCTGCAGTCCTGAGTATTGTGGAAATTATATTTGTGGAAATCACACAAGGTGGTGCTAAGGTGGTTATTAATTAGTGCCTTTGTGTTGTGGGGGGATAGAGTGGGTTGGTGTGTTGTTTATGGAAGATATTGCATTTATCCTGGCTGGTTGGGCTTTGCTGAATCTATCTATCCCACATTTGTCTGTTATGTCAAGGATGTATTTAGATGGGGAGGTGTCATTTATGTCAATGTCAACTCGCTGGGCCTCTCTCTCACACCTTATGGGTAGTGCCATGAAAAACATGGCGAGCTCAAAGAGATTTGCCACGTGTTCTCCCTTGACATAGTTCACACCGTGGTTATTAGGTGAGACCCATTGGGAGGGACTATTGAGTGAAGCTCTGATTATTTTTTAAACTTCTGCTACATGTGCCACGATGGAGTGGGAGGAGGAGGAGGCGGGGGATTACGAGGAATTTGAATAGGAAATGAAGATTATTCTGAGGCCTATCACTGAATAGTTTCCTAAGTTCTGAGCAATATTCCGGGTATGAGAGACCGGGTATGAGAGACCGTAGTTACCTAAGAAGGTTAACCGAATCATCCAGCGCTGTATATGCATTCGGATCTAACAATCTTCTTGTTAATGGGGTCGAGTTTGACAGGTCTTGCGGACGCGGTATGTCACTGGGCTGCTGTTGTAAACGATTTTTTTCACTTGGTCGCACTAAGCCACATGTGAACGAACTGGTAATGTTTCTTGCGTGTTGTCCCCTATGTCCGAGTTGAATGTTAGTTTGTTTTTGTGACATAAAGCACAGCACACACAGTCTCTAAGGAGGATTTGTAGCTTTTCGCTGCCACCAGTGTATACAGGTTCGTTTATTCTAATCCAAAGTTAGTAAAATGTTTGTCTCCCCTTTCTCCGCTATATTTGATACTTTATGATGTAGTTTTCCGTGGGTGATATTACAATATGTAAGGTTACACAACGAAATCATGATAGGATGTGGTTTCCTAAAATAAATCAAACTGAATGAACCAGCTAATGTGATATGCTTATCTATTCTGGATGTCAACATAGAGATTTTGCCTTTGTCGTCTGTGATATTTCTTCGTGTTATCTCTGATTCAACCGCAGAGGAAATTGTGTACAGGAACGTTCTTGCCGTTAAAGAGAGATAATGTGGTCTCATCCTTGACTACAGCGATAAGATTTTGTGTTGCTAGGGCGTTTTGAGTAGCAGGTGAATTTTCCAAAGAGGTGTTAGCAGAAAGAGGGAACATGTTTGGTGTATTGGAAGTGAACGTAGAGCGGCTGCGTGTACAGGATCGGTATGTGGAGTCAGAAAGTTGTTTGGACACGTTCAGGGATTAAGCGATAAAAATGATAATAATAATAATAATAATAATAATAATAATAATAATAATAATAATAATAATAATAATAATAATAATAATAATAATAATAATAATAATAATAATAATAATAATAATAATAATAATAATGATAATAATAATAATGATGATAATAATAATAATGGTGTGTGGAACAAGAAGGACAGAGGGAAATAGAAGAAAGGGTAGTGAATGGTGGGATGAGGAAACAAAGAAGGTTGTAGAAGAGAAGAAGCGAGCATTCACAGATTGGTTACAAAAGAGGACAGGGGAGTCATATGAGACGTACAAAGAAAAGAAAAGAGAAGTAAAGCAAAAGGTAAAGGAGGCAAAGAGGAGAGCAGATGTGAAATGGGGTAGGAGTATGACAGAAAATTTTGAAAGTAATAAAAAGATGTTTTGGAAAGAAATTAAGAGAGGAAGAGGAGGCGAATCAAATAGGGAAGAAAAGGTAAAAGGTACAGATGGAGAGTTGATAATGGAAGAGATGGCAGTGATGGGGAAGATGGGCAGAATATTTTAGGGAGTTGCTGAATGTGAAGGAGGATAGGGAAGGAAAGATAGCTGCAGTGGGAAATACGAAGAAAATGAGAGTGATGAGTGAGGAGAATGGAGGAGAAATAAGGAAGGATGAGGTGAAGGCAGTTGTAAAGATGATGAAAGCAGGTAAGGCACCTGGTCTGGATGGATGTCATGCAGAATGTCTGAAAAAGGGAGGTTCAGTGATGGTGGACTGGTTGGTGAGGTTATTTAATGTTTGCTGGAGAGAGGGTAGAGTACTGGAGGACTGGAGTAGTGCCTGTATAGTTCCTCTTTACAAGGGAAAAGGGGACAAGTGTGAATGTAGTAATTTCAGAGGGATTAGCCTGTTGAGTGTAGTAGGGAAGGCTTATGGGAGAATCTTAATTGAGAGGATTAGGAGAGGAACAAAAGGAGTAATTGGTGAGGAACAGTGTGGATTTAGGACGGGTAGAGGTTGTGTAGATCAGATCTTTGTGGTAAGACAGATATGTGAGAAAGCTATAGGAAAGGGGAAGGATGTTTTTTGGGCTTTTATGGATCTGGAAAAGGCTTATGATAGGGTAGACAGAAAGGCACTGTGGGAGGTTATGCAGATTTATGGGATAGGAGGAAAGCTTTTGGGAGCTGTCAAGAGTTTTTATGTGAGTAGTAGAGCATGTGTTAGGATTAGAAATGGAGAGAGTGAGTGGTTCGAAGTAAAGGTGGGACTTCGTCAAGGATGCGTTATGTCGCCCTGGCTGTTCAACTTATACATGGATGGGGTGGTGCGAGAGGTGAATGCTAGGGTAGTGAGTCAGGGATTGGAGATGGTTAAAGAAAATGGAGAAAAGTGGGAGGTGAGCCAGCTGTTGTTTGCGGACGACACTGCGCTTGTGGCAGGGTCAGAGGAGGGATTGAGGAAGCTGGTGGCAGAGTTTGGGAGAGTATGTGATAGAAGAAAGCTAAAGATAAATGTAGGTAAAAGTAAGGTGATGAGATGTACAAGGGGTGAAAGTGGCAGTAGACTGGAAGTGAACATTAAGGGAGAGCGACTGGAGGAAGTGGATAGTTTTAGATACTTGGGTGCAAGTGTAGCAGGAAAAGGTGGAGTGAAGGTGGAGGTAGAATGTAGATTGAGAGAAGCGAGTAAATGCCTTGGTGGTTTAAAGAGTGTAATGAGGAATAGACATTTGGGAATGGATGCGAAGAGGAGACTGTATGAAGGAGTGATTGTGCCAACAGCACTGTATGGGGCAGAAACGTGGAACATAAGAAAAGAAGAGAGAAGGAGTTTGAATGTGTTTGAGATGAGGTGTCTGAGAAGTATGGTGGGGTTACTAGGCTAGATAGAGTGAGAAATGAGGAGGTGAGGAGGAGAACAGGGGTGAAAAAGGATTTGGGAGATAGGGTTGATGAAAGAATATTAGGATGGTTTGGACACATGGAAAGAATGAGTGAAGAAAGACTAGTAAAAGAGGTATGGAAGGCAGATGTGGAGGGAGTGAACATGAGGGGACGTCCTAGGATGAGGTGGATGGATGGGGTGAAGGGGGCTTTGGGGAAGAGGGGAATGTCTGTTGAGGAAGGAAGGAGAGGACAGAAGACAGAGGTGAGTGGAGAATGGTTGTGTATGGATGATGTTGTGACTGCATGAGGAGGAATGGGCAGGGGGGTGGGGGGTGGGGTAGTATGTGTGAGTAAATTTTGACGCAGCCCGAAGGGATTTCTCCCCGTCCTCGCCTTATATGCAAAGGGGGACGGAGAGGGGGGGTCGCCGATTAAATGAAGCGGCCTTGCTGTGGATGTACTGTGTCTTGCGACACTGCTTCTGACCCAGGGCGGTGGGCAGGGTGCAGGGATGACCCGTCATCCAGGAGGTGCTCAGATGAGAGGAAGGGTGGGAGGGGTGTGGAGTGTATTTAGGGATGAAATGGGTGGGAGTGTTTTTATGCCTTTCCCTTTTTGGCTACCTCCCTTGTAAGGGGGAAAAAGCCTTGGTATATGTATGTATGTATGTAATAATAATAATAATAATAATAATAATAATAATAATAATAATAATAATAATAATAATAATAATAATAATAATAATAATATTAATAATAATAATAATAATAATAATAATAATAATAATAATAATAATAATAATAATAATAATAATAATAATAATAATAATAATAATAATAATAATAATAATAATAATAATAATAATAATAATGATAATAAAAAAAAAGACCGTAATGCCTCCTAGGTGATACTGAGAACAGAAAAAAATCTACTTATCGAAGATGATGCAAGAGTTTTGGCTTTTTAAATGATGATTCAGTAGGACAACTCGGTGGTAAGATGCAGTGCTGGAAACAGGAGTTAATACAATGTATTTGGCTGGCGAGTTGATATATATATATATATATATATATATATATATATATATATGTGTATATACATAAATGTATATATATAAAAATGTAAATATATATATATATGTGTATGCATATATATATATATATATATATATATATATATATATATATAAGTCTAAATAAAAATATTCTTCTAAAAAACGCTGTGGAAGTCGGGGACAGGTGGTATTACGGTGACACTTTGTCCTAAAAATATTCTTGAAAAAGCGCTTGGGTAAGTCGGGGTCAGGTGGTATTTTTCTTCTTCTTCTTCTTCTTCTTCTTCTTCTTCTTCTTCTTCTTCTTCTTCTTCTTCTTCTTCTTCTTCTTCTTCCTCGCGTTCTTCTTCGCGTTTTTCTTCGCGTTCTTCTTCTTCTTCTTCTTCTTCTTCTTCTTCTTCTTCTTCTTCTTCTTCTTCTTCTTCTTCTTCTTCCTCGCGTTCTTCTTCACGTTTTTCTTCGCGTTCTTCTTCGCGTTCTTCTTCGCATTCTTCTTCGCGTTCTTCTTCGCGTTCTTCTTCGCGTTCTTCTTCTTCTTCGCGTTCTTCTTCCTCGCGTTCTTCTTCCTCGCGTTCTTCTTCACGTTTTTCTTCGCGTTCTTCACATTCTACTTCGTGTTCTTCTTCGCGTTCTTCTTCGTGCTGGAGATCCCGTGTTGGGGTTCCGCCCCGAGGCCGAGGCCGAAGGGGAAAACGAGGGATTAGAGCGCGGAAAGCTGCGGCCGTAGGCCGCTGTTTGCGCAGCCAAGCCCCCGGCGAAGCCCGCGGCTTGTAAATAAATATATATATATATATATATATATATATATGTATACAAATTTGTATGTATATATATATATATGTATGTATATATATATATATATATATATATATATATATATGTATGTATATATATGTATGTATGTATGTATGTATGTATGTATGTATGTATGTATGTATGTATGTATGTATGTAAATACACATAAAAATTATATTATATTACATGCACACACACAGAAATTTTTGAGAAAATAAAAGAGAGAAAAGAAGATAGAGATCTCTGCAAAGTTAAATGCGGGAGTTGGGGAGTTGTCTTTTAGCTGGTGCTGGACGAGGAGTGTTGGAGTGCCTCGTAATAGATGCTGGACGAGGAGCGTTGGAGCGTTGATTGTAGTAGATGCTGGACGAGGAGTGTTGGATTGTTGTCTCGTAGTAAATGATGGACGAGGAGCGTTGGAGCGTTGAAGCGTTGGCTCGTAGAAGATGATGGACGAAGGAGCGTTGGAGCGTTGCCTCGTAGTAGATGAAGGACGAGGAGCGTTGGAGCGTTGCCTCGTAATAGATGATGGGCAAGGAGCGTTGGAGCGCTGAATCGTAGAAGATGATGGACGAAGGAGAGTTGGAGCGTTGCCTCGTAGTGAATGATGGACGACGAGCGTTCGAGCGTAGGCTCGTAGATGATGGACAAAGAGCGTTGGAGTGCCTCATAGAAGATGATGGACGAAGGAGCGTTGCCTCGTAGTAAATGATGAACGACGAGCGTTGGAGCGTTGCCTCGTAATAGATGATGGGCAAGGAGCGTTGGAGCGCTGGATCGTAGAAGATGATGGACGAAGGAGCGTTGGAGCGTTGCCTCGTAGTAAATGATGAAGGACGAGCGTTGGAGCGTTGGCTCGTAGATGATGGACGAAGAGCGTTGGAGTTGCCTCGTAGAAGATGATGGACGAAGGAGCGTTGCCTCGTAGTAAATGATGAACGACGAGCGTTGGAGCGTTGCCTCGTAATAGATGATGGGCAAGGAGCGTTGGAGCGCTGGATCGTAGAAGATGATGGACGAAGGAGCGTTGGAGCGTTGCCTCGTAGTAAATGATGAAGGACGAGCGTTGGAGCGTTGGCTCGTAGAAGATGGACGAAGAGCGGTGGAGAGTTGTTATGTTCGACTGTAATGTAGAGTTGTTGCTTCGGAGGAATGGTAGAGATGTAGTTTCGTCTCTCACCACAAGCCACTAGAATGTAGATTTGTAGTTTGTAATCTACACTTAAGGTTTGGTGAGACAAACGAGGTGAAAGTCCGTTCGTTTTGATATCCTCGTCTTCTCTCTCATACAATCACGGAACAATCTCCGAACAGAACTCGGGGGGTTGCCAAATTCTATTTACAGGCATAAGATGGTAATTGCTAGTACACAACTGAAACAATTTATTTTTGTTATATCTACAATGTACAATACATGGACTGAGTCTGGACACTCAGTATCAATGCATGGGATATTTACATAAGATAGGGAACATAAAAAGAAATATGTGTTTGTATGCTGATAAAGAAATACTGATCTTGTAGATTGGGAATATTGGATGGAGATATGTCGATCACTTGGCCAGGTGTCCTGGTGAGGTCAGGAGGTGTCTAACTCCTCTGACCACAGTCAGATCCGATGACAATGGCCGGTCCTTTGGGAGTTGTCTGAAGACGTCGGCCGTTCCCTGTCACACCAAATGGGTGCATGTGCACGTGTGCACGCTAGACATAAATATTGACTCTTCCCTTCAATCATCTTGCAACACGAGAACACCGAGTTGAGATATAACCCGTCTTGAGTATTAAGCAGAAAACCCAAAGAATAGTCTCCATAATACTAACACACATAAACTTTTCCTTTCTTTGAGAGGGACGGGTAGTCGGCCCGGCTCATTACCTAACCATCTTTATATCATTTCCTTGGTGAATACCCTGGGCGTTGTTCGTTTGATTCCAGAGTTTCCATTCTCCTGGCCCTTGCCTGAAGGGGCATTATATACAACACAAGGTAGCATGGGAGGAGGGGGGCACGTCGGAGTGGTGCTTCTCTCTGTGGAGCATGTTGGTCCATGGCCTGACCCAAGTGTAATTCATGACAATACTTATAATACGAAATAGTCTCACCGAAATGAAATAAGTAAATAGATAAATAAGTATTTTCAGTTGATTTTTGCAAATTTATCAGAACTGTTCGTCATTAGTTAGAAGGAAGTACTGTGACAAAAATATTAATTAACTTTGATGTTATATATTGCATGTCATGTTATATGTTATATATGTTATATGTTAATGTTATATATCATATTTTGTATATTATATGTTATAAAACAATGAGGCCCGGCCGTCGCGAGCTTTGAACTCGGATCCTCCTGGGACACGTGAGTCCCAAGGCTTGAGACTCTCAGAATGACCTCGAGTTGAGATATTTGTTCTATTTATGACGTTACGTTACGTTAAGTTATGCTACGTTATGTTATATTATGTTATGTCATGTTACGTTTCGTTAGGTTACGATATGTTATGCTACGTTACGTTATGTTACGTTACACTATGTTACGCTACTGTTACAGCAGAACAATTTGTGTTACATTACGTCGCTCTACCGGGAAGGAGGTGAGGTCATGTCACCATTCCGTCACCAGCGAAGTGGAACTACAAACAGCAGAACGTGGCACATGTGGATAGTAAAAATTCCCCCCGAACGGACGCCATCTTGCTTAGTCCTGCATCATGCATATGCATGCGCAGTGTACCAATTCAAGAGCTAGCTCATGCATGGAATTGGAAGGTGGCGCTCTATTTAGGGACCGTTTTTGCATGAGACCACAAAGTTATCTTTTCTCTCTCTCTCTCTCTCTCTTTCTCTCTCTCTCTCTCTCTCTCTCTCTCTCTCTCTCTCTCTCTCTCTCTCTCTCTCTCTCTCTCTCTCTCCTCTCTCTTTCTGTCTGTTTCTCTCTTTCTCTTTTTTTCGTGGTAGTGAATTATTCTAATCGGCTCGTGACACGATGTGGGAAAACGTACCACAAGTAATTGATAGATTATTATGAAATAATGGTTGTAAAAGAATGAAAATGTGAATAAATATTAGAATGCTAACTGGGCTAAGCTGTGTCTTTTGACAATGAGGGGCTGATAGCAAGAGCAGATTGTCTCTCCCTCTTTCTTTCTCTCTCTCTCTTTCCCTCTTTCTCCCTCTCTCCCTCTCTCTTTCTCTTTCTCCCTATGGGATATTTCAAGTGCGACATTTCCCAATAGCCCTAATAAACTCAAGCCGACTTTTATAAGTAAACACTGGATTTTATTATTGTAAAATCCTAAAAGAGAGAGAGAGAGAGAGAGAGAGAGAGAGAGAGAGAGAGAGAGAGAGAGAGAGAGAGAGAGAGAGAGGGAAAAGAAAGGAAAACAAAGGAAGGGAGTGTTTGAAGGGGATGCTTCAACCTCCAAATACTTTCATTTGATCCGCACTTGACTGAAAATGAGTGACTGAGTGACTGAGAGCTAATTCATTCCTGAGATTGGTCACTCATTTCCTGCAAACTTCACGAGGAAAGTGAAAGATAAATATCTCATCAGTTCTATGAATTTGAAAGAAAATTTTAGTGTCAAAATCGATAAAAAAAATTAATACAAGATCTTATTGTTCTCCTTCCCCTGAAGAGTTGGTGTCATTGGAATTATGCTGGTCTAGCATTAGCTTAGTCGTGGGTTCGAATCCCGCACTCCTCCCCGATTCTCAGCAGTGAGTGTTACTTGCCCTCAACAGTCCCCAAAGCGCATAACAGGGATTCAGTTGTACCTACTCAGCGCCTCCTGCCGTAGGCTCCTCACCTATAGGTATCACCTTAATACACTGTAGAATCCTGATGCCACTTTATATAAGAACAGATAGAGAACTTCTCATGCCTTTCAGTACAACAATGCGATTTCACATCGCTGAAAATGATGACAGAAGGATAGAAATAAAAGTAAATATACAGAAATAATGAACAATGTGATAGACTTTTGCTGTAGAAATGTCATAAAGATGTGAGGTATGTATATACACTGGTATAGATTTGTTTTAATTGATAATTACGACCAATCCTGTTTTATGATATGCGTATTACTTACGACCGGTTTGGTTCAAAACAGACCAAAACTGACAGGACACCATGAGGGTAGGACTATCCAAGATGGAAATGTCAGGGGGAACAGACTTTGCATTGAATGATTTCATATCCTACTCATTTTCTTTTATTTGTCTGCTTATTTATTTGTTTATTTATTTAATCATCTATTTATTTATTTATTTACGTATCTGTTCATTTATTTGTTGTCTTATTAATTTATTTATGTATTTATTAACTAATTTATTCACCTACATATTTATTCATTAATTCATTCATTTCTTTATTTACTTCTTTATTCATTTATCCAATCTATTAATTTATGCATTCATTCATTCATTTATTTATGTATTATTTAACCATTTTAATGCCTTTATTTATAAGTTTATTTATTTATTCATTAATTATTTATTCGTTTATTGATTCATGTGCTTATTTATTTATCTATTCATTTATTAATATTTTCATTTATTACTTTATATAATTATTGAATATCTTATTCATATTTTCATTCATTCTATTCATTTATTTATTTGTTAATTTATTCGTTTATCCATTTACTTATTTATTTATTCACTCATTCTTACTTATCTATTTGTTTTCTTATCTGTCATTTTGATGATGATAGTAACTATTATTAGTCTCCCTCTCAAACGAGAAATTCTTATTCAAATTCTTCTCCCACTCTTGAACATTTGTTCCTACGTCACTCGAACTTCGAATAACTATGATAATAATGACGATCCGGTTTAACGTCGCGAACTCGAAGCTTTAAGAATCATTTAGATTAACACCTAAGCAAGATGCTGTAGTGATTATCATTTATTTCATATTATTTGTTTTTGTTTTGTTATCATTTGTCTGTTTGATTCTCATTAATTATTAGTTATATGTCAATTTATTATTATTTACTATTTATCTGTTTGTTCATTATTTAACTATACCTATGCACTTACTTATGTATTTTATTTGTTATTTACATTATTATATTTTTTTTTATTAATTTATTATTATATTTATTTTTTTCGCGTCCGACCTAGATATGGACCAAAAGGTCTCCTGTCGGTATGCTCCGCCTTTATAACTCCCCCCTATCAGGAGGCTAGGACGATGCCCCTCACAGAGGACTTTGTGGCGTTGAATTTGACTAACCATGCCCTTGGTTCTACTCGCTGGCGGTAGGGTTTGAACTGCCGGCCAGCGAGCATCTTCGAACTACTATATCCACTAACATAAAAAAATATTTCTCTCTAAACCTTCCAACCTCCTACGCAAGGCCCAACCCGGAAATGAGTCATCACCGGAAACACTAACTCCCGGGGACACATCTGACTCAGACGCCTGTAAGCATTCATAGAGGGTAGACGTGTCTTTAAGCTGCTCTCCGTGTGTTAATCTAATACGTTAATAATATTACCATGGAAAAAGAAAGTGGTGCTAACAAGAAAAAGAGAATCTTTACGGAATTCTGACAAAAGAATCTTTACGAAATATTAATGAGAAAATATTTACGAAATATTGCCAAGAGAATCTTTACCAAATGTTAACAAGAGAATCTTTACGAAATATTACCAAGAGAATCTTTACGAAATATTGCTAAGAGAATCTTTACGAAATATTGCCAAGAGAATCTATATACATAAAAAAAATAAAGTTTTCAGTTTTGAAAATTTCCTGGCGTTTTTATGACCACCTTCCGAAATTTTATTGCCTTTATGATTGACCTAACGAGAAAGAGAAACAGAGAGAGACGAGGGGAGAATTTGACGACAACGTCAGTAGACTTTGACGACTCCTTTTGGAGACTGAAGACTCCTTCGGGAGATTTTGAAGACTCCTTCGCAAATAGGGGAAGAAGAACCTGATCAATCCATCGTGTGCATTCCAAGATCAATTTTCAGTAAGACAGAAGAAGAAGCCGTAGCCATGATTATGCCCGAAGAAATTTACACAGTGGATTATTCTAAAGACCTTTCACTGAGGGACATCGTTAGAAAGAGAAGGAAGCTTTGAATTTCCACTTATGTGTTTAATATATTTTTCATGTACAAAATCGTAGTAGGTCTAAATAAAATTATGGAATTTATTGTTACTCTTTTATTTTCCCATTTTGGTACATTAAAACTGCCCGTAGGGCAGGGCGCGAAGCCGTAGGCCAAGCACACCTGGCGAAGCCAGGTCCGGGTGCTTGTTTGAAATAAAAAATGTCTAAAATACATTCGTAATGCACTTCGTAGAAAAATATCGTACGTCTCTTTTCATCTTTATTCTTATCTTATCTGAATTTATAATGTTTATCTTAGTAATGCACTTTCGTTAATATATATATATATATATATATATATATATATATATATATATATATATATATATATATATATATATATATATATAAGACAAAAACTGTCGTATGATACCTTAAGAAAAAGAAATGCACTCTTCCTTTAGGTGATGTTTTTTTATGTTATGTTATGTTATGTTATGTTATGTTATGTTATGTTATGTTATGTTATGTTATGTTATGTTATGTTATGTTATGTTGTTTTGATATTTTTGTGGCAACAAGAAATTTAAGAATAGAGATAAACGAGAAATAAAGAATAGACAAATAGAAATAGATTACCAAGTTGATAGATGAATTCACAAACAAATGAATAAGTAAACGAACATATAGATATACTGTATACGATACAAATAATTCAATAAGTAAATAGGTAAACGAATAAGTATGAATAAATATATAAATAAAAAACAAAGAGAAGTTAAACAAATGAATGAATAAACAGATAAATAGATTGATAATGGACGTGCGTGCTACCATGACACACTGTACAATTAAAATAGACTTTTGACAAAGCAAAAAAAAAAAAAAAAAAAAAAAATAATAATAATAATAATAATCAAGAGGTTCCTGAGGGGGCATACACTCTGTCTTTGGACTGGGCCCAAGATTCTCTCTTTCTCTCTCTCCTCTCTCTCTTTCTATCAACTTCCACTGTGCGTCTTACACTTTTCACACACGTGGAACTGTCAACCGGCCACTACTCTCCTCTTCCTTTACCACTCTAAGAGGGGGTTTAGACGGTCTAACCCTCTAACGGTTCGTCGAACGTGCGAACGTGTGAACGGGGTATTTGGGGTTTAACCAACGTGTTCGACAACCAAATACCCCGTTCGCACGTTCACACATCACTTTAAACACGTGTCTGTCGAACCGCGTTCGACGAACCGTTACACATAGAAGCCATACACATAGAACCAGTCCCACATTGATACAACATAGAAAACGGTCCAAAGTTTCTTCTCGGAGAGAAATTTCGACGACTGTTGCCAGCCATCTTGGAGCCTCGGTTTTTCCACTCGAGGCAACAATTTTTTTCACGGTCACATTACTGCTCCTGCTGTAGCGAGAGGGGCTGCCAATATTAAAAGGCTTATTTATATTTTAACCAGGAGCTTTTCCTCTAACTCTGGTGGTTATGCTGACCACTGTAAACATCGGGAATGCCTGTTTGCGGTCCCCGGTTCGCCAAGTACACGCGCATCGCTCCGTTGGAAAATCGAACCATACCACACACCAAGGCGGTGAGCGACAAGAGGACCTGAGTCTACAGGAAGCCTACATGCAAAGGAGGAACTTATGAGTGACGTCACATCGACAGTGTCAACACGATATGACGTCATAATGATTCAACGGTGTTTCAAAAATAAGTAAGTTTAAAAAATTATCAACAAATGAATAAATACCCAAGTATTAGACGATTTTTTTCAGTCCATTTTTTAAGGCTGAATTTAAGAGTTCGAATATGGATACTACTTTTTCAGGGGCGAAATTCGTGAGTAATCTGGGTCGAAATTTCAATTAGCAAAAAGCCCAGTAAACTATAAGATTTCAGCTAGATGTCTTTTTTATATAAGCGCTTCAGGTAAACTGACCATTCGAATATCCCACACTGAAGGCCAAAAATAAGATTACCGATTATACGAAAGGCAAGTTACTGGAAATTTCTTTTCAGTATTTGCAAAGTAAATAGTAATCAGTATAAACAATATGGAAAATAAAAGAGAAAAAAATAAGGCAATACGTTCCAGGTGTAACTTTATTTATTCATTTTATTTTTTATTTTTTTCTTAACAGAAAAATGTGTCTATACTTTGGCCGCCAGAAAGTGTAGGTCATATTTTACATATAATGATATGCTGTACTTCGCTGCACATATGTTAAAACAGACATAAAAATCTAGGGTCGGTTTTTATTGGCGGTACATGAAAAATTCTGGATTTTCTGGCCACAAATCAAAAGTCGACTTGTAAATGAGATCGAATTTACTTGGGTATATACGGTATATATAGATAAATAGATAAATAAATAGGTTAATAGATAAATATGTAAATAAATAGATAAGTAAATAAATGAATAAATAAATAGTCTTTTTTCTTCGATTATCAGAGCTTCTATCGTCACAGAGGTGGTAAATAAAATATTTAAGGAGGGTAACAGAAAGGAGGGACATGAAACTTAGAAGTAATCAGCATTCATTTTTGAGTGAAAATTACAATGAATCAAGAAAAGTTATTGCGCGTTTCTTCTTTTTTTTTTTTTTTTTGGGGGGGTCCCTAAAATCCCTAAAACACGGACTACGTATAACTTATCATGCAGTCAATACAACATACAGGAAAGGAGTAAAATTTGGAGACCTACATCCATAAATGCTATCCTCTGCAGCCAAAGAGAATATTTTGAAATAATGAACTTGTTACTTGTACAAAGCCTACGAGCCTAGCTGGTACGCTACGGCAGAGAGAATATGAAAAAAAAAAAGTTAAATAAAAAAACAACCACTATTAGTGTTGTTGTTCTTCTGTTGTTGTTATTGTTCTGTTGTTGCTGT
>NC_134811.1:29570972-29585972 GCF_046742065.1 Oratosquilla oratoria | reverse complement strand
TCTTTAGCTTTCTTCTATCACATACTCTCCCAAACTCTGCCACCAGCTTCCTCAATCCCTCCTCTGACCCTGCCACAAGCGCAGTGTCGTCCGCAAACAACAGTGTGTGTGTGTGTGTGTGTGTGTGTGTGTGTGTGTGTGTGTGTGTGTGTGTATGTGTGTGTATGTGTGTATGTGTGTGTATGTGTGTATGTGTGTGTGTGTGTGTGTGTGTGTGTGTGTGTGTGTGTGTGTGTGTGTGTGTGTGTGTGTGTGTGTGTGTGTGTGTGTGTGTGTGTGTGTGTGTGTGTGTGTGTGTGTGTGTGTGTGTGTGTGTGTGTGTGTGTGTATGTGTATGTGTGCGTGTGTGTGTGCATGTATGTATAAGTGAACAGATGCATACTCTTTCGATGCCGCGCTAGTTCTTAAAGGCGTATTGTCTGCAGATCCTGATAATCATCGATTCATTGCCATTAGCGGAATGGAGTCCTGCCAATGACACCAGCAGGAAACAGTCTAGTAAATGAAATGTAATTCAATCGGCATATCTGATTAACCATGGAGGGTACTGTCTACCTATGCCAAAGAGTTCTCAACCTGTTTCCTCGTGTATCTCATACTTATGAACTGCTGTCTGTTCACCATCCCTTTAGAGACCACTACAACACTGAAATAAACCGTAATACATTCATTACCTATCCCAAGGGGTTCTCAGCATGTATCCTCATATACCTCATACTTATGTATTGCTGTCTGCTCACATCCCTTTTGAGACCACCGAATTAAATCATAAATTAAATCACTACATATACCATGGAGCACTCAACCTGTTTCCTCATGTACCTCATATTTATGTATTGCTGCCTGTTCACTATCCCTTTGGAGACGACTATAACACTGAACTAAATCGTATTAATTGGCATATCTGATTAGCCACGAAGAGGTACTACCTACCTATGGGATCTTAACCTGTTTCGTCATGTACCTCATACTTATGTACTGCTGTCTGCCTACCATCCCTTTGGAGACCACTAAAATCGTAATGCATCACCTGTGACCCTTCAGGGGTTTACAATCCCTATGTTCAGATACACTGACTTAGCAACTGTTCTTATCAGCTTCAGTGTGATGCAGATGTTTATGCCGATAAGAAGTCGACTGCAGCGTCCCTATCAGACCAATGGAGACCTGTTATCGCAGAATTATCAGTCTTTGTTGTGGCTGGTCTGGCTTTGCTTTAGGTGAAAAATAATTATTCTTGAGTGAATGTAAAGCAGTACTGTAGACACATGAACTTGATCCATAATGTACCTGAATTATGCAAGCATGTCTTCCGCTCCAGTTGACATATATATATATTATATATATATATATATATATATATATATATATACATATATATATATATATATACATATGCATATACATATACATATACATATACATATGTATATGTATACATACACACACACACACACACACACACATATATATATATATATAATATATATATATATATATAATGTATATACATATATATATTTATATATATATACATATACATATACATATAATAATGGATGAGAATCAAACAAACAATAATAAACAAACAGACAAATAATAACAAAACAAATAAACAAATAATATGAAATATATGACAGTTATTACAGCATCTTGCATAGGTGCTTATCTAAATGAATCTTAAAGCTTCGAACTGAACTATGTTGCACTGCCTCTGCAGGAAGTTTATTCCATTCATTAACTACACGATTGTCGAAGTTGTTTCTACCCCTTTCCAAATTAAATCTAATCTACATATTCATATACATATACATATACATATACATATACATATACATATACATATACATATACATATACATATACATATACATATACATATACATATATATATGCATATACATATACATATACATATACATATACATATACATATACATATACATATGCATATGCATATGCATATGTATATGCATATGCATATACATATACATATACATTTACATATACATTTACATTTACATTTACATTTACATATACATATACATATACATATACATATACATGTCACAAAACTATGCCCTTTTATCAGCTGAAATTCGTATTTGTTTCTGATTTACTACTTCACCTCCTTTCCCCTTCAAGAGCGCGATATGCGGGTGATATGTACTATGCGTTTTATCTATTTTATCCTTTCGATGAATAAAATCATCTGGCGGCAGCTTAGATAAAAAAAACTAAAAAGATCCTAAAAAGCAGACAAAATGCTAATTGGGACAGGCTAGGGAAGGGGGTGGTGGGTTCCTCAAGCTGATTATAATCGTTATGCAGCAGCCAGAATAAAGTATAATCTTTTTCATCCATAGCCATAGTGCTAAACTCTTCTCCTCAAAAAGAAGAAAAAAAAAATCTGAATAATTCAATTGGTTTTGATTAAATTCTTTATCTTATCCTGAAAGATAACGTATCAAAGGCTTCAAGAATACCTCCTTCCATACAAAGAGGTCCTTTTCTCTCTGCCCTGCCTGTCGCCAGGCGATTTAATTCGTTTACAATTTTTAATCTTTAGATTTAATTCTATTGTAACTTCTGATTTTGGTATTCTGACCTTGTTTACTCCTTCCAATTTCTTTATCATCTGTGTTGACAGATCACCTTAATATGTCACCAATCTTCAGTGGGACAAGTTCATCACACTTTCTTTATCTTCGCCCCCCGCAATTCTGTATGTGCCTTTCTCTATTTTATATTTACAATACAATAGACTGCAATGTAATGCAATACAATAATAGCACTCTCTATGGTGACATAATAAGGTACCTTGATAGGCTGCCATATCTGTCTCGTGTACATACACCTTCCTTCGCCACAAGCTGGCACTGATAACTTAGCATATCGACGAAGTATGAGATGATAAGCCTAATCGTGTTTATCTTGTATAGTGTTTTTTGTCAGAATTCAATTTAACTAACATGGTAAATCAAGGCTGTGAACTATCTTCACAAAACTTGGTCTATAATCATAATTTTTGCATAGAAATAAACACTATTCATTCAATATCCGTATATATATATATATGTATATGTATATATATAGACATATATATATACGTATATATATATATATATATATATATATATATATATATATATATATATGTATGTATGTATTTGCAGTTGGTGATCTACTTGTCTGGTTCGGTGAGATAAAATCGGAGAGGTTGTCTTCGCTTTAATATTTCAGTCTTCTCTCTCTACAAACATGAAACAACCTACGAGGAAAACTCGATGAGTTGCCAAAATTGTAATTTATACATATCATTTACAAGTGTTGCCACATGCTGATCGGGAAAGGTTGGCAACGAAGACGGGAGACGCATCTATTGTTGTCGCAGATGTTGGGCGTCTCCCGAAACGCTGGCTCCTCTGGTCACTGTTCAGATACGGAAACAATAGCGCGTCCCTTGATGGACAGGTCCCAGGACAATGGAAAATACCTTGAGAGTTGATCAAGGTGCTGGAGTTCCTTCTCACTGCACATGCGTGTGTGCGCGCGTGTGCACGCATGACATCTAAAGGGTTGACTCTTGCTTTCAATCATCTTGCAACAGATGCTCGGCTCAGCTACCACTCAATGTCCACAGTGAGATTGATGCTCATGAAAGATAAGAAGTAATGCAAACCCTTTGTAGACCCTTGGCTGCTATACTAGCGTAACCTTGAATGTAACGTCTGTAAAATCCTGATAGACCAAGGAATGAACGCATGTGTTCAGCAGAAGTAGGGGGTGGAAAATCAATGACTGCCTTGACCTTGTCTTGCGAGGTTAAAATCCCTTGTGAATTAAGGACATGCCCTAAGAAGCGTATTTCTTTCTGAAAGAAGGAGCATTTCTTAAGCTTCATTTTGAGACCTGCTTTTGCTAGTCGTGAGAAGATAGTGTGTAGAGTGTGTAAATGTTCGCTAACGGATTTGGAAGAGATTCTCACATCATCGGGGTACATAAATACAGAATGACCTATGAGACCTGCAAGTACTGTATCCATAAGTCGTGTGAACACTGAAGGAACTAAAAAGAGAACTATGGCTAGTCATTTGAATTGATAATGTCCTATGGGGGTGCTGAAGACTGTCAGAGGCCTAGAATCTGGAGGAACAAGGGGATCTGGAAATATCCCGAATAAGGTCCAAAGTCGTGAATACTACGTTGTTTTCACCGACGAAGTGCAATATGTCTTGTAAGAGAGGGATGGGGTGTCGATTTAGTATGGTAAGCTTATCTAACTCTCCGAAGTCTACTACTGGGTGGAAGGAACCATGTTGTTTAGGGACAACAAAGAGGGGAAAATCCCATTCACTGATTGATGGTTCAATAATGTCTTGCGCAATCATGTCCTAGATAAAGTTATCTACAATCATGCGTTTACTGTGTGGCATTCTGTATGCGGGAATGTAACGTGGTTTAGAGTTATCACGAAGAGGTATATAATGCTAAATAAGATTAGTGACTCGAAGGGGTTTACCTGGAGCGCCAATGATATGTCTGAAATAGTTGCAAAGTGCAAGAAAGTCTGCTTATGCATCAGGGAAATCTATGGAGTTGAAATGTGATGCTTCAATGGGTCCCTGTGCTGTGGGTACGTTAGAAATTGTAGTACAAACTTGAAAAGTGGAGAATTTGTATCCATGACTATGATGCGTTAAGGATATACTTCGGAATCGCAAATGTTTGTACCAACTGTGAGATGGAGAAGTGCGTTAATGTCGTTGGTAATTAAAATGCAAATATGACTTTTCTTTGACGTAGAACTGATGGCTAAAAACAGGGAAATGACATTGACAGGGCAATTTTCTGTCATACAGAGTAAATCGGTGTCTTATGCTTGAAAAAATCGTCTGTGTATCTTTGTATACTGACAAGGGAACAGCGTCTTTGGACTGATAAGCATTGCCTGAGTGTGTTTGAATGAAAATAACACTTCCAAGACTATGGTGGATTTTGTGTTGAATTCCTCTAAGAGGGGCAAGAAGGTGTCCTCAGGCGGTGAAAAATCAATGGTATTTACTGGGTGTTTTGTCGTGCGTTTTGCTGACATGTATATGCGGGAGGAGTTAGTGCGTCTGTTACGTGAACGCAAGTCCACAGCTGTCAGTAAAGTAGAAGATTTAGAGTCCTGGGAAGTGGTTTGGGTGGTAGCACAATTTGTGCTAACAGCTGGTGCATCCTCGTGTGATGAAGCGGAGTAAATTTGATTGGGGGGCTAGAATCAAGTGACGCGGAATCATATTCTACCTGCTTGGTCACGTGGATGTGGTTTACTTTGTGAGAAGTTGCTGACGGTAATGCAGGGAGGAAATTATTTGCATAAATGATGCAATTTTGAACAGGCTAAATTATTATGTTCTGTTGCTTCATCAATGTTAAACCTATGAGGATATAAGCAGGAAAGTGAACGTCAGCTACGTAGGTGGTAACTAGAATGAATGGACACTCATTTGTGAAGCTAATGTCTAGGGAGAATTTACCAATGATCGAGAATGGTACACCATCTACATTGCAAAGGTTGACGTCGGGGGTTCCAAAATGGTAACACATTTAGTTGCAGTGCGGAATTATGGAAGCTGTATGTTGACATGATGTTAACTGGGGAACCCGTGTCGAGAAAGATTCACTTTGGTGTTGGTAGACGTAGCATTGAATGTTAAGGAATGGGAAGACATGTCTGGGATATCCAAGGTATGTACAGGTAGAGTTGATTAGTGAATATCCGGGTAAGGAGTAGCTGTCCTTTGTGTGTACTGATTCTTTGTATTCTGTAGTTATAAAGGAGATGTATTACGTGAATGTCTAGTAGGAAAGGGATCTGGGGATTCTGGTCTGTGTTGCCTCCATGCTAACAGCACGCGGCCACGATTACTCGTGTAAAAACATGTACCGTAATAATCGCAGTGTCGGCTTGGTTGTGAAGGGTTTCTATGGTAACACGTGTTTTGGAAGTGTCCTGGTTTATGGCAGTATGTACAAACCATTTGTGTTCTTGAATAAGAACATTGCAGTGCGATGTCAAGTGCGAGATGTATGTCTTGATCTCGTATTATGTGAGAAGGGCCGTGTGACCTGAGCTATTGTGTGGGTGGGTGCAATGGGTACTGACTGGCTCTTGATGTGGGTGATAGATTTCTCCGTATCAGAGAATTTCCAGGAGAATTCGCCTAGTGTGATACATGGAGCGAATAGAATTGTACTAGCTAGTTGGAGTGTGGGTGTAATTGGGAGAGTAGTGGAAAGTATGCCGTGAATGAGACTGTGTTCCAATGAAATATTGCCTTCTGAGACTCAGTCTGAGTTTTTGAGGCTTTCTCTGAGTTCGCTTTTGAGTGTTGAAGCTATTTTGACAGCATTCTCTTTGGTGTCGTGTTGACCATGATTGTAATTTCTAGTCAAAAATTATAGGGAGAGAGTGATCCAAGAGGCTCAACTACAACAAAGGACTTTTTAAAGTGCTGTAAGAATTCCTGATAGTCTGTGGTTTCCTCAAATAAATCAGACTGAATGACATCACCAGCTAGTGTGTTATTCTTATCTATTCTGAATGTTAATATGGGGATTTTGGTTCTGTCGGCTATGATATTTCTTCATATTATCTCTGACTCAACCTCAGAGAGGAAATTATGTACAGGAATGCTCTTGACGTTAAAGAGTGGTAATGTTGTCTCATCCTTGACTACGGTGATAAGATTTTGTGTTGTCATGGTGTTTTGAGTAGCAAGTGAATTATCTGAAGAATTGTTAGCAAGAGGGGACATGTTTGGTGTATTGGAAGTGAGCGTAAAGCCGCTGCATATATAGGGTCGGTATGTCGAGTCAGAGAGGGATTTGGACACAATCATGGACTAACTGAAGATAAAAGGGGCTCCTAGGTGATAATGAGAACGGAAAAATATCTACTTACCCAAGATGATGTTGGAGTATTAAATAATGCAGTGTGACGAATCGGTGGTAAGATGCACTGCTGGAAACAGGGGGAGGAGTTAGTACAACGTATTGGCTGGTGAGTTAAAATATATAAAAATGTATTTAAAAAAAACGGGACAAAGTGAAAAAAGAGAGAGAAAAGGGGATGCTGGGCGAGAGGTGGCTATCGATGCAACGACAATCGTTGGAGCGTTGATTTGCGATGGAGCGAAGAGAGTTGGAGCGCTGACTACCGATGGATTGAAGAGCGTTGACGCATTGGTTGACGATGAAGTGAAGAGGTTTGGAGCGTTGGTTGGCGATGGAGCGCTGGCTGGCGATGAAGTGAAGAGCGTTGGCGCGTTGGTTAGCGATGGAGGGAAGAGCGTTGGAGCGCTGATTGGCGTTGCAGCCAAGAGCGTTGGTGCGTTGGCTGGCGATACGGCGAAGAGCGTTGGAGCGTTGGTTGGCAATGGAGCGAAGAGTATTGGAGCACTGGCTGGCGATTCAGCAAAGATCGTTGGTTGGGTATGGAGTGAAGGGCGTTGGAGCGCTGGCTGGCGATGCAGTGAAGAGCGTTGGCACGTTTGTTGGCGAAGAGGGATTGCCTCATAGTGCTGGACGATGCAGTGAAAATCGTAGAGTTTGGAAGTGGCTATGTTCGACCGGAGTGTAGACCTCTGATGTGTTTTCTCAGCTCGTGAAATCCGCTAATCCATAACCCCTGTCGTAGAGTTGTTGCTTCGGAGCTACATACTAGTGCACGAAATTTTGCCTTCAACCCATCTCCACAATGATGATACAAATTTCCTGTACTTGTATGTAACTCGAGCATACAAATATATAAGAAAAGTTGCGCTCAACTTATATCTCTCTTGAGGGCGCAATCGACTTAGTCACTAACACACTTGTCACGTGCTAGCTCGGGTTCGAGTCCTTGGTCGTACTATGTTTCAATTTCTGCATGTTGCCCTCTTCGGTTTCTCTCGATGTTGATGGCTTAGAATTAAAGTGTATTGTGGTTGATAAAAATGTATATCTGCTCACTGGGACACATTCAGTGTTGTACAAATACTTTCCCGCGTTCGTATACTTATCAATTGTGTTATCATCGTGGAGATGGATTGAAGGCAAAAATTCGTGTACTTGTATGTAACTCGAGCATACAAATATATAAGAAAAATGCGCTCAACTTATATCTCTCTTGAGGGCGCAATCGGCTAAGTCACTAACACACTTGTCACGTGCTAGCCCGGGTTCGAGTCCTTGACCGTACCACGTTTCAATTTCTGCATGTTGGCCTCCTCGGATTCTCTCGATGTTGATGGCTTAGAATTAAAGTGTATTGTGGTTGATAAGAATATATATTTGTTCACTGGGTCTCGTTCCGAGTTTATTCCTGACCGGTTTTGCCTGTAGCTTCTTCAGAGGAATGATACTCTCCTTTTCAACACATACAACTGTTTGATTTCTGGTTTGTTAGTTTGCGTTACATTTCACATCATGGTTTATTGGTTTAACATAAGTTATATCATCCTCATGAAATCATAAAATGTAATATTACGACACATTATAGAACAACACCTCACACATACTGTTTCCGCACTCACACAATAATTTATTGTAAACTCCAACGGACCCCCACTAAGAGGGAACGCGGAGTCAACCCAATATGTATACTGCCAGCTTTATTCTCAGAGTAACATTCCTCTGAAGAAGCTACAAGTGAAACCGGTCAGGAATAAACTCGGAACGAGACCCGTGACTCTCTTTTTTCCACCTTTTTCAACTTGTCACAATATTTCAACATATATATATATATATATATATATATATATACAATATATATATGTATATATATGTATATATACATAGCTAGAACAGGACGATCCGTCACGCAGGGCTGAGTCAGAGGTGAAGGGACCTCATACCTCCACTCACACATCCCCTCATATGTATATATATATATATATATATATATATATATATATATATATATATATATATATATATATATATACATACATATATATATAAAAGATATATATATATATATATACATATATATATATATATATACATACATATATATATATAAATATATATATATATATATATATATATATATATATAACAGAAATGACACGTGATCCAATGATATGCTGATGGACACTTAAAATTGGAAACATTAAATTCACTAACGCGCTTTCATGAATTCACATCGTCAGTGCAGAACACAAGCAATAGAGCATTCGAAAATTAGGAAAAGGTTACAAAATATAAACAATTAGGAAAAGTCATAAAAATAGAATTAGAAAAGGTCACAAAGCAATTAAGAAAGGTTACCAAGAAGTACATAAAGAGAAAAGGTCATAATGCATAAATAATTAGGAAGAATCATAAGATACTACACTATTTGATTTTTTTTTCAAAATTATCCAATTCATACATGCCACCACTGATGCTCCAAATAACAAAGTTTGGATTGTTTAACAAGGCTTTACGTAACAAAGGTACGTGGTTTACGTAATATACGTAAAAAGGTTCTAGAAAGTTTATGGTTACACAATAAAGCTAAAGATGCCTTAGCTTAGTCTATGCAATGATTAAAACCTATCATGCGAATAAATAAAGCATTCGAATCCTGTTTCATTCAGCTTTAAACGATTGGCCTAGATAAAACTAATAGTCAGACAATATATATATATATATATATATATATATATATATATATATATATATATATATATATATATATATATATGTGTGTGTGTGTGTGTGTGTGTGTGTGTGTGTGTGTGTGTGTGTGTGTGTGTGTGTGTGTGTGTGTGTGTGTGTGTGTGTGTGTGTGTGTGTGTGTGTGTGTGTGTGTGTGTGTGTGTGTGTGTGATTCACCACCATAGTCTTGGATCACGTGTTGGACTTGTGATCCAAGACCATGGTGAATTACACACACACACACACACACACACACACACACACACACACACACACACACACACACACCCACCCCCACACATATATATATATATATATATATATATATATATATATATATATATATAGTATATATATACATGTATGCATATATATATATACATATATATACATATATATATATATACATATATATATATATATATATATATATATATATATATATATACAGTCACTATCCGAGTTACGACGTACGCGAGTTACGACCACCCGTACTTACGACCACATCTAGCAGATGCCTATTATGAGTTTACTGTACATGTCTGGCAGCACAGCGCGTAAGATAGTTGTGGCAACCGGCATCGCGTACGGCAGTTATGGCAGAGATGGAAAAGTTGCTATACACGTGGTTGGAAGATAATAGGCAAAGAAATGTGAGAGTGACGTTGCAAGCAGTGCAAAGTAAGGCTACAAGTTAATTTCACATGTTGAAACAACGTGCAGGTGAAGAATACGCTTCACATGAGTTCATAGTGAGTGCTGGGTGGTTTCGTTGCTTTCGAGAGCGTTACCAGGTTCACCACGTGTTGTCGAAAGGTGAGGCTGCTAGCAGTGATGCGCCTGCAGCTAAGGCATTTGTGGAAGAGTTTGATAAATTATGGATGAAGGATATTTACGTACTTACGACCACGTCTAGCTGATGCCTATTATGAGTTTACTAATACAAATACACTATAATAAGTATTTTCTTTCTTTAACTTACCATATCATATTAACAACTAAGCAACTGAAAACAATACTGTATACAACTGTAGGAGAGAAGCCAAACACAGAGTATGGGATCCAATGTATTTAACGTTTCGCCCACCAGGGCTTCTTCAGAAATAACATAGTGGACAAACATCTGACTCCTTATATAACCCGAGCTTGCGGGGAGAAACGAACATGAAACTGGTGTTAAAAAAGAAAGAAAGAAAGAAAAAAAAAAAAGACTTAACAACTTCACACCAGGCTTAATGACCCCCTTATGGGTCGATAGCCTTAAAAAAGTCCACTATGTTATTTCGGGAGAAGCCCTGCTGGGCGCAACGTTAAATACATTGGATCCCATACTCTGCGTTTGGCTTCTCTCCTACAGTGCTGTTGCAGTCGTTGCTGTACCTATATCTCACACTTAGAATGGATTGAAATGGATGAGAAAAATAGATCTTAAAATTCACATATATTTAGAGTACATACAACAATTGAAGAATTAAGAAAAAATTATTAAAAGGAAACTACAATTTAAAAAATTTAAAAATGGTAAGCAAGGGTATATTTAATACGTGTGTGTGTGTGTGTGTGTGTGTGTGTGTGTGTGTGTGTGTGTGTGTATACAGGTATAGTATATACATACAGTACCTGCATACGTATATATACTGAAATACAGTACAGTATTAAGACATTAAAAAATAGAAAAAATTATAAAAATGAAACTAAAAAGCATTGATAAATAAACAGTAAACAGCTTGTATTTAATAGTATTCAATAGAAAAAGTTACTAAAAACGCAACAGATTGATACCATGTATCCTAGAGTAGAACCCTCGTGTCGGCCATTTTGAATAGGATCCAACTTACGACCAATCCGACTTAGGACTGGTTGGTCGGAACCTATCTAGGTCGTAACTCGGATAGTGGCTATATAGATATATACATATATATATATATATATATATATATATATATATATATATATATATATATATATAATATATAATGTGTGTGTGTGTGTGTGTGTGTGTGTGTGTCATGCAAAGGATTACAAAGGAGGAGCATGCCGACAGGAGACCTTTTGGTCCATATCTAGGTCGGATGCGAAAAAATTATAATAATGATAAATAAATAAATAAATGGAATATTAAAACAGGATAAATGATAATAAACAAAATTAATAAGTGCATAGCTATAGTTAAATAATAAACAAACAGGAAAATAGTAAATAATGATAAATTCACAGATAAATGATAATAAATGAAAATAGATCAAATAATAATAAACAAGCAAACAAACAAATAGTAAAAAATAAATTGCAGGCATTACAGAATCTTGCTTAGGTGTTTATTTAAATTAAAGTTGAATCTTCGAACTAAACTACATTGCACTGCCTCTGCAGGAAATTTATTCCATTCATTAACTACACGGTTGCTGAACTTGTTTCTACCCACTTCCAAATTAAATCTATTTCCTGACAGTTTGAAACCAATATTTCTTGTCGGATTCTCATTCATTGTGAAAATTTTGTCACTTTTGATGTTGTCAATCCCATTAGAATCTTAAAGACTTGTTTCAAGTCACCTCTGAGTCTACGCTTTTTTAGGGAAAACAGATTCATATGTTTTAGTCGATTTTCGTATGATTTATCTTTTTATATTTGGAATCAGTTTTGTGGCTCGCCGTTGTACTTTTTCCACTGTCAATGTCTTTAATGAGATTCGGTAACCATACGGAAACAGCATATTCCAAATGTGGACGAACTAACGATTTATATAGCTTGTTAATGAGAGATGAACTTTTGAAGTCAAGATCGCGCAATGAGTCCTAGAATCTTATTTGCTTTCTCAGAGGCTGAAATACATTGCTTAAATGATTTGAGATCGTTACTGATAATTACGCCGAGATCCTTTTCACTATCCACTTTTGTTAATGAATTTCCAAATAACTTGTAATCGTACTTACTATTATTTTTACCTGTGTGAATAACCTTGCATTTACTTGTGTTCATTTTCATTAGCCACGTTTCAGACCACTTGTAATCGTACTTACTCATATTTTTACCTGTGTGAATAACCTTGCATTTACTTGGGTTAAATTTCATTAGCTACTTTTCAGACCACTTCTGTAGTTTATCTAAATCTTCTTGAATATATAATTAATTGAAGTGATCATTTGCCATTCCGCACAGTTTTGTATCATCAGCAAATTTGGAAACAATATATTTTAGTCCGTGGTCTATATCATTTATGTATACTATGAATAGAAGTGGCCCAAGAACGGAACCTTGAGGAACTCCACTCGTAACAGTTTTCCATCTAGAAGCTTTGCCACTTAGAACAATTCTTTTTTCGATCATTTAACCAATTACTAGTCCATCTTGATGGGCTACCACTTATTCCGTATGAAGCTAATTTAGTAAGTAGTCTTTCGTGGGGGACCGTAGCAAAAGCTTTTGCAAAGTCTAGATATATTAAATCTATATTGTTTCTTTTGTCATAATTCGAGAGAGACTGTGTTGTAGAATTCGAGTAAGTTAGTCATGAAAGAACGTTTCCGTCGGAATCCATGCTGGCTATCATTTATCAAACGGTTACTTTCTAAATGATGTTCGATAGCATCTCTGATGATAGTTTCCATAATTTTTCCTAAGATTGAAGTCAAGCTTATAGGCCTGTAGTTATTGGGTTTCTTTTTGTCAACTTTTTTGAATGTGGGAGTAACGTTAGCTAGCTTTCATCCTCTTAGGACATCTCCGGATATGATGGATTTCTTGAAAATAATTTCTAATGGAACAACAATCTCATTTTTCATTTCCTTTAAGATTCTTGGATATCAACCGTCAGGCCCTGGTGTTTTATTAACTTTGAGTTTTTCTATACGCTTTTTAATTTTTTCTTTTGTTACATTTACCGTAGTAAGTTCACCCTAGAATTTTCACAGGTTTCAGTTTGGAGTTCACTTTGAGGTGTTTCGTTTACGAATACTGAGCTAAAATAATTGTTTAGAATATCACACATTCCTTCATTTGAATATTCAAGTTGACCGTCAGCAGATAATAGTGGGCCAATGTGATTCCTAATAACCTTTTTATCTCTAATGTAACTAGAATTCTTTGGTATTCTCATTGTATTTATCAGCAATATCCATTTCGTATTGTCATTTTCGTTTTTTATTGTCTTTTCTTAATATCTCTGTATTATTACATAAATTTGATAGTAAATAGGTGCACCCGAGCACTTGTATTTCTTATAAGCCTGTTTCTTTTTTAGCAATACTTTTTTCAGTTTCTTTGTCAAGCCATTTTGGGCGAGCCTGATTTGGGGGGCGTCTGTCCTTAAACGTGATGTAAGTATGAATCATCTTAGCGTATTTTGAAATATTTCCCACATCTGATCTACAAGTCTTTCGCTTAATTTTGCTTCCCAATCTGTAAGCTGAAGCTCCTGACGTAGTCCTATGAACTGAACTTTACTAAAATCGGGTATTTTAGATACACATGTATCTATTCTAATTTTTTTTGCAGTCTGAATCTAAGTTGTGATCATTATTTGCAATAGTTTCACCAACTTCTACATCGGTTATCATGCTTTCGCGGCTAGTGATCAATAGATCAAGTAAATTTCTATGTCTTGTGGGCTCTTTTACATGCTGAACTAAGTAATTGCCATCGAGAAAATCTATCAATCGACTTCCTATATGGCCATGTTCAAGAGTCATCCAATTAATGTCAGTAAAATTGAAATCACCCATTATTAATAAGTCCCGGTTACAGAAACTAGACAGTTCTTGAAACAGCAGTTTGTTGTCTGCTAATGATAATGTTTTTTGGCCTATATACTACGCCTACATTCATTTTTTGTCCATTTGTTTGGGTTAATTCTACCCGCAGACTATCATATACATCCTGTTTCATTTTTTCTAAAATACAGGCATGGACATTTTTTTTAACGTACAACAGAACACCCCCACATATTACATGTGTTTATATACAGTATACACATATATATGCATTACACACACACACACACACACACACACACACACACACACTCATATATATATATATATATATATATATATATATATATATATATATATATACATATACATATATATATATACATATATATATATATATATATATATATATATCATCTACCCATAAATGATTAGGGTGGTGACGGTGATGCTAGTTACTATAACTGATAAAAGTGTTATCGCCACATCTTATCGTTATCGTTATCAAAGCTGAGTTGTTATCATTATTATTATTGCCAGTATTTAACACAAACATACGAGTATGCTCAAGGACACATGCATACACACACAAACACATTTCTCTATGGAAGGTGTT
>NC_134811.1:29558472-29565972 GCF_046742065.1 Oratosquilla oratoria | reverse complement strand
GTGGTGGAAATTGCTTGGTCAGCAGGCGCCTGATTGTCGGCTAGGCGTGCTTGGTGGTAATCCGGTGAGTGAGTGGGTGATATGACTGGGCGATACTACTCGTCATGTATATGAGGCGTATACATATCGCTCTCCCCCTGGGGTTAGGTGGCTCCCGGCACCTAAGGTTACATGGTTAACAAAAATCTATACGTATGGTTATACAGTGAAAAAATTTCAGAGACACAAAATCAAGGGTGGTTAAATGTGAAGATGGGGGGGGGGTGTTACTGAAGTGAATCTGAGGTCCCAAAGGGGCATCTTGAACTGTAAGTATGGGTATGCGATGTTGTGTCTCCGAAGAGTAACGTTGTGTCTCACCAGATTACATGTTATATCCATTATCACACGAGAGATTACACCATATTTTGTATATCACTGGTAGAAATCACTTTTCCAAATGTTATATTGTTCACGTGATATGTCACCGTCACTGTAGGGATTCTCATTTTCAAATACTGTTCTATGGTCAGTTTGGTGTGTCACTTAGCATTTGTTTTATTTCACAGTATGTATGGTTTCTAATAAGAATTATTATGATATTCAAGATATTGGGAGAGACACAAGAATAAACTTAATCTAGGTTTACAGTAAGTCGGGAATGGGGTTGAAATGTTTTGGAAGATCTTACTTCGTGCAAAAGAATTTGGTTAATACCACAACTATAAAGAGGATGATTAAGATTGAGAGGGCTGTGGAAGTATAGGGCAGTATTTTGTAATGAAGGTCGAGGGAGTCTATGTCAAGAGTAGTCGATTTATTCAGGAGGTGTACCATGTCTATCTTACTTGGAAGGATGGTATCGGGTATCTTAGGTAGGGGTGGGTAGGGGTAGGGGAAGTGGTAAATTTTCCCAAAGGGAGAATCTCTTGATCGGGTCCATAGGTATGTTGCTAAGAATGAATTCTTGAAAGATAGTTGATGTTAAGGTGGGCAATTAATGATGTATTTCATTTTGGAGGATGAAGGTTATGTCTCAGTGAATGAGGATATGTCTATCTGACTCTCGCTAAGGTTATATTGGTCGGAAGGAAGTGGAGAAGTTTCACTAGATATGCGGAAGGGAGTTCTTATTGGAAATGGGCCATTTTAACCTCCACTGATAAATACATGACGTCCTGCATCTTCAGGGGCGAGAGCTAGAGTGCATGTTTAGTTGCGTCGACGCAGAGTCATGGGATGAGACTTGCGCTTGGGTGAGTTATGTGTGAGTGCGGTAGGTGGGTTGTGGGTGGGAGGTGGGGTTGGGTCGAGGTTGAGTTTGACCTTTCTCAATTTCTCTCCATGTATGGTTACGGTTGTGTGATCGGAAGGATCTGTTAGTGGAAAAACATTGTTAGGGAGTGAGCTTGTGACTGTGAAGGGACCTAAGAACTTGGGTCTGAGTTTGTTAGTTCTGCTTGAATCTTTGACCATGACTGTGTCACCAAGCGTTATGTCAAGTGGAGTTGACCGTTTGTGTTGTTTTGTCTTTGTCTTTTCTTGAGCTTCTTTAAGGTTTTCCCTGACTTCGTTTGTAAATGGTTTGCATACCTCTTTTGATGCAGTGTGTGAGGTTGTCTAGGTTGTATAAGGGGGGGGTTGGTTGAAGATTTGGTAGGGTAGGCGCATTGGCTGGCCAAAAATGATCTCATGTGGGGACATCTTTGTTGCGGAATTGACTGTGCTGTTGATACTGGCTTGTACCTGTGGTAGCCAATCTTCCCAACTGTCCATGAGATCGCTGACCAAGGGTCTGAGCACCTCTAGGACTTTGCGATTTGTTCGCTCAGTCAGACCATTTCCCTGTGGGTGGTAGGCAGTGGCAAATGTTTGGTCAATGTTGTAGAGGTGTGCTATTTCGCGCATTACCTCATTTTTGAACTCTGAGCCATTGTCAGATAACATTGTGTGTGGTATGTTGTATCTACAAAAGATATTGTTAACTAGGGCTTTGGGTACAGTCTCTGCTGTTTTGTCTTGGAGTGGTATTAGGATTGTGTATTTAGAGAAATATTCTACTGCTGTGAGTATATAATTGGAACCTTGATGGCTGGTTGGCATTTTGAGTAGATCAATGCCAAGTGTTTCCCATGGCTCAGCAGGGAGTGGGATATTGTTGATGTGGAGTTGTTTTGGGTCAGGGCCTCTGAATTGGTTGCAAGTGACACAAGATCTTATGTGTGTGGTTATGTCTTTTGTCATATGTGGCCAATAGTATGAGTGCCTAGCAGTGTTTAGTGTCTTATCTCTGCCTGTCGTGCAATATGTGTAGGACCTTGGGAACTAGGCTCTGGGAATGATTGTTACATCTCTGGTATTAGTGGTTCTCCTTATAATTCCGTTGACCAATTTGAGTTCCTCTATAGGGACAGGTGGTCGGGACTGTAAGGGGGTTTGTGAAAGGAGATGTTGTTTTATTGGGGACCATATTGGGTCTCTGTCAGTTTCATCTCTAAGTTCTTGCATAGGTATGCATGTGGTTTGGGTTATAGGGATGATGTGAGTTTGTCTGCTCAAGCAGTCTGCCACTATATTAGCTTTCCCAGCTAAGTATACGATCTTGGGATCGTAATCAAGGAGAGTTGCTTTCCATCTAGCAACTCTCCCATGTAAGTCTTTTGAGTTAAAGAGGTAGACTAGGGGTTGGTGATCAGTGAATATGGTTATCTTGTAACCTAGGATAAGAAACTTAAAATGTTTCAGACCCCATATGAGAGCTAGGCCTTCTTTGTGTGTAGTTGAATAGTTACTTTCAGGCTTATTAAGTACTCTACTTGCGTAGGCTATGGGGTGCTCTTTGCCATTTTCATCTTTCTGTTGTAGGACTGCGCCTATTCCTTTAGAGGAGGCGTCTGTGTAAAGAAAGAATTCTTTCTTCATGTCAGGGAAGGCTAGTACTGGGGCTGTGGTCAGAGCGTGTTTCAGTGTGTCGAAACTTTGTTGTTCTGCTTCTGACCATTGAAATGGTTCGCCTTTCCTTGTGAATTTGGTTAGGGGGGAAGCTATGTGTGCAAAATTTTGGATTAAATGTCTATAGTATGATGCTAGCCCTACGAAACTTCTAGTTTCATTTGCGTTTCTGGGGATTGGGAAGGTGTTTATGGCATCTATTTTGTCTGTGTTGGTGTGGATGCCTTTTGCATCAACTTTGTGACCCAGAAAAGTGAGTTCTGACATGAGGAATCTACACTTTCCTAATTGAATTTTTAAGCCAGTGTTTTTGAGTCTTTTGATGACAATCTCTAGTGTGTGGAGGTGGTCAGTTTGTGTGGGACTATAGATTATGAGGTCGTCTAAGTAGACGAATAATGAGACTCCTATCATGTCACTGAAAATGCGGGTCATCAACCTTTGTTGGGTTGAGGGGGCATTCTTAAGGCCAAAGGGCATACGTTCAAAGTGGAAATGTCCCTTATCAGTGGAGAATGCTGTTACGGGTTTCGATTCATCTGTTAATTCCACTTGCCAGAAGGCAGACTTAAGGTCGATAGTGGAAAATACTGTATTCCCGTTGCCAATGCATTGTAGTACATCTTGCATGGCGGGGAGGGGGTGTGGGTCAGATTGAGTGAGGTGGTTGACTTTTCTAAAGTCCACAACAGGGCGTAAGGTTCCGTCTTTCTTAGGGATCAGGAAGAGGGGACTGTTCCACGGACTGTCTGAGTGGGAAATTACGCCTTGGTGTATCATCTCTTGTACACTGCTATTGACTTGGGATTTCCTACTGTGAGGTATGCGGTAAGCGGGAGTGTATGAAGGGGGGGTGTTAGGGGGAATTTGGATGTGATGTTTGATTATATCACATTTGCCTAGTGGTTCACCTTCTAAGGCGTATACATATTCATGCTGACGTTCACGCTCTTCTCGCTCATATTCAGTTCTCTCTCTTTTTAATTTAAGTCTTTCTAGTTCTAAGGAAACTATCGATCTATTCGTGTAGTCAGGGGTAGGGCGAATATTACTAGGATCTGGGGGAGTGTTTAGTGTTTGGTCGTGTGTGGCTGTCTCTGCTGTTCCTACTTCTGTGTCTGATTCTACACTACGTCCTGTGGTCCCACTAGTGCCGGGAAGTAATTGATAGGCGTCAACATCTAAGACTTCCAAATCAATGAGGCGATTTATGACAATGCTTCTAAGTTCTGTTTTGTTAAGAGAAGGAGGGACATTTATATTATAAGTTTGGGCCAAAGTTCGCCAGTCTCTAAGTTTGAGATCACCTGCTAATTGATCCCCAGAGAGATTCTCTTGGAAAAGGTCGTTTTTGAATATCATTTTTAATGGTGGGTTAACTGATTATTTAGGAGAATGATAAGAATGCCACTAGAATGAATTACGTTAACCAACTCTTGAACTTAACAAGGAATAAACGGGACGTTATTCAATATTCGGTTAGAAGTGGAATCAGTGGGTTTGAAGTACCCAGGTCAGAAAATAATTGTTCTGATGAATGTATGCTAGTTAGAATACCAGCGCTCAGGACTACCCAACCGAAACTACAGATAGCCTGCATAGAGAGAGTTCGCTATGAACGAGGGTCGTCGTTCTCCCACTCGGGCGCTGAACCGAGTCTGGATTCTAGCGAGCACGACATACTATGCGAGTATAGAAAACTTTGGAAATTGCTAGGAGCAAACAAACTCCTTATACAAATACTAGGAAAGTTTCTACGAGAGTCATAAGATTTGACTGAGGGCTTACAGTAAGTATAGAAGTTTAGGTGGGGCCGACAGTTAACTCGAGGATTGGTAGTTGAATACCGAGAGAATGGGTGAGTTATAGTGGCGCCAAGAATTGCCGGTTCTCCTTTGGAACCATAAAATAAAGAGGTGGCTTGATTGGACATATGAATGTCGAGCAGTTTGGGGGGAAGGGGGGTAAGAGGTCTCACGCTTCAAAGTTCCGTTTTCTTTCACCATAAGAAAATAGAGGTAAATAGTTATAGTGGAAAATTGGTAATTTGTCGTAATGACAAGCGCGATAATATTTATCTGTATCGTGATGGTTACTACGAGAAAAAGAAATTGATAGACTTCTGAAATATTCCAAGTTCGATATATTAATATTCGTATGGTAAACTAATGAATCCGTAGTGCTTCTCGACTTGCCTTTACGTGTGTAAAATTCAATCCGAGAGCCACTATGTCTGTGAACGTACATTGTTACGGCTGCATCGTGCCTTCGTAAACAATCTGTTTCCACCCCATATAGACCTGGCCACTACTCCCGAGTCCTGGAGTAGTTCGGCACACCTAACCAAGCTATGAAATTTTATATATACATATACATATATATATATATATATATATATATATATATATATATATATACATATATATATATATATATTTATATATGATATATATACATATACATATATATATATATATATATGATATATATATGATATATATACATATATATACATATATATGTATATATATATATATATATATGTATATATATATATATATATATATATATATATATACCATCTACAACAATAAAAATATCATCATTAACATCATCATCATCGTCACCATCATCATCTTCGTCACCATCAACATCATCATCATCACCATTCAATATAACGGAGTAGATACAGTGGGAAAAGAGCAAAAGCAAAGCAAAGCAAAGTTCATCACTGTGCAACTGACATCCGCCTTGACAAAGAGAGAGAGAGAGAGAGAGAGAGAGAGAGAGAGAGAGAGAGAGAGAGAGAGAGAGAGAGAGAGAGAGAGAGAGAGAGAGAGAGAGAGAGAGAGAGAGAGAGAGAGAGAGAGAGAGAGAGAGAGAGAGAGAGAGAGAGAGAGAGAGAGGAAGAGAGAGGCAGACAGAGAAAGACAGAAAGAGACAGAACGGTAAGGAGGGAGAGAGCATGAGAGACAGACAGACAAAGACTCAGAGACAGACAAACAGACAGAGAGAGTGAGTAAGGCGGGCAGACAGATAAAGTGAGACGAACAGACAGAAAGACGGGCAAGTTCCCTTGCATTTAAAAGTGTTGATCCCAGCTGTGCTGTAACTGTGTATCATACATCCACTTTCGATGTACACATCAGTTCCGGAGCCGATCAGCACGCCTGAAACCTGAAGTCTGACATCCTGACCTTTCATGACGCGATAGAGAGAATGAAGCGGGTGGGAGAGGGTCAACTGTCAACTGATATAAAAATAGCAACGGGCCCTTAACCAAACTGTTGCGTCATATATATATATATATATATATATATATATATATATATATATATATATATACATATATATATATAAATATATATACAGTATATATATATGTATATATATATGTATGTATATATATATGTATATATATACATATATATTATATATATATACATATACGTATATATATATATATACATATATATACATATATATATATATATTTATATATATATATATATATATATACGTATATTTAGAAATTATTTGAGATAAATTAGAGAGTGATAGGTAAACGAAGATGGGCTTCAGAATATGTCCTAACATTTCGGTCTCTGGGACCTTCTTCAGAGGACTCACTATAATACGTCATGATCACACAATTTATATCTGCAGTGAGAGGAACTCGTCAAGTTTCGAGCGTCAGGTTTTTTCCAGAGCGTTAATTACTAAAAGACTGGCTGCTTTGGAAAGGCATGTAAACCCTTCTCTATCGTTGTTGTTTACTTGGAACCTGCACATATAAACATCCAAGTAAAAAACACGATAGAAAAGGGTTTATATGCCTTTCCAAAGCAGCCAGTCTTTTAGTGATTAACGCTCTGGAAAAAACCTGACGCTCGAAGCTTGACGAGTTCCTCTCACTGCAGATATAAATTTTGTGATCATGACGTATTATAGCGAGTCCTCTGAAGAAGGTCATAGAGACCGAAACGTTAGGACGTATTCTGAAGCCCATCTTCGTTTACCCTTCCCCACTTACCACCTATCACTCTCTCATATATATATATGTATATATATATGTATATATATGTATATATATATATATATATAAATACATACATACATATATGTATATATACTCGTATATACATATATATATATATATATATTTGTATATATATATATTTGTATATATATATTTATATATATATATATATATATATATATTTATATATATACACACATTTATCAACCGCACTTCATTTTGATTTCAGCCTCGGACGTTTCGGCCTCATGAAATTGTCGACCCCGAACGTTTCGCCCCCATTCATACAGTGTATACTACTTTTAAGTGATGTCTTATTTTAACTTACTTGGTTTCACAAGAGTATATCTTTATCAGTTTATCATAGACAAAGATATTGTGACTTCACAAGGGAATTTCAAAATTATTTTACCAAAAAATTATATTATGAATGCATAACCCTTATTGGAATCGAACTATATTTTCACTTCTAAGGAAAAAAAAAATATTTCGCAAGGGAATTTCAGTCAGTCATATATAGAATGTGTTTG
>NC_134811.1:29540972-29545972 GCF_046742065.1 Oratosquilla oratoria | reverse complement strand
GCCCATCATAACTATTTTTCCTCCCTCTTCCATTATCTTGTTTAATGTTATCTTTGTGTCCTCTAACATACTTTTATGTTCACTCTCTTCCCATGAGGCTGTTTTCGGGGGCACATAATTTATCACAAACTTTCTGTTCTTCTTATCTCTGTCTTCTACTTCCATCATTATCATCTCTACTGTATTCTTTCCATATGTGACACACTTCACGTTTATATCCTTCTTAGTCAGGAACATAACTCCACCCCCTTCCTTTTTCACTCTGTTTCTAATCCAATAATTATATGCATCATGTCCTACACTGTTGGGTGGTAGTGGACCTTTTAATTTTGTTTCTACAATTCCCATTATGTCTGGTTCTTTTTCTTTCAAATAATCATTCAGCTCATTCAATCCTGTTATTAATCCATCTATATTTGTGTAAGACACTCTTAGTTTTCTGCCACTTCCATTGTGTTCTCTGTTTCCCTTTTGTTTTTCTCTTGTATGTCGACTTTCTTTAGTTTCATATTCACTACTCTCCAATAGAATCTCTCTTTTTCTGACTCCTTTCTTATCTCGTTTTTTTTTCCTTTGCTTCAAGTCTTTTCTGTTTTTCTTCCTCTCTTTCCTCTTTATTCATTTCCCTTTTTATCCATACCTTTTTATATTGTTCACTTGTTGCTAGTTTCCCTGTTTTGGATAAGATATTCTCAGCCGTAGTTTGTGACCTGAATTTAATCTTAATTGGTCTGGTCTTGTCTGTACTATATTTCCCTAGCCTGAATTTCTCTTCGATTTGTTTCATTATTTCTGGTTCATCTTCCTGAACTAAT
This sequence comes from Oratosquilla oratoria, assembly GCF_046742065.1. NCBI lineage: Eukaryota > Metazoa > Arthropoda > Malacostraca > Stomatopoda > Squillidae > Oratosquilla > Oratosquilla oratoria. Next base: position 29,545,157 of record NC_134811.1, on the reverse strand, counting down.
TCTAGTAAATTTCTTACTTTTTCATTTTCCTCTTTGATTCTTGTGGTTCTATCTGGGTTATGTTTCTCTTCCATTCCTAATATAATTATACATTTCTTTTTGTCTGCTAAGTCTCTTACTATATTCTCCTTCTGTCTCATCACTTTAATAACTGAGTTTTCAGTTTGTTCATTCATTTGCTGTCTGATTATGTCAGTGAATGCAACTTTGCTATTTTCTTGAATTTTTTTTCCAACCCTCCTTGTTCTCCTTATTATTCTCCTTGAAGACTTTATTCTCATCTTTTACTTCTTTTAACTGTTGTTTTAATTCTTCAATTTCCTTAGTTAAGTTTTTGTTCGCCTTCTCTAGTTCTTCCAATTTTTCAACTCTCCGTATAATATTGTTAACATGACCGAACCTACGCTCCAAGTCCTCGATCATCTTATCGACCTTCTCTTCTAGTCTTGTCAGTCGGGGGGGGGGGGGGGGTTGTGTCCCCCCCCACCCTCTTTAAATCCCTGGAAAATATTCTCATCACTTTCTACTGTATTGCTCTTATCTATGCTTCTAATCTTTACATTTTTATTAGACATTTCATCGTCGTCGGGGGGCCTTTTGTTTACCTTTCGCCTGTCTGCCTGGGCCAAGTCTACTCCTTCCTCATTTCCTTCCATTTCCCTCAGTAATCCCTCCCCTTTTCCTCTTTCCCTACTTTCCTACTACCCCACGAGCAATTTCCCCCCCACCCTGTAAATACAATAGGCACTTCTCTTTGCGTTGGGATCCACAAAACTTCAATTTTCTTCAGAACGTCTTCTAAGCCGTCCATTCGTTGAAGTGTGTGTGTGTGTGTGTGTGTGTGTGTGTGTGTGTGTGTGTGTGTGTGTGTGTGTGTGTGTGTGTGTGTGTGTGTGTGTGTGTGTGTGTGTGTGTGTGTGTGTGTGTAATTCACCATGGTCTTGGACCACATGTTGGACTCGTGATCAACAGCTACCACACTCCCAGATGAGAGCTCAGAGCTCATGTATGACCGATCTATGGGTAATGATGTCACCTGACACACACACACACACATACAACTCCCCGCCCACGAGAGTTGGAGTAACGGCTCGCAGCACAGCGATACTGAAATTATATCTGCCCTGGGCGGGATTCGAACTTGGACCGCTAGGTTAGCAGGTGCGAACGCAACCACTGCGCCGTCGAGCCGTGTGTGTGTGTGTGTGTATATATATATATATATATATATATATACATATGTATGTATGTATGTATATATACACAATTTCTCATGTTTGATTCTTTTTAGTGTCTTCATCCTTTTCATTACAATCAATGATGTTAAGGTAGCGATAACTTAGGAGGAGAAAAAATGATTATGAAATATATCATAATTATTATAAAAGTTGTTTCTGTTTGACCTCAATGGATGTAGCCATCTTATTTTCAAATGTGGTGATTTTTCTGGGAAGGTAATGTTGATGTCTGTGAAGTATACTTTGTCAGATATATGCATTGTATTCAGGGTGTTAGCAATAGTAGAAAGTGTCCATGCATGTATTCCACACTTGTCAGAAACCGAGATTGGACCTTCAACTTATTTCAATTTAGGACCTAATTTAGGACCGATAATAGATACTCTGGTTTGGGAAAAATATAAAATGTGAATTTCCTATGTTACTATGAGTAACCTGGTTTTATAAATATCTTTTTGTAGTGACAGTTCTACTATTACAGACATATTCTTAACTAGTGAAGCTCCACAGGTATAAATTCTTGTTTGTGATCTTACAATTCTTAAAGTTATAATTAGTTTTCTTGTTCAGACTGGTTGATACTGAGTTTCTCTAAATTCTCTGTAATCTCAGAGATTAAATCCTCAATGTTTTCTACACTGGTTTGTAAACTATCAATCTTTGTGACTTTTTCATTTAATCTATTCACAGAATTCTTTAAATCAGCAAAGAAGGCGAAATTGCATATACCTCATCCGGCTCATAAGGCAACAACCATAAAATTTCTCTTTTGGCTGCCATGGTTATGGAAATTTGCATTTATGAGATAAAATTTACTATCTCATTTATTCTATTTTCAAGTTTCCTTTAAACAGCATTTTTGTTTGAGATTCTTTTTTTGATAATGTCTAAGTTTACTCTCATGAAGGGTATATTGTTTTTGATAATAGAGATGTTTTTGAAATCTAAAACTATACCTATACATTGTCTTCATAACTGACCAAGGCTCCAGGTCGCACAGGATTCCAATTCCAGACATGCACCATACATATATTATAATTCCAGTCTTCATATGCAAAAATTAGTGGTATTAATATTAAGTTCATACATAATATGATCAATGTATTCCTGATATTCTTCAGAACTCAAAGTTTCCCCAATAGAATGTATAGAATGGGTATCTTGTTTTTCTTCTTCATCAAAAAGAGTTGTTGTCTCACAGTCATCATTGTCACAATTGTCATCATTATTAAGTTCTATCATAGTCCTTTTTAAGTCATCTACATGTCTAACTGACACTTCCCTAGTTTCTAAGTGTAAGATCTTGTATTTATTTCCACCTGCAAAATCAATTATTCTATACGGACTGGAGTATCTGGGTGAAAGTTTACTACTGATTGTATGCATTTTGGCCATGACCAAATCTCCTATTTGTAATTCTATTTTGTGTGCTATTTTATGTTGTTGTTTCTTCATCTCTTGTGAGTATTATTTCATATGTTCTCTAACTTTTTGGCGTATTGCTTGAAATGTATACACTGGCATCAGTTCTGCAATTAAGAATTCATAAGGGAGACTTTTGTCTTCCCCATAGATAATATAGTGTGGACTTTCACATGTAGCTGTATATGGTTATTGAATGCACATTTAACACAAGGAATCTAATCATCCCAAGTTATACTATGTGGGCTTATCAAACCTCTAAGACAAATTATATTTTTTTTGTTTAACCTGTCTACTACTCCATTACTCAGAGGATGATTGACTTGAATATTAATTTCGTTCATCTACAACCTACATCTATAACCTACATAATTCTTCAAATATTTTGTTGTTAAATTCAGTACCATTGTCTGAAACTAAGATCTTGGGAGTAGTGAAATTACAGGTGATTTGTACATAAATTGCTGAAGCAATTATTTCAGCTCTCTTATTTGGAATGAGTAGTAAAATACAAAATCTTGACAAATAATCAATGGCAACAAATACATATTTATGTCTATTTTCAGAAAAAGGTAACTAGTGTATCTAAGTGAACTCTTTCCCAATGTTTCTGTGGTATGGGATATGATAGCAAAGGAGCAGGCCTATGTGTATTTCCTTTTACCTTAGCACATTTGAAGCAATTGTCAATATGTAAGTAAAGATCTCTCTTCATGCCTGGCCAAAAGTACTTGGAGGATAGACGTTGTATTTGCGGGCAGATACACAATGTCATCAATGACATCTAAGATGTCATCCTCAAGGCCTGGAGGATGACCAGGAGCATTATCCAAGAGGAGACACTTAAGTGGGAGACCATTCTCCGTTAAATATTTCTTGACAGAAGGGCCAAAAACTGACTGGCCACCCATGCCTTACTATTTGCTCACCACATAACTTGTAATTTGTCTTTCAAAACTTTATGAGCTTTAAAAGTCATGGGGTTTTCAGAGTGGTACACAATTAACGGCTTAACTTTACAGTCGCCGCTAGCGTTAGCGCAAAGGGCAAAGAGTAAGCCTATCTTTCATAGGCTTGTGTCCGGGTAGGTTCTTTTCTTCCGCGGTGATAAACGTGCGCCTAGGCATTTTTTTTTCTTCCAAAACAGCCCAGTTGAAAACTTGCTGTGGTATGTATCCTTCTTGAACTACAATAGATTCAAAAGTCTTCATGAAGTCTTCAGCTGCCTTAATATCTGCACTGGGTGCTTCTCCATACCTAATTAGAGTGAATGTCAGTTCGTTTTTTTTTAATTTTCAAACCATCCACGACAGCCTTTAAATTCCTCACCAACAGTACCTTCCGATGGTTCTTCCTCCTTCTTAGCTGCATCACGTTTAAGGTCTTGGAAGATAGGAATAGCCTTTTTTGATATTAGTGTTTCCGTAACAGTCACCAGCAAACTCCTTCTCCTTAATCCATATTACAAGTAGGCGCTCCATCGCATTATGTAGGTCTGTTCTAAGGCTCGAAATAATGGTGACGC
>NC_134811.1:29528472-29535972 GCF_046742065.1 Oratosquilla oratoria | reverse complement strand
CGACTCCAAATATTTCACTCTCCAATACTTCAAACTTCTCTCCTTTCACACTCCCAGAAAAAGGTAAGTGTCCCTTTACGACATGCACGGGAGCAGGGTGACGGCATTCTTATCCATCCACTAGAGAGGCAACGCATATATCATGATGTACAAAAATACAACTACTGGGAGTTAAGAAAAAAGTAATCTCAAAAAGGGTGGTTAAATAGTTTGTGAGAGATTCAGATCAGTGAGACCTTTATCACTCTATCACTCAACCAAGATTGATTGACTCACCGACCCTCAACCCCATTACTACCATGATGTCACAAAGGAGGGGGGAGGGGGGTCATGCCTTGACTCTGAACTTGGACCTTGCACGGGCACCGAACAACAGTGCCAGTTTTGTTATCTTTTATGTGATCACCTATCTCCTTACATAAGAACATAAGGATGAAGGAGACTGCAAGAGACCATAAGGCCTACACTAGGCAGTTCCATGTCCATTACCACCTGTCATCCCCATCCATAAAATTTTCTAACCATTTCTTAAAACAACCGATAGTTTCAGAGCTCACTACATTGTTACTAAGTCTATTCCATTAGTTAACCTCCCTATTAGTACACCAGCTCTTGTCTATTTCCTTAAATCTAAATTTGTCCAATCTAAATCCATTACTGCGAGTCCAGCCCTATTTCTTGTCCTAATTTGTTCTTCTATTTGCTTATTCATTTGTGGATTTAATTGTCCTTTTACTTATGCATTTATTCATGTATTTATCAATGCATTTATTTATTCATTTATTCATCCACTCATTCATCCATCCATTCATTCGTTTATTCATTCATCTACTAATCTACTTATCCGTGCAATCATTCATTCATTCATTCATTTATTCATCCATTCATCCATTTGTTCATTCATCCATTTATCAATTTACCTACCCAATCATTTATTCATTCATTTGTTCATCCTTGACTATGCGGTACAGTTTTGGTCTCCGTCCTACAGAATGGACATCAATTCACTAGAATCAGTACAGAGAAGAATGGACTCGGAAATTTGCCTTACGAAGAGAGGCTTAGGCACCTAAAGTTACACTCTCTGGAAAGACGCAGAGTGCGGGGTGATCTAATAGAAGTGTTCAAGTGGATCAAAGGCTATAACAAGGGTGATGCAAACAAGGTCATCATAATAAAACAATAGGGCAGGATTCGCAGTAATGGGTATAAACTGGACAAATTTAGATTTACGAAGGAAATAGGCAAGAATTGGTTTACTAATAGGGTGGTCGATGAATGGAATAAACTCAGTAACCATGTAGTAAGCGCTGAAACTATCCGTTGTTTTAAAAAACGATTAGACAACTTTATGGATGGGGATGACAGGTGGTGATGGATACGGAGCTGCCTAGTGTAGGCCTTATGGTCTCTTGCAGTCTCCTTTATTCTTATGTTCTTATGTTTATCTATTCATCATTTATTCATTCATTTGTTCATTCATTTATTCATCAGCATATTTTCATTAATTTATTCATCCATCCATTTATTCATTTATTTATTAATTCATTCACTCATAAAGTTATTCAATGGTCTATCAATTTATTTATTCATTTATTCATTCATTCATTCATTCATCTATTCATCTTTTTTCATTCATCTATTAACTTGTTTATCTATTTATTTACTACTTCAGACTACTTTTACAATCACAGCCATTCCAACCAGTGACCAGATATCTTAAGCGAGAATATGTTAGACAGGAGCTGCAAGTATGCTAGATTAGCAAAAATAATGCTAAATCTTTTGTTCTTCAAAATACGTTCGATTTCTGTAAATATTTCTTCATTGATATAGCTTTATTTCTGGTAAAATGTGTTAACATAAATTTGACCACCCTGATTCCGACACACCCATAAATCGAGATCTCTATCTCACTATTCAGGGCACCGTTGTGAGGCTGTATCACACCCGAAGGGACAGGACGGTCCTGCAGTGGTCTAAACCCATTCCCTGTGGGGGAGGGGGGTTACTCTCAGCTGAATTTTGGAAGAGGGTAGAAACAACTTCGCTAACCGTGTAGTTAATGAGTGGAATAAACATCCTGTAGAGGGACTGGGATGTAGTACATTTCGAAGTTTTAAGATTCCTTCAGATAAACACCCAAGCGATATGCTATCATGCCTGCCCAGTTATCTGGTTCACTCATTAATTTCTTTGTTTAACCATCTATTCTTGGCATATGACCAATTTATGGACCAAAAGGTCAGTATGCTCTTCCTTTGTCAATCTATAAATAAAAGCTCCTGGCGACAGCTAGAAGAAGAGATAATGAGGTGTCACGCAGCAAAGGAGACCCATTTTTTTCAGACCACAATATTTCTGGATTCAATTCCATATCAGACTGATAATACTTCCTCTCCAGCTCTTTTTTTTTCACATTCAATATCCTGTGAAAAGAGAGAAAATAGAAAAGAGAGCGGATATGAACAGAGCTGAATCCTGTTACTATATTTAATTTCTTTGTTTATCTATTCATTCTTGTTACTATTTTTGTTTTATTTTATTTTATTTGTCAATTTGTTTATTTTACTCTAGTTTAGCTTATCCATTATCTTATTATTTATCATTTATTTACCTGTTTATTTATGTATCTATTCATTTATCTTTTATTCTATTTTATTTCATATTTTTGTGTTCTATCTATTTATTCGTTTATTCATTCATCTTATTTTATTTGTATATATTTTGATTTTGTTTATCTTATTTTGTTTATTCATCTACTTATTCATTTGTCTATTTGTATGTTTCTTTATATTGTCGATGTATCTATACATATGTTTATTTATTCATTTCTTATGTGTTGGTTGTTTTTATCTATCTGTCACTTGTTCATTTATTCTATTTTATTTTTTCTTTCAAAAAATGTAATTTATGCAAAGGACTATTCTCCCACTGTCAATCTTCCACATCTCTTAGAAGTCCCATGTTGCTGACATATATTTAATCTATTTACTTTTTTCCTAGAATGCCTATCTATTTACCTTCAGAAACACATTTCAATACCACCTGGTGTTACTGAGACACAAATAAAAACACCTGCTGGTCTTGGGCACCAAACACCTAACAAACACCCACGCTGTGCAGTGTGGCATAGTTCCGGTTCATGACAAAGGCATGCTCCGTCTTCTGCTAATGAGCTTTTTATTAATTTATTCATTTATACTTTTCAAGGAGACGAATAAAATCGCCCGGCGGCGGCAGCCAGCATAGAAGGGAAAGTACTATCTGGTATATAAGGAGCTAAAAAGGTGAGGAGCGTACGCCTGGAGGCGCTGAGTAGTTGCCCCCGAAGCCGTCACCTTTGCCATATCATGCACTGTGGAATGTTGGAACAGGTAATAGTCACTGGTGGGAATCGGAGAGTAGTGCGGGATTCGAACCCACAACTAAGTGAATGCGAGATCAGCACACTTCCGATTACGTCACCAGCGCGATTTGTGATATAAGATATTTAAGGTCAGTCTACCGAGAAAGAGCTCTGCCGTACTGCACTGCCTTTGACCCAAGCAGTGTGACGGGAGCGAGGGATGCCCCTTCATCCACGAGGGGCTAAGATGGGAGGGGCACCTGCCTGGATCTTATTTATATATGATGTGATGGTGGGGGGAGGCTGCTTTGAGTCGGCTGTCCCCCTTATAACAGGGGGAGGACCTTTGGTATATGTGTGTGTTTGAATACCACATTAGTATATGGACTTCGTTTTATATGTATATAACATTTGACTGAGATAAAGAATGTATGTAGGTCAACTATGGCAAGGGGACCTTCTACCACCTCTGCCTTTGTGTACATATATATATGTGTGTATATATATATATATATATATATATATATATATATATATATATATATGTATATATATATGTATATATACATATATGTGTGTGTGTGTGTGTCTACGTGTATATATATATATATATATATATATATATACATATATATAAATATATATATATATATATATCTATATATATGGGTGTGTGTGTGTGTGTGTGTGTGTGTGTGTGTGTGTGTGTGTGTGTGTGTGTGTGTGTGTGTGTGTGTGTGTGTGTGTGTGTGTGTGTGTGTGTGTGTGTGTGTGTGTGTGTGTGTGTGTGTGTATAAGTATATTTACATGTATATGCATACGTATTTCTATATGTACGACTATATCGTATACTCGTATGTATATGTATTTGTGTATGCATATGTACATGTACATGTATATGTTTATAATAGTATGAGCTACTCTCTTCCTACTTTGATTTATTATCTCGTATAACATATCTGATTTAAAGAGGAAAAATATATATAATTAGAACTGGCCTGTATGAACATACTTCTTTTGTCTCTGTTATCATGAAAACAGTAGGAAAAATGAGAGATTGAGACCAACTTCCTCACCTCACCGATGACCCCCAGCTCCTGTGCCCCAAGTACTACACGCCGTGAGTTTGGAATGATAAGGAAGTGTTCAATCCATGAAAACCGACTCATTGTCACAATCTTCTCATTATTTCTATTCTGACGATTTCATTCAGGTGAAAGGAACCCTTGGTGGTCAAGGGAGTGGAAGATCTTCGTGACTGCAGACCAGGTGGCAACAAACGACAAATTAATTATTGGAGAACAAATATCACATCACTACCTGGAATAAAAGGATCACATTAAGAAGAAGACAAAATTAAGGACAGATGAGAAATCATATTTCAATTAAATCTTAGTAATTTGAATAAAAATCACACTCCAACAAGAAGGAAAAATAATAATAACGAAAAAATTTAAACTTAGTGAATTATGAGTCGCAAAGTTTAGTGAATAAAGATTCCAACTGAATGAATACAAAATAAGATATAAAAAAGCACCTGTAATATAAAGGTTCTACACAAAATGAGCTCTCTCTTAAAAAGACAATACATATTCCACTTATTTATATAACAGACACCTATCAGACATAGCATATTATAAAATCAATATTATATATTCAAGTAAGAAATATTTCCCTTGCCATGTATTCTTTACTCCCCGATTGAAAAAAAATACTTTGGGAGGTTTTCTTGTTTCTCCCACAGGCCAATTCTTCTATCCCCATACTCCATCCCCTCCCGAATACTTCACTTCTCCAACATAAGTAGAATTAGTAGATACTTCAAAACCACCTCCACCAATTTCACTCCACTCCAAAGATCCCTGAGTGAGGAAGAAGAAAATATTCAAGTCACCTTCTCCTACGACTGCTGCAAGAAAGAGTTTCCAATAAATGTGTTATCACTTAAACAAATCGTTTTCAGTCCAGAGCTAAGATAAGCTCAATAGGGTGTACGAAGTATTGTATGTTGCATCATTATGAGGGAAAAATATTAATATGCATTTACAAGCGCGTGACAAATCTATGAATTATATATTACAAATATATATTGCTAATAAAAAAGACTACAAGGAAACCAAAATAATAAATGGATTATTCAATATTCATACATGACATGAGATGAATTGTTAAGGCTATTGATACTCGAACTTTCATGGTTTGCTCAAAGGTTTGCAAATGTTTACAAGAGAAGAGCATACCGACAGGAGACCTTTGAAAAAATAATGATTAAATAAAACATCAAATACTGATATATATTGCAAGGAAAACACTTTTGGTAATTGTTAAGTCCTAAGTTTACTATTTTTTCGTTCACATTCACATATTAAGAGAGTAATAGAGAAACAAATTATTGATTGTGATACTGTAAACTGAAATGTGGACCACGCCATACACTCTGCAAAGGAGAAATCAACTGTTTTCGCTAAAAGTTTTCCTCAAGAGGAGCAAAGAGGAACATTATTCAATGAAGCTGCCTGGCACATTTATCACTGTTAGGTTAAGGTCAGGATGACTCTCTCTTTTAATGACGTCATATCGACCAAGATCATGGTCTCCTTTGGTTGTTGACATCGTTTGTAAACAAAAGCGCGGGAAAAACAGCCATGTTCGTCTGTAGCGTCCACATCCCAGATTCTCCGCCACACAGTAATACCAATTTATTATCCCTCTGCTATAGATTACAATGAAGAATATGTCTTATATATACACACATATCTGGGTACTCTAAGCTCCATGATAAAATATCTAAATGATATAACAACGAAATTCAGACTTCAAATGACTTGAATTATGAAAAGAGATTTTTTTTCTTGTCCAGTTGTGTTGGTATCTGTTCGCATTGGCTAATGCAAAAGCATAAACAAAAGCTCAATCGCTGTCAACATAGTAACCAGTCTATCAATGGCCTTAAAAGTAAATGATTTGTTATTATACATTGAGAAACTGTCATCCTCTTCCATCGTGTCTAAAGCAATGTTCAATGTTAAGTGTATGCATTGTGTAGTCTGATATTAGCGACATATATGGAGCAGACGACTGAATTTGAATCCGTCTAAATGTTGATGAGAACACGTATCGGTGAGTTTTTTTTTTTTTTTTTTTTTTTCTTTTTTTTTTTTTTTTGTGTAAGGCACCCTCCTCCGAAATGATCAATTGAACAATTTCTTCACCACAAGGGAACAAGTGAAGACTACTCTTTATCCTGTATTTTCAATTATACTTTGTTTCCTGCTGTTTTCTTTTATCTCTAACCTAACCTAGTCTAACCTTAAACCAACCTTAGTTTAACCTTATATACCTAACCTAACCCTAACATAACCTAACCTTAACATAACCTAACTTTAGCTTAACCTACGGTAACCCTAACCTAATCCTAATTTAACCCTAATTCAACTCTAACCTAATCTAACCTAACCCTAACCTAACCCTAACCTAATTCTAACCTAGCCCTAATCTAACCTAACCTAACCCTAATCTAACCCTAACCTAACCTAATTTGACCTAACCTAACCAATGAAACGATTTCCCTAGTCTCACACCCCCTCAGCGGTCTGGGGTGAGTTTCTTCAAATGACGATAAATGGAAGACAGATGAGTGGCAGGGTGTTCAGGTAAACCGGTTGGATTTTTATTCATTGTCGTTTTCATCCGGACCAGGGCGAAACGTCATTAGTAAAACTCCAACAGTTGTCTGTATTTACCTCACCACCCTGCCACTCCTTCTTCAAATGAACTAATCATTCATTGAATACACAAAACTACATAAAATCATATGGAGATTAGTCAGAAAGCAGATAATTTAACAGACAGTGCAATAGGAAATAGGAAATGGAATGGGTGGGAGTGGTTTCTATGCCTTTTTCTTTTTGGCTACCCCACGTGTAGGGGGAAAAAGCCTTTGGTATATGTATGTATGCAAAAGGGGGTGTATACTTCACCTTGTAAAACCGTAGAACATGGTTAAGGAACCTTAAACACCACTTAAGTAAATGAAAGTCTTTTGAAAATCAACATTATGACACTTCCTACTACGTAAGACCTGCATCACAAACACTCTAATTACGAATAGTACATGTACAATTATGAAAGTACAGGAATGTTGTCCTGTA
>NC_134811.1:29490972-29518472 GCF_046742065.1 Oratosquilla oratoria | reverse complement strand
ATAAAAAACGCCGAAAAATTGTAATAGGCCTACTGGTGGCCATGTAAACCGATGTACGTGTTTAGGATACTGAACATAGAAACCGACAGAGATATCAGAAGCATCCGCTATCATAGAATATTTCAGAAATTTTATTTGTGTAAAACCTCTCCGCGATAACGTCGACCATTACAATGATTTGACTTACATGTTGCCGGCCACTCAAATGATGGTGTTCGTGGAATTCCCACGTGACGGGGTTGCCTAGCGTTAAAGATGACACTGATCAATTCCTCTTCCACGCAAGAGATTTGGAAATAGTGGGTAAGGAAGGACACAAAGAAACGAATTAATAGTTATTTGTGGATGATAATCCTTGTAGCTGATTCTGAGGAGAGAATGAAACAGTCGGTGTGTGAATTTGAAGGAGCATGTGAAAGAAGGGATCTAGACTGAATGTGGACAAAAACAAAGTGATGAGATGTGCAAGGAATGATGATGGCAGCAGGTTGAATGTGAGTGTGAAAGGTGAAAGGCTCGAGTAAGCAGAGGTGTCTGACGTCGCATGTGGCAGTCATTGGAGGAGTGCGTGAGGAGATGAATCATAGTTTGAAGAAAAAGAGTTGATGTTTGGATTGAGTAAAAACTGTTTTGAGAAATATGTATTTGGGGATGAATACAAGGAGATGGTTGTATGGAGTACTTAAACTCATGGTGTTGTACGAAGTAGAGACTTGGAATAAAAAAAAAACTGTTAGGAAGAGAGGGAGTGTTTTTTAGATGAAAGTGAAATGTTTGAGAAATATGATAAGTGTTACAAAAATGGACAAAATGAAAAAAATAGAGGAAAGGCAAAGAACTTGTTAGGTAAAAAACTATCGGACAAGGACCAGAGAGCACTTGAGGTGGTCAAGACACATTAAACGAATGAATGAGAAATGTATGGAAAGTAGGAGTGGATGGAATGATCTTGAGAGAAAAGGGTTTGCGGATACACATGGAATGTCTGTCGAGCAGAGAAGAAAGTATGCAAGAATTAGAAATGAATAGAAAGAGATCGTAGATGGATGAAAGGATGATACAATCTTAAAGGGTGTTCTCATCCGTTTCGTAATTTATAAATAGGATGAAGAGGTGAGGGTCGCCATACGGTGAAACGGTGGGGGTAAACCAGCTTCGGTTATCGGGCCCTGGCGTGGAGGAGCTGTGCCTCGCTTCACCGCTTTCCACCCAAACCGTGTGGCGAGAGGCAGGGCGATGCTTCATCCCCGAGGTGTCGAAATGGGAAAGGTAGTTGAATGGGTTTTATTTTTCATTTTGTATTCAACAACCAAATCTGTCAAAATTGGCAAGTGGTGAAGGTCCTGGGTTGTAAGTTTGTTAATGGACAAGGAAGTCCTATCGTAATACACTCATTCAGGATGCGTTCATGCTTTTTTTTCAATATGTAAGATTGCTTTCATTTGTTGTTATTATTATTACTATTACTATTATCATTATTATTATTATTATTATTATTATTATTATTATTATTAATTATTATTATTATTATTATTATTAATTATTATTATTATTATTATTATTATTATTATTATTATCATTATTATTATTATCATTATTATTAATATTACTATCATTATTATCATTATTATCATTATTACTATTAATATTATCATTATCATTATCATTATCATTATCATTATCATTATTATTATTATTATCATCATTATTATCATTATTATTATTTATTATTATTACTATTATCATTATTATCATTATTATTATTATTATTAATTATTATTATTATTATTTATCATTATTATTATTATTATTATTATTATTATTATTATTATTATTATTATTATTATTATCATTATTATTATCATTATTATTATCATTATTATTATTATTATCATTATTATTATTATTATTATTATTATTATTATTATTATTATCATTATTATTATTATTATCATTATTATTATTATCATTAATCTAAACGTAATAGGTGGAATGAAAAGGGCGCATGCACCATGAGCAAACCGTCGGAAACATGCAAGGGACAGTGGGAGATATCCCTTACACAGAAAGAAAAAATAAACAAGGTCAGTGATACATTAAAACGTGAGCAAATTGCAAGTAAAAATTGTCTAAAAATATGTGCAACAACTGATAAAACGCAGATAAAAATGAATTATCAAGAATCAACAACTGTAACAATTCTGCATGATCATCTGACCAAGCAAGACAAAATAAAAAATCCAGAATATAAAAAATAAGTTTTTCTTAATAGTCTAATAGGACAGATGACAAGGCCGAAAATAAAGATGGCGGGACACTGCGCTACCATACCACTTGCTTTTGCTTTTCGAATTTCAAAATGTCAAATCACTCTCGCGTCATATAGTGAGAAGACGATTTGCGAACTACGAGACGTTCTACCTAAAACACGAATGTTAGACACAATGCTTAGACGATCTTACGGAAGTATGAAATATTGTAACCAAAGTCGTTTCTACTCAAATGAAGTAGCAAAAGTGAGTAGCACGCTATCTTAGTGTGCCGCTACCTTGTCAACATGAATCTCTCAAGATCTTGTTTGCCGCAGATTTGATCTTAAGAACATAAGGAGGAGACTACAAAAGACCATACTGCCAACACTAGGTAGTTCCATGTCCTTTACCACATGTTACTTGTATCCATAAAGTTATCTCATTTCCTTAAAATAATCAGTTGTGTCAGCGCTCACTACGTGGTTACTAAGTCTATTCAATTCGTTAACCACTGATGGTAAGCCAATCCTTACCTATTTCCTTCTTAAAACTAGATTTGTCCAATTTAAACCCATTACTAGGAATCCTGCACTTTTGTCTTAATATGATAACCTTGCCTACATCAGTCATGTTAAAGCCCTTGACCCATTTCAATACCTTGCCTGTATCACTCTTGTTAAAGCCCTTGGCCCATTTCAATGCCTCTATTAGATCACCCCGTACTTTTCGTCTTTCCAGAGAGTGTAAGTTAAGTTGCCTTGTGAAGACTTTCGCTGCGCATGTATCCTTATCCAAGGAACGCCACATATGTACTACATTCGGTAAGATGCTTAGCTGGAACTGCCTGGGGCGACTTCTGAGCGGCTGTAGACTAAAGCAAATGCGATCTAGAGGTAAGCAAAATGTTCCTGGTAAGCACAAACACTTCTGGGCTCGAGGCGATTGCCGCGGTCTTATACAATGCAAGCAAAGGCTGCTGACATTGAGACGATGCCCAACATCACATCACAACTTATCACTACAGAGGAAAGTAGCAGAGCGAAAGACTTTATTGGGATGCTGCAGGTGATATGCAGCAATAGACGACCACATGATAGCGCAGTGCTCAAGGATGGGAAATTTGAAACTGTAGACTCAGTGGACAGTATCCCAATCACTGTAGCGACGGTTGACACACACACACACACGTTGAATGCAGATCCTCAGAAACTACGTCAACACTGGCACGGACTCCAAATGAACGGAACTTCCACAGCAGGCTATCATGACTGACACGATCGAAGGCCGCTGGACGATGGAGACCCTGTTGGATTTCATAGAAAATCGTGCGCAGAGCGTCGGTAGTTACAGGATTTTTGTGATAAACATCTCCTTGGGAGGCATCACGCAGGAGCGTTCTAGGAAGCGAGGGAGGCGAGATGAGGGTCAAGGGTTCTAGTCTTAGAAAGTATCAGCGTGGTTGAAAATTACCGAACTGTTGGAAGCATCAAACGATGGAAAGATTTTGGGAATATCTGTGATGTTGCCGATTCTTCAGTATGAAGGGAAAGGGACTCGAAGTAATGGCTTTCTGAAAACTGCGCTCAGTTTGGGAGCTGGAGCTTTGGAAGCTTCTTCGAAAAAAAAACAAAAAAACAAGGGCGACCTTTTCGACCTCTTTTGACGTGAAAGCTATTTTAGAGAAGGTTCTGCCAACAGGTCCACTACGGACTGTAAGTCTTGGCAAAGTATGAAGTCAAAGTGGACCAGCCTTGTCCTCCTAGGGTAAAGTTTCTCCCTTTTCCACATCATCACCCCTGTAGCCAGATTTAGGCTGTGTAGCAGTCCCTCTACCTTTGGTTACAGGGGATACAACTACTATATTATATATATATAATATATATATATATATATATATATATATATATATATATGTATATATATATATATATGTATATATATACATACATATATATGTATATATATATGTATATATATATATTATATATATATATGTATATATATGCATACATATATATGCATATATATATCCTGTATACATATATATATTATATATATATATTGTATATACACCTATATACATTTATATATATATATATATATATATATATATACATATATATATATATGTATATATATATAATCACCCACAAGTAAAGAAACACTGTCCTAGCGGATAGCGACAAGCTGCCAATTCTTGGAAACATAAGAATGGAGGAGACTGTAAGAGATCATAAGGCCTACAGTAAGCAGTTCCATGTAAGGCAGGAAGCGATGGCCTAGCGCCAGATGCAAGAGATTTCAAGGTAGACCACAATAAGCAATTCCGAGAAACTAAAGGTGGCGGCACACTTGGTTAGCATGCTACTTGCTTTTGGCTCTTCGTTTGAGTAGAAACGACTTCGGTTACAATATTCTAGACTTCCGTAAGAACATCTCAACAATATATCTAAAATTCGTATTTTAGGTTTAACTTCTCCTAGCTAGCCATTCGTCTTCTCATATATGACGACGAAATATTTTGACATTTGGAAATTTAAAAAAACAAAAGATCGTAACCGAAGTTGTTTCTACTCAAACGAAATAGCAAAAAGCAAATAGCTTTCAGGTAGAGCCCAAATCACGATCACAGAATGCTCACATCGAGAAAATGGCCTTGGGCGATGTTTTGAAGTTACGTTTAATTCAATAATTCCATTCTTGACACATTAAGATGTCTGAGCATGATGACACATGAAACAGACTAAATTTCAGCAGAGATTCAGCTTATATTGAACAGATTTGTGCAAATGTAAAGTTGGATGAAACAACATAGTGAACCTCTTTTCACACAGTCCATAAAGAATCGGTCAGGTTTTGTCCAATGCTCAGACGAACGATAACAATATGTGCGTGATGGACTTTTATATATTTATTTATTTATTTATTTATTTATCTATCTATTTATTATTTTATTTATTTATTTATCTATCTATTCTTTATCTATTTATTTATTTATTTGCTTATTTATTTATTTACTTATTTGTTTATTTATTTACTTTTTATATATCTATTTATTTATCTATTTATCTTATGATCCTTGTTCTAGTGGCTTATCTTGGCCAAGACAAACTATTTCGATGAGACAGACACTGGGCATTGAGGGGTTAATCGAGATCGTTTCCTATTCCCCCCAGTGGCCGGGGGGGGGGGGAATATTTGAGCTGAATAAAATTGCCTGGTGCTGGACACAGCCATGGCATGGTATGAAGTGGAAGTGGGATGGAACAAAAACCCAGGTGTGGAAAATGGAATATGTTGGGAACGAAAATTGGAAGGAGGATTTTAGGAATTTCTTTTCCGTCCTTTCGTTCCTTCCATCTTTATTGAAAATGTGTTTAGTAGTAGCGTACATGGAAGATTTTTTTTCTTTTTCAGGAACCATCAAACGCCGACGACCGAGTCCTTTGCTGAAGTTTTCAGAGACGACGAATATTGCCGCCCTGTAGCTCAGTGGATACCGTGTCGATTTCATGAGTAGGTGGTCGTGAGTTCGATTCCTGGGACCCGGTGCGGGCTATGTCGCGTTGGTTCCCGACAGTCCTGGCCAGGAGGCGGGGAGGTGATCCAACATCGGCTATATATATATATATATATATATATATATATATATATATATATATATATATGTATGTATGTATATATATGTATATATATATATATATATATATATGTATGTATGTATATATATATATGTATATATATATACATACACACTGAAAGGTTCCCAGTGATCAGTTGATATCTTTTTCAACCACAAATCACTTTTAATTCCATGCCATCGCAATCGAGACTGAGAGTCTCTCGAAAGGAGGCATCCGTTGGAAATTGAAACGTGGACGAGCCGAGGATTTGAACCTAGCTAACCCGTAACAAAGTTACAGTGACGTAAACCAATACGCTATCAAGAGAGATATAAGTTGAGTACGACTTTCTTATATTTGTATGCTCGAATTACATACACCTACACGAAATATCGCGTTCATCTCATCTCCACCATGATAGAGTATTGGATAGTATGTGTGCGTGGGAAACTCTCAGTCTCGATTGCGATGGCATGGAATTAAAAGTGATTTGTGGTTGAAAAAATATATCAATTGATCACTGGGAACCATTGAGTGTGTATGTATAAACTTTCCCACGCGCACATACCATCCGATACTCTATCATGGCGGAGGTGAGTTGAACGCGATATTTCGTGAAGGTGTATGTAATTCGAGCATACAAATATAAGAAAGTCATACTCAACTTATATCTCTCTTGATAGCGTATAGGTTTACGTCACTGTAATATATATATATGTATATATATATATGTATATATATATATATATATATACTGTATATATATGTATATATATATATATATATATATATATATTCGTTATATATATGGGCAGGAGATTTTCTCTCAAGCATATTTGGTTAAATTCAATGGCAAGATTATTATTGTAGAGTTTTTTTTATCTGCCTTTTCTCTTTCTCTGAGAATTTTTTTCCCTTCCACGGGATTTTGTCTTATAATGTCACCATATGACATTGTTTTGTAAGTTACTTTGGGCATGGCTTTATGCTGTGCTCAATTGTAAAATTGATACCAGATGTCACACTACCTAATCGTTCTTCAGTGGCTAGATCGTTTATTTGATTGAATTTTTGTGGTTTATATACGAAAATTTAGTGTTGTCTATATTTCATCTGCGGAAAATTCTGATTGGCTAGTGGACGATCTAAACCCGAACCTATTCTACTTCCTGATTGGTCGGCTGTGTGTGACGTCATCAGTATTTTTCTTTCAGGGAGCTGAGATCTCCTTACGCATAGGATGGGTCCTCTAAATCCCTAGTTAGTATACATTGGGAGTTGTTTCTTTAAAAACAGAGAGCCTCGAGGATAGGCACTTCTATGGTCTTGGTTGCCCTGACACATCTGTATACTATTAGAGTTTCATCTTTTTAAATTCTTTTGTGAGCATTGCTAATGATGGGACTAGCGAATGTCCCTGAAGAGATACAAAGTATGATACCATCAGTGCCTATATTAGAAGATCTCTTACTCACTGTATAGTTGAAGGTTGGGATGCACAGTACCCATGTTTACATGTGTACCTATATATGACGTGAGTTCTCTGAAGGTCACTTTTACTTTCTTATTAAATAATGGATTCGCCAATAAGGATATAGAGCGAATAATATATAATCAGTTGTACTTTAGACAAATGGTACTTTTGGTTAATAAATTTGTTGACATAAGCCACCCTTTCATCCTCCTTTGTAGGCTGTAACGCCAAGAAGGACTTATAGTAAATTTTAATCAGGTTTTTTGGCGTTAATGTCCTGTGGGATTTTTGTCTGGGTGGCTTTTGTCCTGGTGGTTTTTTCAGCCTACAAGAAGATTTGTCTAGAGTTCTTTTTGTTATTCGCAACAAATATATTAAAAGAAATATTAAATCCAAAGATTTATAGGGTCTGAGAAGTACAACTGATTATGTACTGTTATCCCAAAATTACAGTGACTAAGACATCTAATATGGCTACTGAAAGAATCTTTGATCTTTGGGAGATATTTGTAAAAGTGCCTTTAGGCAACTCACCTGAATTAGATGGTACACATGTATACTTGGGAACTGTGCATCCCCAACCTTCAACTATATTGGCATGACTAATGAAGCTCTCAGCCGGTTACATAGGGACCCTCTTCATGCTGAAGCTCCCAAAAACCACCATCATTCTGCCACAAAAGAAATTTAAAAAGAGAAACTCTAATAGAAAACACAGAAGTGCTGGCAACAAACCAAGACCATAGAAGACTACCTATCCTCGAGGCTCTCTTTATTAAAGAAACATCTCCCAATCTTAATATACAAACTAGGGATTTAGAGGCCCTCCCTAGCGTAAGGAGATCTCAGCTCCCTGAAAGAAGGCACAATACTGATGACGTCACACAACAGCCGATCAATCAGGAAGTAGAATAGTTCGGGAGTCCCAGTCCAGCCCACTAGCCAATCAGAAGCCTCAAAAATGAAATATCAGACCAACACTAATAGTATATAAACACAAAAATTCAATCAGATATTCACACTCTAGCCACTGATGAAGCACTAAGTAGTGTGAAAACGCGTTCTGGCCAGTTTTTCACTTTGGTAAAGCCATGCCCAAAGTAACTTACAAAACAATGTCATATGGTGACATTATAAGACAACTTCCCGTGGAAGGGAAAAAGATTCTCAGAGAAAGAGAAAAGGCAGATAAAAAAACTCTGCAATAATAATCTTGCCATTAAACACACACACACACACACACACACACACATATATATATATATATATATATATAGCGGCTTGTCGGAACCGGCAGGGTTTTGCCCTGCCAGGGGTCTCTCATTTTCCACTGCGTGGAGGTGAGATGGTGATTTTTTTTTTTTTTTTTTTTTTTTTTTTTTCTCCAGATGCAGAGCGAAAATAGTCAGTCAGTCACGTGAAAGCTCGAGCAATCACACTGGATGTGCCCATGATGCAGGGAGCAAAGTTCTGAATGCTCAGTGTTTACAGCATGTTGTTATGTTGTATTTGTCCATTCGTTGTTCGCCATTTGTTCACAACTTATTCGCACACTTGTACTTATGAAGGCCATCACCGTCGATTTATGGGAGAGAGAACGAGGTCGAGAACGAGGAGGAAGAGGAAAAGGAAAAGGAGGAAGAGAAAGAGAAAGAGGAGGAAGAGGAAGAGGTGAAGGAGGAGGAGGAAGAGAAAGAGAAAGAGGAGGAAGAGGAAGAGGAGAAGGAGGAGTAGGAAGAGGAAGAGAAAGAGGAGGAGAAGGAGGAAGAGGAGGAAAAGGAAGAGGAAGAGAAACAGGAAGAGAATGAGGAATAGGAGGAAGAGGAAAAGGAAGAGAGGATGAAGATGAAGAGAAGGAAAAAGAGAAAAAGGAAGAGGAAGAAAATAAGGAAAAAGAAGAGAAAGAGGAAGAGGAAGAGGAGGAGGAAGAACAACAGGAGAAGAACATTCACTTATTCGTAAAGTGCATGACCAACACTGTGATTTCTGATTTGCAAACCATACCCACATGCTGGTGGCGTAATCGTAATCGTGCTGGTCTCGCATTCGCTTAGTTGAGGGTTCGAATCCCGCAATCCTCTCCGTTTCCCAGCAGTGACTGTTAGTTACTTGCCCCCAGAAGTCCAAGCGCATCACAGGGTAAAGTTGACGGCTTCAGCCGCAGATCCTCAGCGCCTCCTGGTGTAGGTTCCTCACCACCAACATTCCCATTGTTATGATGTACATGGAATAGAAGACACAATGGAATGGAACGGAAGAGTCTTTGCAGGATGGAAAGTGGAGATTTTACTTTCCACTCTATTCCACACCTGGTAAGAACCATAAGAACATAAGGATAGGAGGAGCCTGCAAGAGACCATAAGGCATACACTAGGCAGTTCCATGTCCCTTACCATCTGCTATCCTTATCCTTACAGTTATCTACTCTTTTCTTAAAGCAGCCAATTGTTCCAGTGCTCACTACATGGTTACTAAGTCTTCAGAGGACATACTGGGTCATCATGTGTTAATTCATCAAACATCACGTACTGGAATACTGAAGAAGCCTCAAAGTCGTCAGACATTTGTGGTACTGGAAAGATAAGTAAATAAGAATATGAAATAAACCACATATCAAATCAAATCAGACCAAATCAAATCAAATCAAATCAAGATGTATAACGTTGCTGGTTGAGTGGTTCCGGATAAAATTCTTTGTAGGTCTCAGAAATCTTCTTGGGTTTAAGAAGGAAATGGGCAAGAATTGGTTTACCAGTAGAGTGGATAACGAAGGGAATAGACTCCGTAACCATGTAGTTAGTGAACGTTGAAACAAAAATTATTTGTTCTAACAGAAGATAATTTTACGGATGGTGGTAAGCTGCCTCGTGTAGGCATTGTGGTCTCTTGTAGTCTCCTCCATTCTTATATCCCTATGTGTGATGTAGGCAAGGTCATCATATTAAGACACAAGGGCAGAACATCGTAATAATGGATTCAAATTTAATAAATTTAGGTTTGAGAAGGAAATAAGCAAGAACAGGTTTACCATTAGAGTGGTTAACCCATGGAATAGACTGTGTAATCACGTAGTTAGTGAGCGCTGAAATAATTGTTTGTTTTAAGAGACTCCCTGAGTAGTAATCTTTTAAAATATTCTTCATGAATTACCTACGAGATTATTCTAACTTTAAGTGGTATTAAGATACAGATATCAATAGAGCCTACTTGTCTATGATGCAAATTGAGGATTTTCTAAAATTCTATGGCCTTTCTTATGACTTAAATTTGTACTCTTACACACTAATTGATTTTTTAGAAGTAGTAAATGTCACCTTATACATTCATTACCCTCTAAATTAAAGATAATAATATATTTCCCTTCAAAAAGACATATGTATTGCAATTGTTCATTTGATAACTGATTCTATTCAGAATATTTTTCATCAGTGACTCCGGATGGGGTCAGTGAGACTTAGGTCATTCAGGGGTATCGATATAAACAATACTTTGTTGATTATTGTCATAAAGAGATAAAAACATCAACAACAATAACATACTCTGAATTTCAGTGGGAAAATTATAATTTCACCTTTGCTCTATTTAGATTTGGTGGATGCACGCACACACACGCATACACACACACACACACACACACACACACACACACACACACACACACACACACACACACACACACACACCTACTCAATCCTCTCACTGTACACCGAGGTATGAGCAGGTTTGAACATCCACGATTTAGAGTATGATCAAAAGAAACCTGCTAAAAAATGATGAGGTAAGTTCAGTACGTGGTACGTGGTCAGGACTCGAACCTATCCTGGTGCAATGCAAGGTTCACACCATACCCCACTGCGCCACGGAGCAACGGCCACCACGGTGGTGACACAGATGGGTTTGTTCAAAGCACACTGAACTAGTCTGTCCTTGCCAGTCAGCCGAGATGGATCCAAGTCTTTCTATTCCAAGAGTTATTCATCACAGATTTCTCCACGATACCGTAGAAAGCCTTGCATATGAAAATGTCAAGACAACATATATTGTTATTACACTTAAGATTTATTACTACACAACTTCTTGAATTCAACGCACACACACACAGTCACGGTGATTGCTTGAATCAGAAGGCACTTACATATTTTGTTATCATGTTTTCTTTGTCTTTACTTCTTTTTTTTAGGAATGTCCCCTTTTGGGGCTACAGGTAGTAGGATTCCTAATCCCATCCCCCGTCCCGTTTTTGTCGCCTTTTACGACTCAAGTGGAAAGACTTGGTGGTAGCATTCTCTTCCCCCCCCCCCCCACAGGGTCGGCGAAAAAAGGAAATGAATATTCAGAGAAATGGTACAGGACAGTAACAAGGGGTTGGGGGACAGCATAACGGAGGGATAGTCGTAGTATAAAAGTGTCATCATTTCTCTATAAACAGTTTTCCTCTATCACAGACAATAAGATGTGTGACTCTGGTCCGTAGGGGCGCCCCATATAGACCCTAAAGTATCAACTGCCCGAAGGTATTTCTCCCCGTCTTCTCCTTTTCTGCATGGGGGGACGGAGAGGGGGGGTCGCCGAATTTATGAAGTGGCCTTGCTGTGGATGTGCTGTCTTACAACACTGCTTCTGACCCAGGGCAGTGGACAGGATGCAGGGATGACCCGTCATCCAGGAGGTGCCAAGATAAGAGGGAGGGAGGAGGGTGGAGGGGAGTGGAATATATAGGAAATGGAATGGGTGGGAGTGGTTTCTATGCCTTTTTCTTTTTGGTTACCCCCCGTGTAGGGGGGGAAAAAGCCTTTGGTATATATATGTATGTATATTTTCTTTGCATATATTTTCAAATATAGTAATTTTTTCAATGAATATAATCTCACGTTTGACATTTGTTTCCCCTTATAGGCATTCCAGAGAGTGGAATTGAAAGTGATGAGGAAGATGTAAACGAAGATGATCTTGACCCATCTGGTGTTCCAGATGAAATAGCTGTTGAAGTAGATACCACGATTCCTATAGAAAATGATGAAGAAATGGAAGACATAGAAGAAACTGAAAGAAGGGATAAACCTCGCTGGATTACGAAAAATATTGAAAGGAGAGAGATGGAATCGGAAAGTAGGAAGAGGCGCGAACATGCTTCCAAGAAACTGTCTCAGAATTTTCCAGTGCTGTTTTCTTCAAATGAATGGGATATTTTCATAAAGGATCTTTGAAAGTCTTATTGAACTCCTTGTACATGAAAATAATCGTTATGCAAAACATGAGAAAAATTGCCAAAGCTTTGAAGATACATTAGAAGAAATTATGAATTTTATAAGACTTTTGTTCCAATCAGGATGTAATATCAGATCAAGTGAGAAAGATTATATGCCCTAGCTTTGCTGCAACTATGACCAGAAATAGGTTTCAGGAAATCAAGAAGTTTCTTCATTGTGGTGACAATACAAACCTTGGTAATGAGAAAACGACTAAAGTGAAACATTTGTATGATCTTTTGAGTGAAAACATTAGGCAATTTGGAATTCTTCATAAAATTCTGAGTATTGACGAATCTATGACGCCTTATTACGAACGTTATTCCTGCAAACAACTCATCAGATAAAACCCAATACGATTTGGATTCAAATCATGGATCTTGACTAGTTCAACTGGGATCCCCTATTATGTAAAGATCTATGAAGACAATTCAGAAAAGCAGTCGTCCAATGAACCTTTAGAAAGTAGAAGAATCCGGGAATGCATTTCTCCTTGCACTGAACCTACTAAGCACAGGTTCTAATTTTACAATTTTTTACTTCATATGGCATAGTCTTAGATCTGAAAGGGAAGGAAATAAATGCCACTTGTACAATCCGATCAAATAGAACAAAGCACTGCCCACTGTCTACTGCAAAAAATATGAAAAAGAAGCCAAGAGGATCCTATGACTATCGATCAGAAGGAAATGTTGAAATCATTACGCGGAATGATAATGTTGTTGTTATTCTTTGCAGTAACTGTGAAGGTCTAGATCCCATTGGCGTGGCAAAGAGGTGTAGGAAGAGTAAACATTGAACAACCTTTCATAGTAAAAGCATATAATAAAGGCATGGGCGGTGTCGACTTGTTTGACAGATCTTTGTCAGATTTTCGCCCTGCAATCAGAGGTAAAAATGGTATTTTCCTCTTATTATTGCTGCTCTGAACACAGAGATGGTGTTTTGTTGGCGACTTTATGAAATCAGCACATGAACTACAATTCCTAACAAAGAATATAGATGGTCTATTGTTCAGATCCTTGTCAAAAGAGCAAAGCCTGAAAGGATGTATTCAAAAGCCCTAAGGTGAGGTCCAAAATGAAGCAAAGCTCTTCCACCAAGGGAAGTAAGGACGGACGACATTAATCATCGTACTGAATCTCTAGCAACTTCAAGAAGATGCTTTGTGTGTAAGAAGAATGGGAAATTTCGGTGCGCAAAATGTAATGTCACCCTTCATCTGAAGTCATACTGAAAAATGTTTCACGAAAATATATTTCTGTTGTGCGTATACCCTTTTCTGCTGTACCGTTATTCACAAACCCTTTTGTAATATGTTCTTTTATTCTATGTATTTTATTATGTATTCATCATTGACGTTTTTCCTTTATAATTTACTCAGTACAGGAACTTTTATTTTTTATTCCCATTTGTTTATTTGCTTTCTTTGTATTAGTGTGTGCTGTGCACTTGTGCTTGCATGCACGATTGTACACGTAGGATTTCACATGATTGTAATTAAAAAAAAATTAATTCTTTGTCATGTGTAACCATTACCTATAACCTCACATATTACAACATTACCCATGGAAAACTACATTACAACGCACACACGAACGAACACCTTATCCACGCCCTAAGGCGAGCGACCATCACATGATCAGTGCGTGATAATAACTGGGTAGCCAGGAACGTATTTCCAAGCGCGCATATACACCACATCCCCAAATAAACCTGAACACAAATTAAATCACAAGAAATAACCACATAATATATCTAACTGTATTATGATATTGCATATATGTTTAAACCTTCCATTTGTAATATAGAAAACCCTAGAAATTGTAAAACTGCTAACTCCTCTCTCCGGAAGCTGAGCTCAGCATTAAAACTGCATAAAGACTCAGACCGGGCCCCAGGAGCGGCAGTTAAAGGTGAATGTAGATTCGTGGAGAATCTACATCGTGTATTCTAAGTGTCAAATATAGTTAAGAAAAAGAGACATGATCTTTTATTGGAATACACGCAACTCACGTATACATGGTGGTAGCAGTGACGTTAATGCTACCCACCCCTCCCGAAACTGGTGTTAGTGTTTTATGTGTACAGCCAGTGACCCACAAGTGCCCACAATTGCCCACCAGTGCCCCAGTAGTTAAACACTTCACCCATACAAAAGGAATAGTGGTGCTTACTAGTTCACTCTAGTGCATTGCGTTAATGAACAAACAAAATAACTTTCGCCAAAATCAACCAAATTCCAACGAAGAATTCCGATCTGAGTAAATGTGAAACTAGCGCTGAGTGACTCTATTTCATGAATTAACTACCATCCGCAACAACACCTGCATATCATTGGTGCTAATTGGTGCCAACACAACAGCCACCAACCCGAGAGGGTGATACAAATCCTCCCTCCCAGCCGGTGCTGGCTCAGCGAAGCCGCTATGGGGATACAGACCCTCCCTCCCAGTTGGTGCTGACTCAACGAAACCGCCAGGGGAATATAAATCCTCCCTCCCAGCTGGTGCTGATTCAACGAGACCACGAGCAGGTCCATTCACTAGACCAGAGGTTCCCAAACTGGGGTCCGCGGACCACTGGGGGTCCGGAAGAAAGCCAGAGGGGGTCCGCAACACAATGAAGAAAAGTAATTTTTTTAACTGATGAAAAATATATATAGCCTACAATAAAAATAAATGTATCACTGCTTCTCTATCATCACATTTTCTTATTTATGCGATGTGCAGCAATAAGTAAATATCAAATGTACTCCGTTGTACTGGGTAATACTGGGTATTCCGGTATGGCATTGATAACTTTTATTTGGTTGGGGGTCCTCGGCCGGAACTCTTCGTGTTTGGGGGTCCCTGGTATGGTCAAGTTTGGGAACCTCTGCACTAGACGACTCAAGTCAGCCCGCGGTCGCCTCCTGACTTGATCAGCTGAATTATTACCTGGAGAACACCACCACCACGGCGCCACCCCCTACCACCACCATAAGGGAGGCACTCACTGGGGAGCCGGTGCCGGCCTCTACCGAGTCCTCACGATTCGCGTCAATTAAATTGACCTAGGCAGCTACACCGCCCTTAACGGCGCCTCTACGGCACCCGCAACCAGTTCTACGAGCCCTACGATCCACACACCACTCTTCTCGCCCCCTAGTGACAAATCAAGTTCGAATTTCCACTTACACAGGTTCCCCCCTCCCCAACAAACATATTTTTTTTCATAAATCAATTGTTTACGAGTAAATTTATATTCATGACATACCTCTACAAACAATTAGAATATATTCGCTCACCTTAAACAGAAAATCATCATAAAATACTTATTTAGATTTATGAAAATTCATTATATACCTCCTAATTATTTAAAACACATTTTAGGAATAATCCACTACCATCAACCTCCAACGACCTACCCATTTTTTTAACAAGTGATATACATCAACCACCATAACTATCAAGTAAAATACTTTTTTTTTATTCTAATATTGGTATACGATATGTTACCCTTATTATATATATGATTTACTATAGCTAATACATGCATATATTTTAATGGTTACTTGTAAATATATTTTACTCTTTAAAAACAAACTAACATCATGTCACACAATACCCGATCACACTAAGCGGCTAGGAACTTAGCCGCGTCAATTGATCAAAGGTTTATGAACACTAATAACACAATACCCTAAACAGTCTCCCCAACACCCCTCCCTCTATCAGTACCTCTCAGGCTGCAAATCAAACCCAAACAAACCCAACTATAGTCTAAATCACTAGCCAACCCAGTACTTCTCAGACAACCATTCATTCTCCACGCCCAAACACACCACCCTCAAACCCCCTACACTAATCCATAACCACTATACCCTCTCCACCACTAATTCTGATATCCCCACTTTTTCAAAAGCAAAGTGGCATAACCATCACAGATTATATCGCAGCATGCTAGTTCTATTTCACTAACAATAACATAACCCAGGACAAACACAAAATAACCATTAATAAAAATTTGATCCTAAAGATGAATTTAAACAACTTGCACGCCTCTTGGAATCTAAATTGGAATCCGGCCTCTCATACCCGGAATATTGCTCGGAACTTAGGAAACTCTTCGGTGATAGGCCTCAGAATAATTTTCAATTCCTATTCAAATTCCTAGAGTTCATATAGAACCCCCCCTCCTCCTCCACCTTCCACTCCATCGTGGCACAAGTAGCAGAGGTTTCTAAAATAATCAGATCGTCACTCAACGGTAAATCCCCATGGGTCTCAACTAACAACCACGGTGTAAACTATATCAAGGGAGAAGACGTAGCAAATCTCTTTGAGCTCGCCATGTTTTTCATGGCATTGCCCATAAGGTGTGAGAGAGAGGCCCAGCGAGTTGACATTGACATGAATGACACCTCTCCATCTAAATACATCCTTGACATAACAGACAAGTGCGGGATAGATAGATTCAGCAAAGCCCAACCAGCCAGAATAAATACAATCTCTTCCATAAACAACACACCGACTCACCCTAACCCCCTTAACACAAAAATACTATTTAACAACCACCTTGGCACCACCTGGTGAGATTTTCACAAATCTCATTCCCCCCAATCAGGACCCCCCTATACACAAAACACAATACAAACAACAACTACAAACACTCATCTAACGTGGCAACCAAAGTCATGCATACCGCTCCTTATACAACTCCTATAACCATTCAGATAGGAACTACAACCAACAAGAACCACCAACCCATCTCCAGGCCCAGACTCTAAATCAGACAATGTTCAGTCCATAATACATTCTCCCACTCGGACAGCGAGTGCTGTGCTCAAAGCCTCCATCAAATAACCCCCATACCAAGAAGACAATCACCATCTCCCACGCCACGACCACAACCTCTCAATCAACATCAGGGACGCTCCTCAGCTTATAGCAGGAAACAATAACCAAATAGCCCTCCCTCCCACACACACGCAACACACACACACACACACACACACACACACACACACACACACACACACACACACACACACACACACACACACACACACACACACACACATACACACACACACAAAAAAAAAAAAAAATGGACAGTCGGGGGAATACAAACAAGCCTCCTACGGGAGAGCCCCATAACGTCACCCATAGGGGAACCAGAAGCCCTATGTTTCACGACTGTAGTGTGTTTCTTGGTGTGTTTTGTATCATTCCATTTTATTTCTATTTTTATGTAAGTAATTTTATTTATGAAATTTACTAACGCTGGTGGCATGCGCTACGTGACTTTTGTTCCGCGTATTGTTGTGGCATGTCACGGCGTGCAGCTTTTATACCCAATCTTGGGGGACATTTTTTCACATTGCATTGCTTATTTATCTTAAGGTGAACTTCTCCTTTTTTGCATGTTTATTATATTGATGGTTTTTATTTTCTTGTTCCAATTCCTTTTGTTCGTGACAATGCATGCTACGCGGGACATTTGTTCCACAGGGGTGCACTGTGGCACGACCCATCGGCAGCGGGTTGAGTTCTTACAGCCTGCACTGTATTTTCTTTATTTATTCTATAGTATACTCGGTGAATGTTTTCAAGGAAGTATTGCTCATTTTATATTACAGTTTTATTTGTATTTGTTTCTCATTTATGTTTTTGATATATTCTACCTGCGTTGGATTATAACGGTTACTGGGAAGACCTGTCCCAGTGTACCAAATATCCCCTATTTATGTACATTTCCATTGCTACCACTGTATTACCCTGAAGACGAACCCCGGACAGGGTTCGAAACGTCGGAATAAATTGTCGAACGTCGAGTCCAGCGTATACTTTCTCCCACAAAAAAAAATATATATATATATATACACTTTCACAGTCCATATGTGCACAATTAGGTGACGCCTACCCGAACGACAGACCACAACGTAGAGGTACCATGCTAGATGGTATTCACCAAGACTTCACTTCAACTATAAAAATTTCCGCAACCATCGTAAATAACCCATTCCCACTCACTACTTTCTATATAGTTGAAGACTGGACCCTTGAATGTGATGGCATTTTAGGACTAGAATTCTTAGCCAATCACAATATTACAATAGATACAAACCCTGCTAGGCTCAAGTTAGGTAACATTGAGATTCCCCCATCACCTAACCCGACGCTTTTAGGCGCCTTGGTTAGCACACTCAGTACCCATCCCCACCCCCCACTTCACCCTATCGGAGTTTCACAACATCTTGCTGACATCAACACCACACAGGATGCTGTCGCAAACCTCAGAGTCAACATTTGACGATAACTCCAACATTGCGACACCTGTCCCCTGCCACACAGGGATGCCAAGTCAGACAACACCACACCACCTCCTTCCCCCCTCCCTCAACACACGGATTCTCACCAACAATAAAGTGACTTTTCCTTGAAAGCAGAATCATAACCTCAGTCATATCTGGTGCACTTCCAGACTAAGACATAATAGTCTCGCCAGGTACCTGTAGGAGAAAGAATCTCCATATGCCTGCTGTATGGGATAGAATTAGGCACGGTAAAGTAGCACTAATTTTGCTAGAGAGCGTCTCACATACCCCAGTGAAATTAAAGAAACACACATATAGGTATGGCTCAACTATACATAAACCCCATTCAGGAAGCACGGATCACCCCTATCAACACCATCACCACCATGCCAACCCCCCTCCCCAACTCCTCATGAAGATATTCTGGTTGTAGACTTCCAAGAAGCCAAAAACAGTTAAGAATTTTCTTCAGTCCCATCGTAAGGCTTAGATGATGAGCCCTTGGGAAAGACACCCCTGGTTTAATACCATATACACATACCACCACCACCACCCACCTATACCCTAGCTTATAGAATCCTTCAAAGCTGAAAGCTTCTCGTCTCAGATCACATAGACGAGATGCTAGAACAAGGAGTCATCAGATACTCCCACCCCCTTTGGAACTCCCCACTTTTCCTAGTTCCCACACCAACTTCGTGGGGCTGAACCCACACAACTCGCGTATACACATGCTTATTACAAATGATTACAAAGGCGGAGCATACCGACAGGAGACTTTCTGGTCCATATCTAGGTCGGATGCGAAAAAAATCAAAATAATAATAAATGAATAAATAAAAACTATAATAATGTAAATAACAAATAAAATACACAAATAAATGCATAGGTATAGTTAGATAATAAACAAACAGATAAATAGTAAATAATAATAAATTGACATAACTAATAATTAATGAGAATCAAACAGACAAATGATAACAAAACAAAAACAAATAATACAAAATAAATGATAATCCTTCAAGCATCTTGCTTAGGTGTTTATCTAAATGATTCTGTATAAAAATCATTCAAATAGAATAAGTATGAATTTGATCATTTTAATTTATTTTTCATACCCTGAAATCCCATTGACTTCCTAGGGTGTCATACCTGTATTTTCCATGAAAATATAAATAAATTCTTGTAATAGGTAATTAAACTTATCAGAAACACTTCAGAAATTAAGTTTAAAAATCAACGCATAATAAAGCACACTGATATTAGCTGGGTTATGGATAGGAATGACAGGTGGTATGGGACATGGAACTGCCTAGTGTATGCCTTATGGTCTCTTGCAATCAAATCTGGAACAGTAATTTCTTCGTTATGGGTTATACTCAACGATACAGTGACTGTTAAGGCCATATGACGTCACTCGTAGATTATTTTTTTTCCGACACTTTCCCACAAAGAATGTGTTCCAGTTTTCCTTGAACTTTGAGAATTACATCTTAATAACCTTACTAAACCTAGAAATTACGTCACATTTTTCTTCATTTCAACTGTCCAATGTACAGTTCTCCGCTTTTGATCGCACACAATTTCGCGCGCACACACACACACACACACACACACACACACACACACACACACACACACACACACACACACACACACACACACACACACACACACACACACACACACACACACACACGCACACACACATACACACACACACACACATACACACACACACACACACACCGCAAAAATGAAATAAGATGAAATATAATAGAAAGAAACAAAAGAAGATAAAATAGTAAGAAAATAACATAAAAAAATAGAAATAGAAAATAGAATTAGATACAATAATAGAAAAAATAGAATAGGATATAGTGTCATAATTCTTCTTTAACGATAGTAATTACACCTTTATAATCCTAGTATGCCCATGAACTCAACAAGTTTCTTCATTCAGTAAATAGGAAAGCAGAAGACACATTTTCTTCGTAATGACGAAAATCTGTCCTCTTTGAGTATTTCTGGTCAGGGACATCATTACAAAGGACTTTCGACAAGGACAGTCGTATCATGCTGATAATCAGCACCGTGCCCTTCACACCGTCAAGCGAGATTGATATCCTTTGATGAAACATTTATAACCAGGAAGCCCGGATGATCAATCAACATTAGTAAAGCTTTTGATGCTATCCCCCGCCACAACCTAACAAATAAAATATATAACACAGACATGCACAATAACACCAAAAGATGGCTGGCCAATTATCTGGCAGGTAGGAATGCTTACGTGTCATATAATGGCCAATCATCGCACATCAGAAACATTAAGAACGGAGTACCACAGGGCTCGGTTCTATCCCCCACACTATTTAATCTATACATGCATGACTTACCCACGCCAGACACCTCAGAAATACAAATCTCTTCCTACGCAGACGACATAACAATCACATGCACACATCGTAACACAGACAAAGCTGCAGAAATAATCCAGCCATACCTTGACACACTCAACACATGGTTCATCACAAACAGACTCAAAATAGCTCCAACCAAATCTACAGCAACACTTCTCACAAACTGGACAAAAGAACACAAATACATCCCTCATCTCTACATCAACAACACTCTAATACCACACACAAACACACCGAAAATTCTTGGTGTAACATACGATACATCCATGTCTTTCAAACAACACATCACAAACATAAAAAACAAATGCACACCCAGACTTAACGCACTTAAGTCAATCACTGGAACAACATTTGGACAAAACAAAGAAACTAATATAACAATATACAAACAATGCATACGCTCAGTGTTGAATTATGCGAGTCCTGCATGGGCTCCTAATCTCAGTGAGACACACCACAACACCCTTCAAATCATACAAAACAAAGCCCTAAAAACAATTACAGGCTGCACAAATACAACACCTACAGACCATTTACACCATGAAACAAAAGTCCTCAAAGTCAAAGACCACCTCGACATGAGAGGCACACAAACACTTGCCGCAGCCACCACAAACACATTACACCCGCTACACTACATAGCAGAACACCCACACACACCAAGAAACATTAAAACAACACCCAAAGACCTTTATCACGCACAGATACTCTCTTCTCTTCCTCCACAACCACCAAATACCAGCCTCCGGAAACATATTCATAATCATATCACTCTCCGCTCCATTAACACACTGAAAGACAACACACTGCTGCATGCCAGACCCCCTGATATCCACCCTTCTGAATCCTCTCTCCCACGAAAGGACAGAGTCCACTTGGCCAGACTGCGGTGCGGTCACCACCCAGCACTTCTAAGCTACCAGAAGAGGCTGGATGACCGCATTGTGAACAGCTGCCCAGGATGCAACACTTCAC
The DNA here is from genome assembly GCF_046742065.1 of Oratosquilla oratoria. NCBI lineage: Eukaryota > Metazoa > Arthropoda > Malacostraca > Stomatopoda > Squillidae > Oratosquilla > Oratosquilla oratoria. The sequence continues at coordinate 29,496,175 of NC_134811.1, read as the reverse complement.
CCCATACCATACAACACATAATGGAAGACTGCATTATACACAATCATGCACGCAAACAACACAACATACGCTCTATAAAGGATTTGTGGGAAAACCCAGTTTCGGCTATGGCATTCCTTGGGGAGACGGGACTGCTCGGACAGACAGTCTAGGACTCTAGGGAACGACAACAACAACAACAACAACGCCCATGGGCAAGCAATGCGGGGAGTTGCTTCAGTTCCTGGTATCTTTATACTAACACCATTCATAGTAACACCATTTCATAGTAACACCATTCATGTCGATGCTTTAAGACCAAGTTGGACAAACACTAAACCGATATGTTGTAATGTCTGTCAGTGAGTCTTTTTTCTCTTTCATTTTTTTTTCTTTCTTTTTCGCTTTCTTTCTTTCTTCTTTCTTTCCTTTCTTTTTTCTCTCCTCTTCTCTTTTTTTTATTTCCTTCTTCCTTTCTTTCTTTGTTTCTTCCTTCTTTTCTCTTTTTCTTTCTATTTTCCTTCCTTCCTTTCTTCATTTCTTTCTTCTTTTTTTCTATCTTCATTTTTTTTAATTCCTCTTTTTTCTCTCCCTTTTTTCTTTCTTCTTTTCTTTCTTCCTTTCTTTTATTTTCTTTCTTCCTTTCTTTGTTTATTTTTCTTTCTTTATTTATTTATTTATTTATTCATTTATTTATTTCTTCCTTTCATCCTCTCCCTTTTTCTCATTTATTAATTCATTTACTTATTCATTTATTTATTTACTTGTATCTTCTTTTTCTTTCATTCTTTTCCATTTTCTTCCTTTCTTTTATTTTCTTTGCCTGCCATAGGCACTTGATTACTCAACTAAATTTTTTCTATATCCAACCTCTTTACGGACTAAGAAATCTCCTGTTGACCTGCTTTGCCATTGTAGTTATTTGTAACCATTGTTGTACTGATGATGATATTTCCAGAAACAAATGACGATAGTTCATAAAATGTAAACAAAACTCGCTAAACAACTTCAGTGAACACCGACATAATTTTCACTGATGATCCACTTTAACGTCGCGTAACTATCAAAAGGCTAGGACTGTGCCCTTGGTCTGATTCACCGGTGGCAGGGCTCGAACAACCACCACCTCGACCTCCGCCGCAAGTAGCGACGCCCTAACCCACTCGACTAGCAAACACTTTACCAGTTTCAATGGTAGTGACCAAAAAACAAATAAACCATATCAGAAAAATTCCATCTTTTTCTCTTCCCATCCTCTACACATCTTTGCATTGATATGACGTCTTTCCAGAGTTAAGGATTTTATCCTGGCTGGCAACAGAATATGGGCATGTACTCTGGGTATGTATATATAAGGACAAGTATGGGAAGACAAGGGAAGGAAAGCAGGCGACTTTAGAAATGCTTCTATCAAACGAATAATCCCCCTGGTCGGTTTCGACTTGTCTTCATCACCAACTCTTGAAAAAAAAAATGTAAAGTCGAAACAGCCCAGAAGTAGTATTTGCTTAATGAAGGCACTTCCATAGACCCTTGTTTCCTTTCTCTTGTCTTCCCACATCTCATGTAGGTTGGATAAACACATCCAAGCAATAAAGGGTGAAGAAAACTAAATCAAATAAATTATCTTGATTAAACCTTTCACATCAAAGAGAATAAATCTAAAACGTTTAAGTATCTCTATCATGGCTAACGTCAGACTGTTCCATTCGGCTTAATGGTTCTCAACCTGGAGGCCATGGCGGCCCGCAAAGGACTCATGACAAGATCTTAGGGGGCTTATGGCATGCTGTTACAAAGTATACATTTCTATATGATATGAGGAATCTGAACATAAATTCAACTCTATCACTGTCCTGGCAGAAGATATATAAGATGATTATGGTTGTCAATTTTGTAATAAACCAAAGGATTTCTCTTTATCAACTTTTTTTCGTGGTGGGATTTGGGAGAAATATGAAGGGGGGACCCGCACGAAAGTTGAGAATTCATGAAGGGATGGATGGAGAGAAAAATATTGAGAACCATTGGTTTAGAAGAACCCTTAGTCAGTCAGGAGTGAAAAGAAATATATGTGGTATCTTTTGATGACCTCGTCTCCAACAGGTTATGTTAGGCTAAGTCGAGCGAAAAGGAAATACAGGGATTTTAGAAAAGAGATTTCTTTAGGAGTCTTAAGAGTCTTCTTCGGAAGTCTCTGCATAGACTTCTTCAGGAAGCTCTGAAGAAACTTCCTCAGAGATCCTAGAGAAGATTTACTGAACGACCCTGTAAGAGACCTCCTCAGGGAATTTAGAAAGGACTTCCACAGGATCTTAAAGAAAACTTTCTCAGGAATCTCAGAGGACCCTCTCGAGGATCATAGAAGATTTCCTCGGGAACTTCGTCATCCGGAACTTAGATCAAAGTAAATAAGAATCTAGAGGAGAAACAAGACACACATAACACCAACACAAACTTGTCTTGGCGAGCACCATCGAGGGGGAACCTCACATCTAATATTCACTTGGAATGACAGCCGGGTCACCGCTGAATAAAATCGCGTGGCGGTGGGATGGTTTTAGTTCCCCAGAATGGTTAACGAATGGAATAGGCTTAGTAACCATGTAGCGAGCGCTGAAACAATTGTCTTAAGAGAAGATTAGATCATTTTATGGATAGGAGTGACAGGTGATATGGGACATGGAACTGCCTACTATAGGCTTTAAGGTCTCTTGCAGACTTCTTCATTTTAATGTGTTCTTATGTTCTCTCCAACCGGAGACCTCAAAACTGATTGAAAGAACTCCATAAATTAAAAAAAAAAAAAAAAAAAAAAAAAATTACGTGTAGTGGTGTGAAGTGTATTGATGAACAAACATGAGTTTGAGAGCATGAAAGTATGAGCATGAGAGCAAGTGAGGGTAGTTAGTGACAAAATACAACAGACAGACATATTAGGGGCTGAAACAACCCCAGGCCTCCCCGAAGTAACAACTGGTTCGGATGTGGCTAGCAACCCTATCCCTAAAACAACCTTTTGTAGTATTCAGCAGCTCATTTTTACACCAAGGAAGCTCGTTGGCCTAGCGGATTAAAGCATTGTTTCTTGTGGTGGAGGTTGAGGTGATAGAGGTTCGAATCCTGCCGCTGTTGAGTTGATCTGAGGCCAAGCTTCAAAGTCTCCTGAAAAGGGCATCATCCTAGACTCATAGTAAAGGGGGAGTTTGCTACTTAAAATCAAATAGTCACCATTATCTTTCTTCCATAAAACAAGGGACACCTTGCCTACGGCGAGAAGGTGAAACTTGGCCATGGCCTTCGCTCGAGTTTCACAAGAGCTCGACGACAAAGAAAGCAAAATGAAACAACCTGGGGTAATATGTCAGTCACCCAGGTCAGCTAAAAATGACTCAAGAGAAATAGGAGCTGACTTCAGTTCCTCCGCGCTCCTATCTTTGTACACAATCTCGGGTCATTAACATATTAAGAATAGGTGGATGGAAGGTATAAGATGGAGAAAAAGAGGCACTCCGCAGCTGACAGATGGTAAACGTTTGTATATCTGTAATCTGGGAGGAACAGAAGGAAACGTGACGCTGGGGGTGACAGCTGAACATGTGCTTGCATGGGTTTGAAAACACCTGTGAACACACATGTGACGGTTTCTAAGAGCTGGCGGGAATATGCTGAAAGGTTCTGTTTAATAACCGCTGGGTTAGCATGACAAACCTTCAACCAAAGCGTTTCTTATCTGATACTTATTTTTACGCTCATGAAAAAAAAAAAAAAAACAGAGATTGGGAAATGGCTCAGAAAAGTCCCGAGCAGATTTGCAGCCGCAGCTTTCAGGAAGGAACTTGATATGGCATTTTATGTAAATTGTTGAGAAAACCAAACCGTTTGCCATAGTAACTTTATGGCGGAAAAACTCCTGGATGTGGGGGGGTACCGCCGATTAATTGGCGGTAAGTCATGTGTGACTAATCTTTTTACACTAAAATAAATAAGGCGTCAGAGACTACTAAATAAAATCAAAGCCCATGGCATAGGAGGAAAAATGTTAGAATGGATTAGAGATTGGATAAGTGACAGAAAACAGCGGGTCACCATAAATGGTGTAAAACCCAAATGGGGAGTGTTTCTAGTGGAGTTTCCCAGGGCTTGGTTTTGGGTCCCTTTTTGTTCATTATGTACATAAACGGTTTGGACAATGGGATTAATAGTGATGTCAGTAAGTTTGCGGATGACATTAAAATATGACGTCTAATTAGGTCAGAAGACGACGATCTGCAGGATGATCTTAACAAAATGTTCACATGGTCGGTAAAATGGCAAATGAACTTCAATATCTCAAAGTGCAGCGTATTAAACGTAGGGCTACACAACCCCGGAAATAGATATGGCTTAGATAACACGTTTTTAGAGAAAACTGAGTGGGGAGGAGACTTGGGAGTTCTAATGAGTCCTTACCTTAAATCCAGGAAACAGTACATTAGCGCCAGGAATAAAGCTAACAGAGCATTAGGTTTCATTGCTAGGACGATTACGAATAGAAGTGCAGAGGTAATTATCAAACTCTATCTAGCGTTAGACCCATCCTTGACTATGCGGTATATTTTTGGTCTTAGTTCGATAGAATGAACATCACACCACTAGAATCAGTACAAAGAAGAATGACTAAAATGATACATGGGCTCAGAAATTTACTTTATAAGGAGAGGCTTAGGCACCTTAACTTACACTCTCTGGAAAGAAGCAGAGTGCAGGGTGATCTAACAGAGGTGTTCAAGGGGATGAAAGACTTTACCAAGGGTCACACAAACAAGATCATCATATTAAGACAACAGGGCAGGACTCGCAGTAATTGATTTAAATGGGACAAATTTAGATTTAAGAAGGAAATAGGCAAGGACTGGTTTACTAATAGGGTGGTCAACGAATGGAATAGACATAGTAACCATGTAGTGGCAATGAAACTATCGGTTGTTTTAAGAAACAGTTAGACAACTTTATGGATGGGGATGACAGGTGGTAATGAACATGGAACTGCCTAGTGTAGGCCTTATGATCTCTAGCAGTCTCCTTCATTCTTATGTCTTTATGTTCTTAAATAGTGTGATAGCGCCTAACACAGGTGAGACAATATGGCAGATAACACCTGGCCACTATGCCAGGCTGCCTCACATAGTCACGCACATGTTTACAGACTGTTCACCACTGCGCGAGCACACAGACACCTTTG
>NC_134811.1:29480972-29483472 GCF_046742065.1 Oratosquilla oratoria | reverse complement strand
ACTCTCGCATTTCTGTACAAAATTATGCATATGTTTTTCGAGTGAATGAGGAAAGGGGTTTCCATATACTGAAGCCGTGTGGGTAAACTAGCTCCGGCTGTTGGGCCCTGCTGTGGTAGAGCTGTCTCGCTACATTGCTTTTGACCTAAGCGGGGTGGCGGGGGATAGGGGTGCCCCTTCATCCACGAGGTGCTAAGATTGTGGGGGGTGGGGGTCGACGAGGGGTACGGGGTTGTGTGCTTTGGCTGTGCCACCCCCTTAGGAGAAAAAGGGCTTTTGGTATGTATGTACAGTATGTATGTATGTGGGTATGTATGTACAGATGTATGTATGTATGTATGTATGTATGTATGTATGTATGTATGTATGTATGTATGTATGTATGTATGTATGTATGTATGTATGTATATTTGTATGTACGTGCTTATGCATGCGTGTACAGTGTATGCATGCATGCATGCATGTATGTATGTATGTGTGTGTGTGTGTGTGTGTGTGTGTGTGTGTGTGTGTGTGTGTGTGTGTGTGTGTGTGTGTGTGTGTGTGTGTGTGTGTGTGTGTGTGTATCTGTGCATGTGTGTATAAATGTATGCATGCATATATGTATGTGCGTATGAATGTATGTATGCTTACAGGCATGCAACTATGAATGTATGTATGTATGTATGTATGTATGTATGTATGTATGTATGCATATATGTATGTATGTATGCATGTATGTATGTATGTATGCATGTATGTATGTATGTATGCTTTGAGGGACAGACACTTTGAGGCAGTCCTTGAAGCGTTTCTTCTGCCCCACCCCCCAGCTGAACATTTGCCCTGGGACAGTTCTCCATACAGCATCTGCTTTGGTAGTCGATTATATTTATCAGACATTCTGGTGACGTGTCCAGCCCACCAAGGTTGAGCTCTCTGTAGGAAGGTGTGAATGCTGTGGATGCTGGCCCGTTCTAGGACCACCGTATCCGTGACCTTGCTCTGCCACTTGCTATGGAGGAGTCTGCGAAGGCGGCTCAAATGGAAGGGGTTGAGCTGCTTGGCGTGTCTGCTGTAGACAGCCCAGGTCTCACTGGATTGCCTCAAAGCTCAAAGTGTCCCTCAAAGCCCTGGAGATCAGTCTCAGCACTTGGGAATTCCTTCCCCAGGCTTGTCTAGTTTGGCGAATTAAGAGTACCGCTGGAGCCCGCGCATCAAAGACCAAACGCACTGCTTTGATTCAGAGAAAACGCGCTGAACGCAAAGCGCGAGGCACCTTCACTTCCTCTGCGGCAACCGTCCATGCGTGTCCCACACGTGAAGAGCCTTCCGAGCTCGGATTGGTCTTATCAGCCACGTCCGGACCCACAGTCACAGATTCTAAATCTAGAGTCAAAGCCATGGTCATCTCCATTAACGGTGGATGAACATTATGTATGTATATATGTATGTATATATGTGTGCATGTATGTGTATGTACCTGGTTACCAAACCTTCTTCAATTATATTGATAAAAAATGGAAAGTTTGAATGTATTGTCTCTCTCCTTAGGTTGCAGTTTTAGCGGTAGCCGCGTAAATTCGACATGAGGCTGTGGATGCAACTAGGCAATATTATTAGATTGGTACCACTATGGTAGTTTTATTGACAATAACAATATATGTGTGTTACATCAAATTTGAAAATAATAACCATCTCTTGAGAGAAAACGCCAAACTGTGTATCTATCTCTTTCAACCTCATCACTGCCATGCGTAGTGAACAGGCATCTAAATATCTTACTTATATTAATAAAAAGTGAATATTTGTTCACATCGTTTTGTCATGTATGTGGACATAATTGAACAAGCATCTAAATATTTTACTTAAATTACTAAAAAGTGGAGATTTGTTCCTATCGTTTTGTCATGTAAGTGGACATAAGTGAACAAGCATCTAAATATCTTACTTATATTAATAAAAAGTGGAGATTTGTTCATATCGTTTTGTCATGTAGGTGGACATAATTGAAGAAGCATCTAAATATTTTACTTAAATTAATAAAAAGTGGAGATTTGTTCATATCGTTTCGTCATGTAGGTGGACATAAGTGAACAAGCATATAAATATTTTACTAAAATTAATAAAAAGTGGAGATTTGTTCATATCGTTTCGTCATGTAGGTGGACATAAATGAACAAGCATATAAATATTTTTCTAAAATTAATAAAAAGTGGAGATTTCTTCATATCGTTTTGACATGTAGGTGGGCATAAGTGAACAAGCATCTAAATATTCAACTTAAATTAATAAAAAGTGGAGATTTATTCATATCGTTTCGTCATGTAGGTGGACATCTGTGCCTTAGATATGAAACATGTGTGAGTTATATTTTTCACAAATTGATCGAGATAAGCGTTGATGTTATCAGTTAAGCAGTTGATCAAAGTTTAAACCCAAATGAGGACCTCGTTTTGCCAATATAGTATGACTTGCATGTTTTATGTTCTCTACACTGTGTTAGAATTTCAAGGAATGT
>NC_134811.1:29473472-29475972 GCF_046742065.1 Oratosquilla oratoria | reverse complement strand
TGTATATATATATATATATATATATATATTTTGTGTATTTCGGCAGCAATCTTTCTCTGATGCATGTAGTGTTATATGCGACGTTGATAATCTTTTTCTGGAGACTTTCAATTCTTCTAAAGAGGCGTTTCTCATCCTTACTTAAGGAATATAGGAATTCTCCGAAAGTGTAGGGCATGGAGACGAATAAAGTCGATTCTATTATTTACTGACAGGACGTTTCGTAACTCTTGTTACATTTTCAACTGAATACAGTGGTTCTGGTACATGGTTATAAATGCAAAAACTAACATTGGGAAAGGTCTATACAATTTTGCTGGACATTTGGGTACATGGCGCTCCGTGGGGAGCTTTATCGGGGGAGTGGTGAAATGTCCCTACTAGAGGGAAGGGTCAGGAGATCACCACTCTGGATATTTATTGAGGGTGATAAATATTTTATATAAAGAGCTTCCAGTAGAGAAAGGCGATGGACATCATCATTCTGGTCCAGAATTATGGTTCCTTTAACCAGAAGTTCTCTCGTCGGGGGGATTCCATGTTCGTGTAGGTAGTGATTTTTGATGGATCCTGTTTGTAGGTGGCAAGTGAGGCGTCTGGAGAGGCGAGTAGTCGTCATTCCTACATAAGAAGTACGAGTTCCACAGTCCTCGTGTTGGCATGTATGCATGTAGATGACGTTTCTTCTCTGGAGGGGTTCTGGGGGAGGGAAGGGGTTATTTCTTAATAAAAGGTTGGAAGACTTCTTAGATTGGTAAAAGATGATAAAACTGAGATATTTGTTCTTGGGTATTGGTTTTACGTTGAGTTATGAAGAATATCATCCGCCGCAATATATATATATATATATATATATATATATATATATATATATATATACATATGTATATATGTGTGTGTGTGTGTGTGATGTATATATATATATATATACATACATATGTATATATGTGTGTGTGTGTGTGATGTATATATATATATATTTATATATACATATGTATATGTGTGTGTGTGTGTGTGTGTGTGTGTGTGTGTGTGTGTGTGTGTGTGTGTGTGTGTGTGTGTGTGTGTGTGTGTGTGTGTGTGTGTGTGTGTGTGTGTGTGTGTGTGTGTGTGTGTGTGTGTGTGTGTGTGTGTGTGTGTGTGTGTGTGTGAATCAACACCGTGTGAGATCGAAACCTTTATTGGTACGACGTTTCGCTTGTTACAGCTTTTTCAAGTACAGACATATGGCAAACACTTTGAGTACATATAGGCCGACGGGGAAGGAACTGGGAGAGGTTATCGGGGAGGGGTGGATGGTAGGTGGAGGGGCGGAGGGGGGGTGAGAAGGGGACGGGTGGGACTTGGTGGAGATAAAGGAGGACATTTCGGACAGTTTGTTGAAGTGGACTAAGGGGGACATTTCATACATTTGTATAATGCGGGTAACAGATGGATGACGGGTGGGACTTGGTGGAGATAAAGGAGGACATTTCGGACAGTTTGCTGAAGTGGACTAAGGGGGACATTTCAAACATTTGTATAATGCGGGTAACAGATGGATGATAGGAGGGGCGATGTTGAACATGCCTCTGTTCTGCTCAATGGTTTTGAAGCTTTGAATGGCGGCCGCTTCCAGGCATTTCCTCCTCACCCTGTCTGGTTCACTAAAAAGAAGCTCTGCGTTATCCCAATCCATCAGGTGGTCGTTGGTGTTCCGGTGGATAACACAGGCGTTGGTGGTGATGTTGTTCCGGGAATCGTAGCGATGCTCCCGGATCCGGGTCTTCAGGTCACGGAAGGTCTCGCCGATATATACTTTATCACATCCAGCACAGGGTATGCGGTAGACACCAGCGGTGTTTTTTTTTTTTTTTTTTTTTTTTTTTTTTTTTTTTTTTTTTTTTTTTTTTTTTTTCCCTACATCTCGTCCCGGCTGTCACTCCTTCTAGAGAGCTCTTTGATAGTCCTGCTGGACTGGCCCACTACCTGAATGTTGCAACGCCCAAGTGTCCGGGTGCGGGTGGTGGTGACGCCGCTGGCTGGAAGGATAAGCCTCCTAGCTGGATCTTTCGTTGGTTCCCGCCCTTCCATTATTTTGAGTGCCTTTTTCTTGCACTGGTGGATGATGCACTCTGGATATTTTAATTTCTGAAAGACCTCCTTTATGTGTCTAAACTCGTCCTCTAAGAATTCAGGGTTACAAATTCTGAGACCTCTGAGGTAGAAACCTATAACTACACCTTTCTTAATACTGAGGTCATGGTGGGAAAGGAAGTGAGTCAAATCGTCCTTATTGGTTGGTTTCCTGTAGACTGTAAATTTTAAAAGATTACCATGTTTGATGATAAGGGTATCCAAAAATGGAAGGGAATCGTTGACTTCTTCCTCCAAGGTGAACTGGATGGATGGCTCAACCTCGTTCAATAAAGGTTTCGATCTCACACGGTGTTGATTCTCACAGTCTTGTCGGCTTTTGCCATTATGCTTCATATATATATATATATATATATATATATAT
>NC_134811.1:29445972-29458472 GCF_046742065.1 Oratosquilla oratoria | reverse complement strand
ATGTGTGTGCGTGTGTATGAGGTTACGTTTGTGTGTGTACAGAGCAAGACGTATGTTCGTCGTCTCGCTTCTGTACTTCCAGTGCGTGTGTATGTGAATGTGTGCGTGTGTGTGTGCGCGCGCGCGTGTATGTGAATGTGTGTGTGAGTATGTGTGTATGTGTGTGTGTGTGCGTGCGTGCGTGTATGTGTAAGTTACACAGCGTCGCGACGACCGGCAGGAAGGGAAGAGTGGAGCGAGAGAGCGAGAACACGACGGAATATCAAATAGGGTTGGATGTTAGAGTGGTGGCAAGAAAGTATGCCCTAATGACACTGAGAGCCTAAGGGAAAATACGGGAAATGTGTATGAAAGTATGAATAAAACATGAGAAGCGGGAGGTTCGCATGACTATATTGATAGTGGTTGGAGCAGAACGCCACTGGAGTGCGGGAGGTGGTGTAGAGTAGGTGAGCATGACAGAGCATGAATAGGATTGGAAGAGAAAGTGGGAGGAAGGGTTAAGTGGGGCTGCTAGAGAGTGGGGCGATTGCAAAACTATAAATAGGAAGGGGAAAAATAGGAGAAAGAGAAAAGAAATGGAGCTGCACTGCAGGAAATGGGTACACAGAGAGAATGGAACAATGCTCGTAAGAAAAAGTAAATATGAAGCAGTGAGTGTAAAGGCCCTGAGGTGGAGATACAATAGCGGTAGGAGAGAATGGTGAGGTGCAAGAGCGGTGATGCGGAGATAGTTTCAGAGAACGGCCACGAAGCCCAGAGTAAAAATATCAGACACATCACAGAGTCTTGGTGAAGTTCGTAGTCAAGTCGACGATTGGCTGGCTGGCTGGCTGGCTGGCTGGTTGGCTGGCTGGCTAGCTGGTTGGCTGGCTGGCTAGCTGGCTGGCAGGGGAAGAAGCCCACATGTAAGTCCCGGCAGCGAAGCGGACGCGCAGGGAGTAGGGGGAAGTTGGGGAGTGGGAGGAGTAAAGAACGAGGAGTGCTGTGCGGTCGGGGTGAATGTGGTGAGTTATGCAGTAGGAATGTGAAGGGTCGGGCTCGGATGTTGAGAAAGGTGATGCAATCGGGGGAACTGGTGTCGCTGCTTCGTTTCGACTGCCATGTTAGCCAGGGCTTACGATACGTGCGGACTAGGTCGAGCATAAATATTATGTTGGGTGCGTTGAGTACGTACGTGGTGGGTGAATCTTTACGTGTAGATGCGGATTATGAAAAGAGAATGGGAAACGACAACGTGATGAGTTTAACATTCTTGTGGTAGACAGTGTTCAGAGTATTTTGTAGGTGGGAAGGGAGTCAACGTGTACGCAGCGCGTGGGAGGTAGTCTAGGTAATCGTAAAGGCCAAAGGGGAAGAGACGACTCGTAATAAGGTTCTAGAGAAACGCAGAAATAATCTCTACTAGTTGGTAATCGACACTGCTGCTCAAATATGTGGAAGATGAATCTAGAATGTGGTCGCACATTGTGTCAGATCTGAATTTGATATCGTTCGAGAGGCAAACATGATAACAAGATAGCATACTTTGAATTGGATATCATTCGAAACGTAAACATGATAACAAGATAGCATGTTGGGAATTAGACATCATTTGAAATGTAAATATGATAACAAGATAACATATTTGGAATTGGATATCGCTCGAAAATTGAATACAGTATGTTAATGAACAGCGAAAGCAACAACGATATGGGGTAACGTCTCGGTTATGATTTTGACAACCGTGTGAGCCAGTGACGCCCAAGTAATCAAAGAGCGGATAATTGATGAAATGTCGAAAAAAATTTATTTTGAAACTGGTTTGTAAGAACATGATTTATTGGACGTAGTAATTGTGTACAACATCATTACAGATCAAGTATAATCTTCCTGATGTTGATAAATTGCTAGATTAGAGTACCTGTATTTGAGTAAAATATCCCGGTGCGTGCATATGTTATGAGTGTATTTAAAAGATAGAATAGGCTACCGATGGGTTGTTAGCGTTCTAGACATACGGTATATGATTGCAGATGAATGGTGAGTTTTTAAGATGAATGGTAAATTGTCAAACACCAGTGGTGTAAATGAGGGATGAGGATGGGAGATGTACGCAAAGGCACACACTTCTCCCCCTCACACATACACGCACCCGTACCTTTTTCTGTTTAATATCTGTACATCAAGAAGGGTCTCGTATGGTGTACTGACTGCATGTTTTATGATATCGATAGTTTAGGGGTATAGTGACAATTCTAGGGACCAGAGTCACTCAGCTTTTTTTTTTTTTTTTTTTGTTTTTTTTTTTTTTTTTTTTTTTAATGAGTGGAGACAAATATCTTCTCAAAAAATATGTATGCATATATATATATATACATATATATATACAGTATATATATATATATGTATATATATATATTATATATTTATATATACTATATATATATATATATATATATGTATATATATATATATATATATATATATATATATATATATATATATATTTCTACCATCCCTCTGGTCTATTACCCTCCTTAGATTTTTCTTTACCTATGACCGCTTCTTCGGTGCGAAGATTCCCAAATATAGAACCGTTGATTACTGCTGACAAATAATAATCTGTTCTGATAGAAATATAATTTTTTATCATTTTTTTTTTCTAATTTCCGTACTAATGAAGATAATTCAAGAGGATAAATATTGGATATAGCCAAACCTAGGATAAACCTAGTCAAACTTGGATAAAGCCCAAACCACTGATGGTATTTAGTTCCCAGCAGCATTTTATTTTTCTAAAGCAAACCTGCATATGGAGTACAAAGCAAAACTCAACAGAAGTATTAGTAAAACAGTGTTGATGGAAATAACATGTAATGAGCACGTGTACATCTTTTTTTCCAAACTATTACTGTACATACTAATGTATATATCAACAGATGTATAAAGTATAATTCGTGTTTTTACGAAGGTTATATACAATCATTATCGTCATTATTATAATTATCATCACTATCCTGTTATTGATAGTGTTGATGTCATTATTATTATTATTATTATTATTATTATTATTATTATTATTATTATTATTATTATTATTATTATTATTATTATTATTATTATTATTATTATTATTATTATTATTATTATTATCATTATTGTTATTATTATTATTATTATTACTATTTATTATTGTTATTATTATTATTATTATTATTATTATTATTATTAGTATTATTATGATTATTTTTCTTATTATTATCATCATTATCATTATCATCATTATTATTATTATTATTATTATTATTATTATTATTATTATTATTATTATTATTATTATTATTATTATTATTATTATTATTATTATTATTATTATTATTATTATTATAATTATCATCATCATTACTAGTAGTAGTAGTAGTAGTAGTAGTAGTAGTAGTAGTAGTAGTAGTAGTAGTAGTGCAATGTAGTTCAGTTCGAAGCTTTAAGAATCATTTAGATAAATACCTAAGTAAGATGCTGTAATGATTATAATTTATCTTATATTATTTGTTTTTGTTTTGTTATCATTTGTCTGTCTGATTTTTATTTATTATTAGTTATATGTCAATTTGTTATTATTTACTACTTACCTGTTTGTTTATTCTTTCACTACACCTATGCAGTTCATTATGTATATTATTTGTTATTTACATTATCATAGTTTTTATTTATTATTTTATTATTAATATGATTTTTTTTTCGCATCCGACCTAGATATGGATCAAAAGGTCTCCTGTCGGCATGCTCCGCCTTTGTAATCCTTTGTAGTAGTAGTAGTAGTAGTAGTAGTAGTAGTAGTAGTAGTAGTAGTAGTAGTAGTAGTAGTAGTAGTAGTATCATTATTGTTATCATTGATAATATACTTATCATAATCATTTTCATAGTTGTTTGTTGTCGTTATCAATAGCATCATCTTAGCTATAACTATCAATATTATGCGTGACGCATAGAACTCCCGAGAGTAGAAAAGAAAACCAATTAAAAAATAAAGTGTTCTAAGATTAAGCGATATAAGGAAAGAACAAACTATAATAGAATAAAAGAACGTAAGGGAGGGACTGCACCTTCTTACGCAATAAAAAATTCAGATAGAAGAATGTTCATGAATGAGGGAAAAAAATATTTCAAAACCCTGCTGATGGAGTAGAAAAAAAATCGAATCCCGCTTGGCCCAGCTGCGTTTCCAGACACCTGTCGCTAAAGATTATCCACATGTTGCTCATATACAAAAACTCAGTGTATGAGAACCCGTACAAGTGTAGTGAACCTCATGGTCCCCACAGGATGTGAGGACAAGGGTACCACTCTCCAGGCTTAAATCCAACTTCGTCAGTGATTTGAAGATGACCGAGTGAATGACATCGGTTTCAATGTAGAATACACAGATCAATCTATACTAATATACCGAATGGCTTCTTCCCAATTATAAGAGAGGCATGCACCCACCCCTCATTACTATTATTGTCATAACTATCCATCACCCATGTAATAGAAATGATAATGAAGATAAAATTAAGTATAAAATAAACATAATATGAAATAAATTGATAAATGCATAAATGAAGAAGTGAGAATGGTAATGACAATAATAGTAAAAACAATAATAACATAAATATAACAAACATGAAAATGTAAATGAAAATTTCATCGTTGAAAAAGTAATGCTTTGAAAACAATGAACAAGGGCAAAACACCAGAAGAGGACGAAATTCATGGCCAAATGCTTAATGCTTTGTTCAGGTGAGACTGGAATACAATGGATGAAGGCTATGGTAAACATGGAGAAAGGGCGTAGTACCTGATGAGTGTGTAGATATTATCACATGGCCATTACTCGTATATAAAAAAGGAGACAAACAATAGTGAGAATTACAGAGGAATGTTTTTTGTTGTCGCATGCATGAAAAACTATATATGTGTGTGTGTATATATATATATATATATATATATATATATATATATATACATATATATATATGTATATATACATATATATATATGTATATATACATATATATATACATATATATATATATATATATACATATATATGTATATATATACATATCGGAAAAGTGTAAACACCAGACTCAATTCAAGGGTTTATTTGCCCGACGTTTCGATTCCCGTCCAGGAATCGTCTTCAGGGGGTATAATGGATACAAAATCGTGAACTCAAATATAAATGGTCAATGTGGTATACCTGGGAAAGGTTCACACTCTCAATCACAAATACAAAGCAATACTCTTTACAATATTAAATAAAATAAAATTAACATTATATTGTGACACCAAATAGAAATAAAATAAGTTTCTATAACTGTGATCATGAAACCTTTACCTCCGTTTCCGTACTTGGATCTTGTTCTGGTATTTTTACGTTTGTGTTACATGATGATATTATGTTACTACATTTGTTTTATGATCACAGCCTTAGAACCTTATTTTATTTTTATTTCGTATCACAATTTCACGTTAGTTTTATTTTATTTAACATTGTAAAGAGTATTGCTTTGTATATAGGATTGGGAGTGTGAACCTTTCTCAAGTATAACACATTGACTATTTATATTTGAGTTCACGGTTTTGTATCCGTTACACCGCCTGGAGACGATTCCTGGACGGGAATCGAAACGTCGAGCAAATAAACCCTTGAACTGAGTCTGGTGTTGACACTTTTCCGATATGGATCCCAGACTCCAGATCTTCACGTACACACACACACACACACACACACACACACACACACACACACACACACACACACACACACACACACACACACACACACACACACACACACACACACACACACACACACACACACACACACACACACACACACACACACACACACATATATATATATATATATATATATATATATATATATATATATATATATATATGTAGAGACATTGGGACAAATTATGGGAAAGGTGGAGGGGGAAACACGGGTCTTTATCTGATTATCGAGTTTATTCCTGACCGGTTTCGCTTACAATAGCTTCTTCAGAAAAAGCTATTGTAAGCGAAACCGGTCAGGAATAAACTCGATAATCAGATAAAGACCCGTGTTTCCCCCTCCACCTTTCCCATAATATATATATATATATATATATCAGATATCAAGCAACATAATAGACCAAACACTGGGTTAATACCAGCATGGTTTTATATATGAAAAATATAGCTGATCTGATATTCTCATGCTGATTGAAAAGATTTGTGAATAAAAAGATTAAAACAAAATTGCATTTTTAGGACTTTAGAATTTTTGACAGCATTCCTGGAAGCAAATTTTGGGAAATCATGGTAGAAGATAACAACATCCTTGGAAACTTAGTGGAGGCAGTTATAAGCTTCTAACAGAGGAACTGATATAGAGTAAAGAATCACACAGAAAATAATGGTGTAGTTACCTCTCCTTTTCATATCTTTCGTGGACACGGGCGTCAATATTTTGTGATATGATCATGTTGAAATAGAGATCTTTAGATATGCAGATGGCTATGAATAATTGCTAAAATTTGCTTAGAAAGCTGAAATCTTATTTTGTCTGAAATGAGGAAGAACGAAAAAAAAAATGGAAGTAATGGGCTTGGATGAGATGGATCTGTGGGTAGTATCTTCATCAATGACAGTTGAAATAAGTGCGGAAATTTAAGTATCTCATGATTATTTTTTTCCTAAGGAGAGAAAGATTACAACAGCATAAATTACATCTATTCTCTCAATAAAGACAGAACAGTGTTAAAGTTATGTATCAAACCAGTTGAGGTCAGTATTTGAATTATGGAAACTAGTGTTGGGCTTTGCCAATCATTATGAACATAAGAGTGATACGGCCTAGATTGAAATATGCTGCGGTGGTGTGGTCTCCACACAAAATCAAATATATAAACAAGATAGAGAAAGTACAATGGGCAGCAATTGAACTGGTCTCAAGCATTGTAAATCAAAAAATATGAAGAATGATTGAAGGCAGTGAATTTACATCACCGAAAGAAAACAATGAAGTGATCTGATAGCGTTTAGGCACGAAAAGGAACAAAAAGAAAACGGGCAGAGATCTCTTGACCTTGAACAGAAACAAGACATCATGGAAACAAACTGGAAAACATTCTAAAGGATGTCAAGAAACAAAAAACTCCGTGTCAATTCCTGGAATAGCATAGAAGATAAATAGTCCAAGCTGAAACCACGATCAAATTCGAGACCAGTTACGATAGTTTCAGAAAAAGAGGACTCCAGGAGTTAGCTCCTTTTCTGTATATTGCAGTTAGGCAACTATAGACGGTAAAGTGAGGTGAAGATGTTGGGAACAATTATATAGAGGTTTTACCAAATGAGATAACTTTGGAAACTAGCAAATAAGGGAAGTTTGGGTATGAGGCTATTATTGGAATATGCAGAGGCGGTATGTACACGTTACGCGAATGGAGGAAAATCAATACCCAAATTAATAGAGAGAATGGAAGGATAGGCCACGGAAAAGACCAAAGAAAGGACAGAAGGACAACGTTAGAGAGACAGTGGGTAGAGTTTGCTCTTTAGAGGTCAGGGTAGATCGATATGAAGACAGTTCTAGGGAGATGATAAATGACAAAGCCTATCTTCGCGTCAAGTGAGGTAAAATTCGTTATAGCATAATGTAAATAAAAAAAAGATAAAAAACACAGAACCAGAAAAAAAGAATATGTATTCGTTATTACCATTATATGAATAGCCAGCAGAGAAATCCACAGGCTTTGAAGAAAAGAGGCACAAAAACCAAATGGAAACTGCGATTGGACACCTGTGAGAGATGGTTAGTCCTAGATTAGGATAATGTGCCTCATCCTGGGGGTGAATTCACCGTCTTGGGTTGGGGTTTAAAAAAAAAAATATATGAGTAGCATACGCCAGGAGGCGCGTCACTGCAGGCGAAGCACTCATCTGTACCCTATGCTCTCAGACTGCTGGGGTAGGTAACAATCATTGTTGGAAATCTGAGAGAAGTGCGGGATTCGAACCAGCGACTAGGAACATGAGAGACCGGCAATCTACCTGTTACGCCACTAGCGCACAAAAACGTTTGGTAGAAGGTAAATATATCATACTTGAAAAATCTAGTATTAATTCGGTAATACGCTTTATCTGGCTCGCTGCATTTTATATACACGAATGGAATATATAAATTTTCTATCTTAATCAAAGTTTATTCTATATAGAGTTTTTTCTTGCTTTTCTGTGCCTCTAAGTTGGTTATGTATTTCATTTTGTACGGGAGTAACGAGGAAAAAGGCAAAATGCATCAAGCTGAGAGGGTAAATATACGCTGGTGCATAGGATGAGAAACCAATGAGAAGGAAGTATGCGCCTCGAATTTATGTTCCATAAAAGCACTCACTTTAATATGTTTCTATTCCATGGTTTTTCCTAGTCTTGAATATATTATGCCATGATCATTAATAACAATGATAATAGTAAGAAATGATGTCTTGTACTTCATTTACTAAAGACCAGCAACCCCCACAGTGGCCGGCTACGATCTTTGAGCTTTTCCATCGATCTTTTTGGGAAGAAACTTTGGACTGTTTTCTGTGTTGTCTCATATGATCTTCAACCCGTATATCACAGATTTATATGTAAAAATCAACAACAGAATAAACATGAACAGAAATCAATCGCAAATACTGACGCTGAACAAAAGAAGGCAGTTCTAATCACGGTCTACAAACAATTCCCCAGAACCACATTCGACTACATCTCCACAGTTTAGTTCCCAACAATCAGCAAAACAAATAGATTCCAAACCATACAAAACAAAGCATCAAGAACAATAACAGAATGCACTAAAACCACCTCAATTGAACATCTGGACACAGAAACCAAAATTCTCCCAATAAGAAATAAAATAGAAATAATAGGCACATCTGTGTCGAAACCTTCAACCCCGCTCACCCATCTCATTACACCACACAAGCATAACCAGCAGAACATAACGAAAATAAACACACACCAGCTGCATACTACATAAACACACAAAAACCTCCTACCTGTAACACACATCCATACAAAAACACATTTACAGCCAACTCACTAAACAAGCTCTTCAAAATGGACCTCCAGACTCAATATTAAACCTTCCCCGATCAGGACATCACCCAACCCCATGAGAGTACCTTCACAGAATAGGCCTGGCCAAAGAATCAAACTGCCCTGCATGCAACTATCAGACAGAGAACACAGAACAACTTATCCTACACTGACCCGCATGAACTATTCCCAGACAACAGCACAGTATTCCTTCTTTGAGTGACCTAGGGACCATCCCTGTGGCTGTTACCGGTTACCTGGGGGCTGTGGGTCTCCTGCAAGTACCTGGAGCAACGGATTCACTGAGTAGTTGATTGATCGATAGTGTAGGACTGTTTCTTTGTCACTGACTTAAAGTAGTAGTAAAAGGAGCAGACACATGTTGTCAAATCTCCTTTTGTAATGAAAATAAAGGAAATACAACGTTAACAGAGACCTTCAACCCAGTCCGTAAACCGAGTGATGGCCCCTAATCTCTTTCAAATGGAAGTAAGCGTATTAACGGGTCTTAAAGAGTTATTGGTTGTTTGTTATAGAACGTGATTGTCCGGCGCTTTTGTCTTTATGGACAATCTTGAGCTGCCGCCGTGTGTTATTTTAAAGTTAAAAAGTTAAAGTTGCCGGGTTTCAGTTCTGATATCAGCCTCAAATACTCATCCGAACGTCCCCCCCCCCACACACACACACCGTGATGCCCAACCACGGCAGTAACCGAGACTCAATCTAAGTTTCATGTGTTGGTCTAGTTCGGTAACAGTGTTTATGGTTCGGTTAGGAGTTCTCTCTTTACAATAAGTCATAAAGGGATGACAGAGGATGGTATTTAATCGTCCAATATTTGGTGTTGTGTCAATATTGTTTGAGAGGATAGATAACAGTAAATGGTTGTCGTGAGGAGTTCATCAGGTCAAACGTTCTAGCACAGGGGCGAGGGCAACTTTTCAGTGCAAGGGCCACATTCAAGAAACTCATAATTTTAAAGGAGTATATTAAGTAGAAAAATTAATATTTGAAATAGCCAAGGTAAAAAGAAATAGAAAAAGCAATTGTTTTTTATTAGTTAACATTTAAAAGCAGGAACTTTATATGAAACACATTTATTTGAAAAACAAAGTAACTCGATTAAAAAATAATAATAAACTTTTACTTATTAATATTCAATGATAATGTGAGTAAATGACCTGACCTTGGCGAGCCCCACGAAGACCTCTGGCGGTCTGTAATTTGCCCAACCCGTGTTCTAGCAGTATGTGTGGACTGGTCTTTTCTTATCATGAGGTGACAAGGTGTGAGGTTGGGAATATCCAGTTCTTAGTCACAGTAGTCCTTTTCCAAAATATCGGTTATGTTGATGCG
Organism: Oratosquilla oratoria; assembly: GCF_046742065.1. Classification (NCBI taxonomy): domain Eukaryota; kingdom Metazoa; phylum Arthropoda; class Malacostraca; order Stomatopoda; family Squillidae; genus Oratosquilla; species Oratosquilla oratoria. The sequence goes on along the minus strand of NC_134811.1, from coordinate 29,448,011 downwards.
AGGAAAGCCATGGATGTATGTGGGGCTTGATTGTTTTTAGGTAGTTTCTTGGGCCTTGTAGCCAACGTCTTTGCCATTAGGTTAGAATTGCAGATCGAGGCTGCATGTAGTGAACGCTGAAACAATAGGTCGTTTTTAAGAGAAGATTAGACAACTTTGATAAGAATGACAGGCGGTAATGGACATGGAACTACCTAGTGTAGGCCTCATGGTTTCTTGTAGTCTCCTCCATTTTTATGTTCTTATGTGATGGTAGTAGAGCGGAAGTGTCCAAGATTTTGAAGAGGGGCAGTAGGGAGATGTTCCTATCTGACGTCCGAATCGCAGGACCGCCACATTCAGGTACCCGAAGTTAGTCCCAAAATGATGATGATGATGATGATGGTGATGATGATGATGATGATGATGATGATGATGATGATGATGATGATGATGATGATGATGATGATGATGATGATGATTGACCATGATGGTGATTGATGATGATGATGATGATGATGATGATGATGATGATGATGATGATGATGATGATGATGATGATGATGATGATGATGATGGTGATGTGATTGATGATGATAATTGATGATGACGATGATGATGATGATGACAGTGATAATAATGACAGTGATAATCATAATGATAATGATGGCTGTACCAAATGCCCTTTCCTCATATAATGGGGTCACTGACTTACTAATACATTACATACATACTTACATACATACATACATATACCAAGGCTTTTTCCCCCTTACAAGGGAGGTAGCCAAAAAGGGAAAGGCATAAAAACACTCCCACCCATTTCATCCCTACATACACTCCACACCCCTCCCACCCTCCCTCTCATCTGAGCACCTCCACCCACCCACTCCATGTTAGAGCCTCAGAAACTAAGTGCCACCCTAACCCCCGCCACACCGACTGGATTAAAACAATGCAGTGAGGCACAGCTCTTATGCCGGATGTAGTCAGATTATGTTTGTAAGTTTAATTAGCTTAATCAAATCACCTGGCGACAGCCAGAACTTGATAGAACGACCACCATCTCCCCTGATTAAGATAATGTCACAGTATTTCGAGTCTAATAACTCAGGAGGAGGACTTTGCTAACAACCAGCAACAAGCCGCAACAGCAGCACCGGACAGTGTGACACCGGCTGTACGCGGCAAGTCCCGACAGCTGAAGCTGGTTTACCCCCACCGCTTCACTGTCTAGCGACCTCCCCTCTCATTCACTCAAAACAGATTATGAAACAGATAAGAAAACCCTCTGGTTTGTGTTGTTTGTTTATTCATAATCTACCCTCATTCACTCCTATATTTAGCATTTTTTCTTCCCTGAGCGTCCCTGCCGGACAGACATTCTAAGTGCAAAGCCTCCTTTCACCTTCATCTATTCATATCATCCCATTTCATCCTTGGTCTTTCTCTCAAGCTTCCTCCATCCATTTTTACCTTCCACACTCTTTTGTCAAACTTACTTCATTCACTCCATACACTCAAACCACATTACCACTCTACCTATACTCTTGTTCTCTGCCTCACCTCTACATTTATTAATCTAAACCTTTTTTGTAACCTATCATACTTCTCGAAGAACTCTTCATCTTGGAAATGTTCAGTCTCTTCTTCTCTAGATCGTTTACAAGTACTCCAGTTCTCTACAACATGGATACAATCACTGCTTTATGCAATCTTATCTTTGCTGTTATCCCCAAGTACCCATTTTTCAGAACAGTCTTCATTCTACCCAAATATTAACTTGCTTCCTTTATTTTGGAATTCATCCTCTCATTCACTCCTCCATTCACCGCCACACGCGACCCCAGATGCTCAAAACTCTCCACTCTCTCAAGTATTTCATCCTTTCCACTTGCATTCAACCCACCATTATCACATTTCCTTTGATATCTCATCACTTTGCTTTTGCTTATGTTTTTCCGTAACTTCTTTTTCTCATATACACTTAACTAAACTCATAGTTATTTCACCACCAGCCCTCTTAAAATCAACCGCAGAAGCAGTCTCACCTCGAAAAA
>NC_134811.1:29415972-29440972 GCF_046742065.1 Oratosquilla oratoria | reverse complement strand
TGTGTGTGTGTGTTCACCTTGGTCTTTGGATCACGTGCTGGACTCGTGATCGACGGTTATTTCCCTTCCGGAAGAGAGCTCAGAGCTCGTATGACCGATCTATGGGTAATTCTGTGACCTTACACGAACACACACCCTCAACTCCCCGCCCAGGAGAGTTGGAGTAACGACTCTAAGCGCTGCGATACTGAAATTATTTCAGCCCTGGGAAGGATTTGAAACCGGACCGCCGTAGTGACAGTCAAAAACTCTATCAACCGCGCCACCGTGTCGTGTGTGTGTGTGTGTGTGTATTCACTTGGTCTTTGGATCACGTGTTGGACTCGTGATCGACAGCTATTTCCCTCCTGGAAGAGAGCTCAGAGCTCGTAGGTCCGATCTATGGGTAATGCTATGACCTTGCACACACACACACACTCAACTCCCCGCCCACGAGAGTCAGAGTAACGACCCGAGGCACAGCGATACCGAAATAATTTCGGCCCTGGGCAGGATTCGAACTGGCTACTGGGAGCACTTCTACTCCCCAGTTCAGCGCTCTACCAACTGTGCCACCGAGTGTGTGTGTGTGTGTGTGTGTGTACATGTATATGCATATGTCTATATATATATATATGTGTGTGTGTGTGTGTGTGTGTGTGTGTGTGTGTGTATATATATATATATATATATATATATATATATATATATAATTTTTTTTTTCTTGTAACCACGAGGAAATAAAGATCGGAATACTGAACGTTTTCGTCTATTAAGACATTTTCAAAGTACATAGTGTCACAACAAAGAATAACTTAAATACAATAGTATAGAAAACAGGAGAGGTCACTCAACGTAAATACGTAAGAGTTATCTTACAAAGAAACAAAAGTATAAATAAAAACAATAAATAAAATGGGTGACAATTGAAACAGGTGATAAAATGTCACTCAGCATAAATACATAAGGATGACAATTGACAAGGTGATAAAAGGACATTCAACATAAATACATAAGAAATATCCTACAAAGAAACAAAATATAAATGATAATAACAAGAAATACGAAGGGTGACAATTGACACATGTGAATCAACATAAATACATAAGGATTGTCTTACAAAGAAACAAAAATAGAAATAATAATAAATATATACATATACACACATACATATGTATGTGCACGCATGCACACGCATACAGATATATAATAGAAAATAATAATAACAAGAATAAATAAATAAGAATGGGTGACAGTTGACACGGGTGAAAAAAGGTCACACAAGATGGCTAAGGCGGAGCTTTGGGACATTGTCCTACAATTTGGTTAATAACAAAATTATCTAGTTTAAAAAGACCAGTGCTTAAATTGAGATTTTCATTAAAAGTTTTTTTAATGAGACACGATTCAATTATATTCCTTATCAAATAAGAATTACTTGAAACAATTTCTTGGGAATTGTCCCAATCAATACAGTGATTGTAGTCTCTAATGTGAGCAAAAATCCCACTTGAAGATTGGCCAGTACGGACACTATACTTATGCTGGTTCAATCTAAGTTTTAATTCCTTGCCAGTCTGACCAATGTAACACGAATTGCAATTCTTGCAAGGGATAGAGTAGACACAACCCGCCGAATTATCCGGTGAATTCTTGATAAGAAGTTCTTTGATTGTATGGTTCTTAAACACAACATTAACATTAAAAATCTTAAGGACACGAGGGAGTTTTACCAAATTAGGATGAAAGGGAAGAACCAAAAGATTCTTTTTATTAAAAGGATCTTTTGGGGAAGAATCAACATAGGACTTCCTGGCCTTATGTTGTGATCTAACTATCACATGATTTGGGTATCTCAAGTTTGATGCTATTTCATAAATATTTTTTATTTCTTCATCTCCTTTTATCACCTTGTAAATTGTCATCCTTATGTATTTATGCTGAGTGACATTTTATCACCTGTTTCAATTGTCACCCATTTTATTTATTGTTTTTATTTATACTTTTGTTTCTTTGTAAGATAACCCTTACGTATTTACGTTGAGTGACCTCTCCTGTTTTCTATACTATTGTATTGAAGTTATTCTTTGTTGTGACACTATGTACTTTGAAAATGTCTTAATAGACGAAAACGTTCAGTATTCCGATCTTTATTTCCTAGTGGTTACAAGCAAAAATCTTTATTCACGTGTTTTATGTGATTACTGTTGCATATATATATATATATATATATATATATATATATATATATATATATATATACATATATATACATATACATACATGTGTGTGTATGTATATATATGTATATATATATACATATATATATATAATATATATATATATATATATATGTGTGTGTGTATATATATATACATATATATATATATATATATACACTTACACACACACATTTATATATATACATATATATTTATATACGTGTGTGTATGTGCGTGTATAAGTATATATATATATATATATATATAAATATATATATATATATGTGTGTGTGTGTGTGTGTGTGTGTGTGTGTGTGTGTGTGTGTGTGTGTGTGTGTGTGTGTGTGTGTGTGTGTGTGTGTGTGTGTGTGTGTGCGTGTGTATAATTATAAGAAATTAAGAGAGGAAAAGGAGGCGAATCAAGTAGAGAAGAAAAGGTAAAAGGTGCAGATGGAGAGATGATAATGGAAGAGAAGGCAGTAAGGGGAAGATGGGCAGAATATTTTAGGGAGTTGCTAAATGTGAAGGAGGATAGGGAGGGAAAGATAGCTGCAGTGGGAAATGCTAAGAAAATGACCGTGATGAGTGAGGAAAATGGAGGAGAAATAAGGAAGGATGAAGTGAAGGCAGTTGTTAAGATGATGAAAGCAGGTAAGGCACCTGGTCTGGATGGATGCCATGCAGAATGTCTAAAAAAAGGAGGTACAGTGATGGTGGACTGGCTGGTAAGGTTATTTAATGATTGCTGGAGAGAGGGTAGAGTGCCGGAGGACTGGAGGAGTGCCTGTATAGTTCCACTTTACAAGGGAAAAGGGGACAAGTGTGAATGTAGTAGTTTCAGAGGGATTAGCTTGTTAAGTGTAGTTGGGAAGGCTTATGGGAGGATCTTGATTGAGAGGATTAGGAGAGGAACAGAGGGAGTAATTGGTGAGGAACAGTGTGGATTTAGGACGGGTAGAGGTTGTGTAGATCAGATTTTTGTGGTAAGACAGATATGTGAGAAAGCTATAGGAAAGGGAAGGATGTTTTTTGGGCTTTTATGGATCTGGAAAAGGCTTACGACATGGTAGACAGAAAGGCACTGTGGGAGGTTTTGCGGATTTACGGGATAGGAGGAAAGCTTCTAGGAGCTGTCAAGAGTTTTTATGAGAGTAGTAGAGCTTGTGCCAGGATTAGAAATGGAGAGAGGGAGTGGTTCGAGGTAAAGGTGGGACTTCGTCAAGGATCTGTTATGTCGCCTTGGCTGTTCAACTTATACATGGATGGGGTAGTGCGAGAGGTAAATGCAAGGGTAGTGGGTCAGGGATTGGAGATGGTTAAAGAAAATGGAGAAAAGTGGGAGGTGAGCCAGCTGTTGTTTGCGGACGACACTGCGCTTGTGGCAGGATCGGAGGAGGGATTGAGGAAGTTGGTGACAGAGTTTGGGAGAGTGTGTGATAGAAGAAAGCTGAAGATAAATGTGGGTAAATGTAAGGTGATGAGATGTACAAGGGGTGAAAGTGGCAGTAGACTGGAAGTGAGCATTAAGGGAGAGCGACTGGAGGAAGTGGATAGTTTTAGATACTTGGGTGCAAATGTGGCAGGAAAAGGTGGAGTGAAGGTGGAGGTAGAATGTAGATTGAGAGAAGCGATTAAATGCCTTGGTGGATTAAAAAGTGTAATGAGAAATAGACTTTTGGGAATGGATGCTAAGAGGAGACTGTATGAAGGAGTGATTGTGCCAACAGCACTGTATGGAGCAGAAACATGGAACATAAGAGAGGAAGAGAGGAGGAGATTGAATGTGTTTGAGATGAGGTGTCTGAGAAGTATGATGGGGGTTACTAGGCTGGATAGAGTGAGAAATGAGGAGGTGAATGAGAACAGGGGTAGAAAATGAGTTGGGAGATATGGGTTGATGAAAGAGTATTAGGATGATTTGGACACATGGAAAGAATGAGTGAAGAAAGACTAGTAAAGGAGGTATGGAAGGCAGATGTGGAGGGAGTGAACATGAGGGGACGTCCTAGGATGAGATGGATGGATGGGGTGAAGGGGGCTTTGGGGAAGAGGGGAATGTCGGTTGAGGAAGGACGGGAGAGGACAGAAGACAGGGATGAATGGAGAATGGTTGTATATGGAAAATGTTGTGATGCATGAGGTGGATTGGACGGGGGAATGGGGGTGAGGTAGTGTGTGTGAGCAAAAATTTTGACGCAGCCCGAAGGGATTTCTCCCCGTCCTCTCCTTTATATGGGGGGACGGAGAGAGGGGGTCGCCGATTTAATGAAGCGGCCTTGCTGTGGATGTGCTGTGTCTTGCGACACTGCTTCTGACCCAGGGCAGTGGACAAGGTGCAGGGATGACCCGTCATCCAGGAGGTGCTAAGATGAGAGGGAGGGTGGAGGGGTGTGGAGTGTATTAAGGGATGGAATGGGTGGGAATGATTTTATGCCTTTTCCTTTTTGGCTACCTCCCTTGTAAGGGGGAAAAAGCCTTGGTATATGTATGTATGTATATATATATATATATATATATATATATATATATATATGCATGTATATATATATATATATATATATGCATGTATATATATATATATGCATATATACATATATATATATATATATGAGGTTACAGTAAACATTGCTATTCTGTACCTTGAAAGTGTCAATAAACAAAACATTCACATACATACATGTACAGTATACACACACACACTCGCACGCACGCACACACACACACACATACACACACACACACACACACACACACTTTTGCAAGGAAAATATTTTATAAACCCCTGTCAAATCTAAGTCTCAATAAAGATAATCTATTAATTTTACGACTGCAAGAAATTTTGTTAAATATCCCAGATTTATTAAAAGGTTTTAACGAAAATGTAGTTTGCAAGAACACCAGTACAGTCAAACATTTGCTTATTAATGATAGTATTCAATGTCTAAAATGATGCATTAACAAAATTCCTTGTAAATTGTGTAATGAATTATATATAGGTCAAACTGCCAAACCCTGATACATGAGAACTGAACAGCACAAGAAAAATATAAGAGATGGAAACAATTCCAGTGGCATATTGAAACATTTTGAAATATATAATCATTCTGTTGATTAGAACAACACCTAATCCATCACTTTTAGTGATAATATGGTGGTAAGAAACCTAATACAATGTAGTTTGATCCACACCACCCAGGATCACGATCTAAATCTACACCACGGTTTATCTAAATTGGATAAATTTATGTGTCAAAAAATATGTAATGTAATGCCTGAACATCAAATGGCCTCATGGGACCCCACGGCCCCATCAGTCCCCTACGTCACTCCTGGGGTCCCAAAGCGGGACCGGCGTCTCACCTAATTACCTTTCCGCATTCATCTGTGGATGCATATATATATATATATATATATATATATATATATATATATATATATATATATATATATATATATATATATATATATATATATATATATATATATATATCGGAAAAATTCAAAACACTGGACTCTGTTACTCTGTGTCCAGTGTTTGAAATTTTCCGATAACATGACTCCTGGACTCCAGCTCTTTACGAACATATATACATATATATATATATATATATATATGTATATATACATATAGTTTACATATAAATAGACATATACATATATATATGTAAATATATATATATATACATATATATATAATATATATATATATATATATATATATATATATATATATATATATATATATGAGGAAGGTGGAAGAGTAAGACACGGGTCTAGGGCCGAGTTTTATAGCTGATCGGTTCCGCTTGCCTTAGAGCTTCTTCAGAGGATTGATGACCGGTTTCGCTTATAGCTTCCTCTGAATAAGCTTTACGCGAAACTGGTCAGGAATAAACGCGGCCCTAGACCCGTGTCTTTCTTCCACCTTCATCAAACCTGTCATAATGTATGCATATATATATATATATATATATATATATATACATATACATATATATGTACATATATATACATATATATATACATGTATATATGTATATATATGTATATATGTGTATATATAAATATATATGTATATATATATATATATATGTATATATATATATATATATCGTGTAATCCTGACTTTCCATGTAATCTGCACTGGATGTAATACACGAAAGCTCTTTGCTTCGTTTAGTTTCTCTTTCCCAGTGGTCACTCTTGCAAAGATACGTGTGTGTGCATGTGAGGAGGGGTACGTGTTTGTGTGAAGACGATGGAAGGGAATAACACACCACGCTGGGTTAGTCACTTAAAAACAATATTTTTTGTGTCCTACAATTCCCTCCTTTCGTGTGTGTGTGGGGGGGGTGCTTGTGTAAGTCTGGGGGGGGGACTGCGTGTGTGGAGAATGAGCGCGCGCTCTTGTGTATGTGTGCGCGCTAAGGAAAATTTACTTAAGAGATAAGTGATAACATGTCAACCTTTAATCTTTAAGTCTTTTACCAACTTCGTAGATAAAATACTCCAGGATTGCAGTTATTTCCACAGGGTTCGTGAAAAATCCCATCCCCATGGAATTAATTGAGACATTTCCTATATTTTCCCAATTGTATTGATATTGCTTAAAATGCGAGCCTGTCTACATGTGTCCGCGGAATCGACTTGACGTCACGTCTCGTTACGCATTTGAATTTCGTATCCAGACAAGGCGACATGACGTCTCATAAGCCCCGCCTCCTTGCACGAGATTTGTAAACTTACATTTTAGACATTCCTTACCTTTTTGCTTGCATTTACAGGTATAGCCTGGTTGAGCAGCAATTATGGATGCTTGCTTGAGGGGTCCATAGGTAATTCTCCTCTTCCTCTTGTATGTCTGTACTCTTCAAAATCCTAGAAAAAGAAAATGAGAACATTATAGACCCCTTGTAATGTTTACATGTACCTGCGCACGCATGGTGTGAGGCAAAACATTAGCCGTGGTCTGTTATTGTGATAGCAATCATACTATACGAAACTTTTGCGATTTACGTTATACTTTTGATAAAAAAAAATCACCCAATTGTTGTGCAATTGGTTGTACAAACCGCAAGGTTTGGGGAAAAAAATCGTTTCCTTTTTATGGTCTGCCAAAAGGAAAAACTCTAATCTAAAAGTGAAGAAGGGAAGCTAGGATACACCCAGTCCGAAGAGAGGACTGGAAGACTTTGTCCCATGACCATGTTTTGTATATTTTGAATTAAAATATCACTTATATTGCATTATGCTTTCAATCAATGATCTGTCTTGCATTCTTGCCATTTGATGACACAGTGATGCAGTTAACTTCCTAGCTCTATGCTGCATCCAAACTGATGGAGTAGCTTGCTGTTGCGATATCTGACAGGTTGTCATACAAATTTTGATAATATATGTCCTTATATTTTTCATACTTTTTCTTGCCAAATTTGGCAAGATCTTCATTGCTCATATTGATAGTAGTGGAGTAAAAAAAAAGTTTGATGGGCTCTGGTGTACAATTGCTGTTATCTTCATAACCACTGTCAGAATCACTTCCACGTGCTTGCATGTTCGTACTCATTTCTGGTCCTGCTACCGTATTATCATCAATGACATCACTATTGCCCATATCTACATCATAATTTGTCACACCAAAGCTCGTGAATAAATGTCATATGGTTGTTGGATCTTTTCATGCGAGATAAACCTTATTCCAGATGTAAGGTCTGTGCATGTACAAGGTCTTGCAACAAAGGTATATATATATATATATATATATATATATATATATATATATATATATATATATGTGTGTGTGTGTGTGTGTGTGTGTGTGTGTGTGTGTATATATATATACATATACATATACATATATATATACATATATATATATATATATATATACATATACAGTATATACATATATATACATATACAGTATATATGTATATATATATATATATATATATTTATATATATATATATATATATATATATATATATATCTATATATATCTTACTTCAGCTCCCAATTGTAGACGTTATGCCTGTCAGTAGTCCCAGCATGTTCTTCCATCTGGCTCTATCATGGAAGGCCCCTTCCTCCCTCAGAGTTTCGATGTTGGGCAAGTCATGTCTGCTGAGGGTTTCTTCAACATTTTCTTTCCATCTCTTTCTCGGTCTTTCTCTTGGCCTTCTTCCGTTCGGCATTCACTCCCAGCATCACCTTGCAATTCTTTCTTCCTCCATTCTTTCTAAATGTTCCTACCATCTTAACTGGGCAGTATCTATTTTGTATAGCATGGAACAGACGCCAATGCTTTTCCTTATATCTTCGTTTTTTTAGTTTATCTCTCCTCGTCTTTCCAACTATGGCTCTCAAAGGTCTCATTTCCGTTGCCTGGATCCTGCTCATGTCTACGTTTGTCATTATCCAACTTTCTGAACCATATGTTAGGGTAGATGTTTAGACAGTATTGAAAAAAAAATCCTTTTCACTTCTAAAGGTACATGGTTTTTCCTTTATTATTGGCCAGAGAGCTCCAACATTTGCACTAGATTTATCTATTCTTTTTTAAATATCCCTCTTATTTCCGCCCTCCTTAGTGACTACACTTCAAAGATATTTGAAGATGTTTGTATTTTTATCATCTTATTTCCTATGATGATGCTGAACTCATGTTCTTCTCGTCTGCTAACGGTCAGTATTTCTGTCTTTTCTACACTCATTTTCATGCCTTTCCTTATAAAGCACTCATTCCACCTTTTTAAGTCCTCTTCGATCTCTTCCCTATCTGTGCTCCATTCAGCTATATCATCTGCATAAGCCATTATTCTGTTCTTATAGTTTTCTTCTTTACCTTCTTTAAAAACCTCTATTACAGTTTCTATATATGCTATAAAGAGCAGAGGGGATGACACACTTCCTTGTTTAACCCCAGTTTCCACAGGGAACCACTTTTCTGGCCCCTTTGATGTTCTTACATTGCATACACAGGGGTAATACAAACTTTTTATATCTTTCTTTAGATGCCCCTTGACACCATACCTCTCCTCAATACATCTCCATACCTTTCCGCGAGGTACTAAATCAAAAGCCTTCTGTAGATCAATAATTGTGATGTACAGGCTTGGTTATATTCCCATGCCTTCTCTATCACCATCCTTTGTCAAAAGATTAAGTCCGTTACTGGTCTATTACTTCTGTAACCAAGTTGCTCCTCTCCTAAAATTGGGTCTACTAGGTCTCTTACTCTTTTCTCAATTATTCTCTCATATAGCTTTGTGATGTAGGGTATGAGGGAAATCCCTCTATAGTTGTTACAATTTCCAGCATCACCTTTACCTTTGAAAATTGAGACTATTAGGGTTTTACCCCACTCCTCTGGTATTGTTCCTTCTCTATAGATTTTATTTATGAGCTTCAATATATTTTGCTGTACTTCCTTTATTAGCTCTGTTGATATTTCATCTACTCCTGTTGTTTTGGAATTTTTCATTTCTTTCAAAGCTCATTCAAATTCTTTTTCTGTGATTTCATCATGTTCTTCTCCATCTAAATCTTCCTCTGTCTCTTGCCATTGTTCCTCGTTTCCTGCATTTAGAAGCTCTTGGAAGTATTCTGTCCATCTATTGTCTATCTCATCCTGATCCGTAAGAACATTCCCCTCTAGGTCTTTAATGTTATATTGTTTTGCCTTGCTTTTCCTATATGACTTTGCTATACCATATAATACCTTTTTTTCCTTTCTGCAAATCCTCTGTCAATCTCTCTCCCTGATCTTTCCATGTCTCGGTCTTTGCTCGATCTTTTGCAAGATTTGTTTTTTTCCTTGCCAGTACATATTCTGCTCGGCTTTGAGGTGTTCATCTTCTTAGCCACTTTCTTAACTTTAAATTTTTGTTCTTTACTGCCTGTTTAACCTCCTCATTCTACCAAGGTGTGTGTCTTTTCCCATTTCCTCCAGTCCATTCTACCTCTAAAGTTTCTTCTGGTACCTCACTGATTGTTTCTTTCAAAGTGTCCCATCTTTCTTTTTCCTCATCATTTTGCTTCTCCAATTTTTGTAAGCTTAGTTTCATAAGCATTCTTTTCATCTTCCTCTTGCAAACTTTTTGTTTTGATTACTATTCTTTTTCTACATTGCCGTGGTTTTACCTTACCGATCTTAAGATCAGCCACTAGTAACCTGTTGTCTGAATCTAAAATCACTCCTGGTATTACCTTTGTATTGGTAAAAATTCTTCTGTCTGAACATATTATGTAATCGATAATTGATTTTTATCAAACTGTCCTGTATTTTGATTCCATCTATATCTAGTGAATTTATGTTCCTCTTTATGATGATAAAAGCCATTATTTACAAACCGTTTCTCATGCAGTAGTCTATCAGTTTTTCTCCTTCTGGACCAATTGGTCTGTTGCTGTTCGTTTGGCCTTGTAACTCCTTCTTTCCCCTCCTTTCTGTCCCTCTCTCCCCTCCTCTCTCTCTCTCTCTCTCTCTCTCTCTCTCTCTCTCTCTCTCTCTCTCTCTCTCTCTCTCTCTCTCTCTCTCTCTCTCTCTCTCTCTCTCTCTCTCTCTCTCTCTCTCTCTCTCTCTCTCTCTCTCTCTCTCTCTCTCTCTCTCTCTCTCTCTCTCTCTCTCTCTCTCTCTCTCTCTCTCTCTCTCTCTCTCTCTCTCTCTCTCTCACGGCTGCTTCAAACAGTGAAATGGCGAGTGGTTGCGTTTCAGTGATCACCGCCGAAGAGGTACAATCTCTACGTAGTAGAGTTATAATCTCAGAGAGGACTGTTGAGGGCCTTGAAGAGGAAAATCGAGTTCTTTACTCGAAGGCCCAAGACACGGACGACAAACCATGTTTGGAACCTGGATGGAAAACGATGTCAAAGAAAACACGGAGAGATGGTAAAAAAAAAAATCACCAGGCCCGCTTGAATGCAGGAACTCATTTCAAGCTCTCGCGGGTCTACAAGAAAAAACGAAGATCCAAGAAAAGAAGGGTATGGCAGACGCTAGACCCCTGCCCACAGCTAAGATTTTGGTTGTAGGGGATAGCCAGGTAAGTTATTTAGATAGGGCCTTCTGTGACAAAGATAGGAAGCAAAGGGCCCAGGTGTGTTTCCCTGGAGCGGGGATAGGTGATGTTAGAGACAGCATAGAAGAGTGTATAGACGGGGAAGGTGTGAAACCCATAGTTTGCTTGAGTGCTGGGGGGAATAACATAGGTAAGTTAGGGAATGAGGAATTGTTTGCGTGGTCCCGGGATGCGCTAGATAAGATTAGGAATAGGGGAGGGGTTCCTGTTATATGTGAAATCCTTCCGAGGCGTAGAGTTGGAGGCATTTGGCATTCCAGGGTTATTGCGATGAATTGCAGGGTGGCAAAGCATTGACAGTCCTGCACATCACCGGCAACAAAGTAATCATAAGCTTCCAAGATCTTGTACGCTTGCGTGGACCTCTTTTTGAAAACGCTTGGCATGTCTGCAAGGTATTCGGTGACATCTCTAAATTTTAGGCCCGGCAGTTTTGAAATCTCATTTACCCACTCATCATCACGCAAAGAGTAGGGGTCAGGAAGTTCATTTCCATTAGCGAGAGTCAGTTTTGATATATGATGTTATTTATCAGCATCTTCAAGCTCTTTGAAGTAAGTGGAGGTTTCCTTTTTCACACAGTCTTTCTTGATGATCTCGCAACCTCGCGTCGGCTATTGCCTCACAATATGCGCGCGCATCTTGTTTACAACAGAACTCTTACTTCATGCAAGAAGGGGTCCATAGGCCTACATTTCAGGACAGTTCAAAATGTTACGTAATACAAAATTCTCTTTCTCTCTCGTAGACACAATTTCGGCTCGTCTTTGCGGTTTTATCTACACAACTGCAACTTTCTTCTGATCACACGATTCTTTTCTCTAAACAACAATCATTTCTAGACAAAAGAGACTTCCCGCAAATGCAATAGCATGTAACAACATAAGAACGGAGACTGCAAGAGACCATAAGACCTACACTAGGCAGTTTCATGTCCCTTACCACCTATCATCCCTCTCCCTAAAATTAGTCTCATTCTCTCTTAAAATAACACGTTGTCTTAGCGCTCACTTTATGTTTAGGTTTGGTAACGGATCTGAAAGTACTGGGAGTCTCGGGGGCGCCTGAGCGCAACTTGACACTCGATGGTGCATAAAACATAGACTAATTCATCATTCTCACTGTTGGCCTGCACACTCATGGATCTGTGTAGGATTTTAATTAGTTGAAAATAAAATAATACTGTATACAATATATATATATACGTTTATACATATTGCTGTTGTTGTTTTTTTTCTGTAATACACCCTATCTGGGTGGTCATATTATGTTACGTGAGTGAAAGGTATAGTGCTTTGTCGAACAAAGTTCATTTTTCATTTGTTTATTTATTTATTTGTTTATTTATTTATTTATCTACCTAAGTACCTACTTATTTATTTATTTATATATATATATATTTGTTTATTTGGCGGAACTTTTAGATTAAAGGTGCTTCCTCCGTTTTTCCCTTTCGTTTTTGTTCCTAGAAGTCTAGACAAGAATAGATCTGTTCACTTCTGAAGGATATAATTAACGATATGACGTCTTAGATAGGCGCGCAAAGTGCCAGTAAGGCTCGTTTCACACGTTTCGACTTTTCGCCGTGTGCCGTCCACGACACGACGTCGTGCTCACAAATAACCATGAGTGTCTATGGACGCTTTTACACTTCACGAATACGATCACGCATGAAAACGGCCATAGACACCCAGGGTTATTGTGAGTACGACGTCGTGTCGTGGACTGCGCACCGCGTAAAGTCGATACGTGTGAAACGAGCCTAAGGCTTCCTAAAGTCAAGTCGCATTGCTTTAAATTGATAAATAAATGAGACAATTTAGTCGAGTGTCGCGCCTCTAGGTGTCTCTAATGTGAATCCCCAAGAACTCAGAAATTCCATATAATCGAAAGGAAACGGAGCTAAATATAGAAAATTCCGAATACAAGAGGCTATTTCGCCCGGTACATCATGCGGCCTCATACCGCTCGTGGGCGATTTTCGAACTTCTGGGATTTCCAATGAAGAAAACTTTAGGTGGTTGGAATTATTATGAAAATAACCTGTTTTTGAGGTCTGCCACTTCTTCAACTCCACTGAGAGAAAACTAATTGAGCTAAGCCAAGTTTAATGATGTCTCGATTGTTCATTAAACAGAATAAAATATGTTGAGTGAAGGGAGAGTCTCCGCAGCGTAGGCAATGATAGTCTCGACTCTTCTCACCTCCCCCAGAAAAATAATATAGACTGCTTGAAAAATTGATGGAGCAAGTTTTAACATACTATAATATATATATATATATATATATATATATACATATATATATATATATATATATATATATATATATATATATACATATATATATACATATATATATACATATATATACATACATACATATATATATATATGTGTGTGTGTGTGTGTGTGTGTGTGTGTGTGTGTGTGTGTGTGTGTGTGTGTGTGTGTGTGTGTGTGTGTGTGTGTGTGTGTGTGTGTGTGTGTGTGTGTGTGTGTGTGTGTGTGTGTGTGTGTGTGTGTGTGTGTGTTTGTATGTGTGTGTGTGTGTGTGTGTGTGTGTGTGTGTGTGTGTGTGTGTGTGTGTGTGTGTGTGTGTGTGTGTGTGTGTGTGTGTGTGTCTTACTGAGAACCATTAGAATCTATTATAGAAATTAACATTTAATTCAACCATATGTGTTTACGAAGTATGAGCTGGGGATACACGTGACTACTACTTGAACTGCTTACGTGCAGAGATATGAATCACCCGTACCAGTCGACATGTTAATCCCTTCCGGTGTACGAACATCTGTTCGCAGAAAAGTGAAAAGTTAAACTACAGTACTACTCAATTAATTTCTCTCAATAAGTTAGATTGGGTTAGGTTGAGTTAGGTTGGGTTAGAAAAGGTTAGGTTCTGTTAGGTTAGATTTGGTTCGGTGACGTTAGTTTCGGTTTGGTTAAGTTAGATTTGGTTCGGTTAGGTAAGGTTATTTTCGGTTAGATTCAGTTATGTTACACTATATTCCGTTAGGTTAGTTAACGTCAGACTGCGCTAGGTTACGTTAGGTTGGATTGAGTTAGGTTACGTTAGGTTTGAGTAACTCCAGTTTATCACTTTTTTGTCGCGTAATTATTCCTGTTCGGTCCCTTCCACGAATTTACATACTTGGTTCTGTTCCGGGTAATCCATGAAGGTTCTACTGTGCTGACGAAAAAAATTGAAACGTTGTCCGGGGAGACTTTTTTTTTATACTACGTAAGAGATTAGTAGATCAGGAAGAGGACCACGGCTTGATGGTCGTGTTTAAAGTTGGAAAGGAAGGACAGTGTGTGATGGAAAAAGGAAGAAGAGACCCCTTGTGTATTCATTGGAAACATCTAAGCTAGCTAACATATTTATTCATTTATCTATTTATTTATATATTTATCTGTTTATTTATCTTTTATTATTATTATTATTATTATTATTATTATTATTATTATTCATTATTATTATTATTATTATTATTATTATTATTATTATTATTTTTTTTTTTTTTTTTTAGTTCTGATGAAATATAAACTGGTTATGGTGATAATGTCTGGACTCTTGGTAGACTCTTTGGTCTCCATGCTCTTTGGGGCCGTGCTCTTGTTCGTTTCCTTTCAGGTGCTCTGGTGTAGTGGGGTCAAGTAATTTGTCCCATGTTCGATTCGTCATACGGTGGAGTCTGATGTTGATAGGTTCTGTGTTGGTTCTTTCGTGAATTTCTTTCGATTGTCTCGTGAAATAGTGAGATTTGACCGTTGGCAAACCTGAGGAACTTGTTTTGAAAGCTCTGTAGTTTCTGTAGTTGGGTTTTCGATAGTGCTGAGAGGGACGTATGGATGTTCTATTATTGGTCTCACTAAGGTTTTGTATAGATGTACTTTAACTTTCTCTAACATTGCTTTGAATCTTCTCAGCTCTGCCGCGACCATTTTGCCAGTTTTAAATTGCCGTTTACATGGCTCAGTATGCCTCAGTGGGTTATTTGAGTCCTAGTAGTTTGCCATATTTGGAGTTTTCGATGTTTTCATCTACTGTTATTGGTGTCACCTCGGATTTGGATTTATTTTTATTTTCCATTGCTTTTCAAAATTCGTAATCCGGATGATAGTTCTTTCTTCTTGCTTCGCCATCAATTTTGGTCGACTTTTCCTGGATGTGTTTCTTGGATTTGTGTTATGTCATCCGCATGCATTATGCAGTCGCCGTTTGCTGCGGGAGAGGGTCTGCTGTGTATATCGTGTATAGTGTTAGTGAAACACACGATCCTCATGGTACACCACTCTCGCTTTTGTGTTCTTTTAATCCTATTCTCGCTGGGCGCCCTGTTTGGAATCCACAAATGAGTCTTGTTAGTTCTTCTGAAAGCTGTAGTCGGATTATTTTGAGCTTTAATCCATCATGGCACACCTTATCGAACGCTTTGCTATCCTCTCATAGTACTATTGTACATTGGTGAAGTGGTGACATTATCTATGATATCTGTTCATACATTCTTGCGATGGCGGTGGTTATTCCACGGAAAAGTCGGAATCCATATTGCCTGGGGTTGTATGGTTCTTCCTCCTTCTCGAGATGCTGCCTCAGCCTTATTTTAATTATATTTTCTAGTGTCTTTGCTGGTACTTCGAGTAGAGAGATTGATCTGAAATGTTCTACCTTATTTGGTGCTTTTCCCAGTTTTGGAATCAGGATGAGCGTGGCATTTTTGAATGGTGTTGGGAAGTGTCCTGTGGCTAGACTAGCCGTGAAGATGTGGACTAACCCAAGATCGAGAGAATACAAGGTCTGCTCGCGCGCATGTTGTGACGTCATCTGAAGGGGAGCCCACAGAGAAAATGGTGAAAACGTAAGTGAAAAATGTTAGGTAAAAGAGAAAACGTACAGGCACCACAGAGTTTCTGGGAGATTTACCTATTTCATGTTCTGCAACCGTTAAAATGGGGGTTTCATTTTGGAAAAATGTTATTGTGGTTTATCTTTGACATATTTAATCAAGAAACAGACGATGCAGTTAAAACTGGTGATTGACGTAAACGCCATCTAGTGAGAGAGCCGCACAGTAAAATGTATGTGGACGATGCGGCTCTCCGTGCGCTTTCCCGTCTTTCCTATATAGTCTTTGGGCCAAGCACTTCTAGTGACGTCAATGCGCAAACGACCTAAATACTGGATAGCTGTTGAGTAGACCTTGTATTCTCTCGATCTTGGACTAACCTATCAACCATGTCGTTCGGAAGGTGTGCGAGTATTTCTCTCTCTCTCTCTCTCTCTCTCTCTCTCTCTCTCTCTCTCTCTCTCTCTCTCTCTCTCTCTCTCTCTCTCTCTCTCTCTCTCTCTCTCTCTCTCTCTCTCTCCCCCCAGGGGATTTATTTTCTAATCCTTTGATAATTTTTTTCACCTCGTCGGTTGTGATTTGGTCTGTGAGGTAGTGGCTGGTTGTCATTTGGGTGAAATTTACGCGATCGTGTGGTTGTAGCAAGTGTTGGTTTTCCTCTGATTCTGCGTCATATTCTTAGTTTTCTTCTTCACTGATGTTAAATATCTATTGCCTGTATCTGCGATGTAGCTGTCCCTGTTGTCTTGTGTCGAATACTTTCTTGTTTTGCTCATCAAACAGGGTAGTGTGTCTACTTGTGCCCAATAATCTTTTTATTCTTTCCCAGAACGATTTTGAGTCTTTGTGCTTCCTTACCGTTTCCTTTACTAGTGTTTCCCATTTCTTTTTTATATAAGAGTTTGGTTTCCTGGAGCATATAATCTTGAAGTTTCCTATATCGTTTTCTGAGTTGGAAGTGGAAGTAGTGTATGGCTGATGTGAGGATGTGGAACTGTTCTGTGACAGGTAATTGGTATGTGGTGACGACCTATTTCCTCCTGTATATTCTCATATACCGCATCGTATATATTGTTGTAAGGAGCGTTATCGAGATCAGGTCCTTGCTTCGTCTTGGGGTTCTCTTTGAATGAGTTCCAGTCTGTATTTTTGGAGTCGAGTCTTGTTGGTGTACTTAGCATGACTGGGTTGTGTAATAACGTCCTCATGATTGGGAGATGGTCAGTGGTGCTCAGTGGTCCGGGTGTGATATGCATGTTCACGATTGATGCGTTGTTCGTGAGTATCAAGTGTAGCAACACACAGCCACTGCTGCAGTGTCCCCTTATTGCACATAGCTTAATTGTAAATAAATTTTGTAATCTTGGTAAAATAATTATTGTACGTCAATTATAATCAAATCATATATTGTAAATATTGTACCACATTCAAGGATGGCCATCGTATTGTGGAATCTATTTGTACATAACATTATTTGCATACTTTGTACAGAACATTAATGTATTCATCGTATACTGTGTATATCTTGGCAGACGGGCAAATCATTGACAAAATTAAAAATAATATAATCTACTCTTCACAAAATCTCATGAATGACTTCGTACATTATGTAGTAGCAACGTCCCTTCTGCTCATGACCGGAATTTTAATTCCTCACTCCTGATGTTATCACAAGGCGTCTTACCGATGTTGTTGTGACTGGGTATAGTGAACACAACTCATACAAATGCACGGTGGTAGGCCCAACGCATTCGGTGTGCGTCGTGTGAGCACACTTTCCGAGAATACAACAGTAATACCGTCAAGAAATGTTGCAACTGCGGA
This sequence comes from Oratosquilla oratoria, assembly GCF_046742065.1. Lineage (NCBI taxonomy): Eukaryota > Metazoa > Arthropoda > Malacostraca > Stomatopoda > Squillidae > Oratosquilla > Oratosquilla oratoria. The sequence goes on along the minus strand of NC_134811.1, from coordinate 29,423,014 downwards.
GAGGCGAAGAGTGGCAGAAGGCCGTGGTAGAGGCTCCGACAACGACAGAGGGCTCAGGACAGCAACAAGTTCCTAAAGCTCAGTGTTGCAGGGGACAAGGGGGGTAAGCACGAACTGCGGAGAGAGTCTGAAAGTAGAAGGAGGGCTACAGAAAGCTATAGACAATGCGGTAGGTGCCTTCTAACAGTTCACCCAAACACTCGAGGAAATGATGAACGCCCCAAAAGCAGAAACACAGGCAGACGGAGACAAGAAAAATGTAATGTTCATGGCGTATCTCCACGCCCATTTTATGAATGCTGTTGAACCGAGCACATTCTAGGTTCAGCTGCATAGGACACTGGAGGACAGCAACATCAAGTTAGTAGAGATAACGGAACAAGTCCCTTCGCAAATGATACTGCATGCAATAGGGTTGTCCATTGAAGTGCCTCAAACGGGTGGACCACTGAGGGATCCACGCGCCCTCCCGCCCTCCCGCCCATGGAACCGATGGAGGCAAGAACAACACGTATACCAGCTCAGACATCACAACATAGAACTGACATCACCACAGAAAAAAGGCATCAACACAAATGTACTCTACGGTAAACACAAAGGATTACAAAGGCGGAGCATGCCGACAAGAGACCTTTTGGTCCGTAACTAGGTCGAATGCGAAAAAATTATAATAATGATAGATAAATAAAAATAAAATGTAATAATATAAATAATAATAAATAAAATAAATGGACAAATGCATAGGTATAGTTAAATAATAAACAAACAGGTAAATAATAGATAATAATAAATTGACATATAACTATTAATAAATGTGAATCAAGCAAATGATAATAAACAAACAGACAAATGATAACAAGACAAATAAACAAATAATATAAAATAAAGGACAGTCATTACAGTATCTTGCTTAGGTGTTTATCTAAATTATTCTTAAAGCTTCGAACTGAACTACATTGCGCTGCCTCTGCAGGAAGTTTATTCCCTTCAATAACTACACTGTTGGCGAATTTGTTTCTACCCACTTCCAAATTAAATCTATTTCCTGACAGTTTGAGACCATTATTTCTTGTCTCATTCTCATTCAGTGTGAAAATTTTGTCACTTGATGTCAATTCCCTTTAGAATCTTATCCCTTGATATATAGGAATTGTGCAAAGATAGTTTTCGTTGTTGAGTTTTATCAATATTTCTATAAACAAGAGTTTCCTTATGATTAAAGAAATATTCTGTCAACAGAATATCACTTTGACAACAATGAAATATATATTTGTATAAGTGATATTTATTGGGTCAGGTTGTCGCAAGAAGGACAGCCGTATCTGAACCAAACTGTATGATATTCTAACATATCCATAAAATAAAAAAACAATTCCCTTGATTACCTTCACTCGGCGTGCACCTGTGCAGATTTAGAGCCTGTTTCTATTTAACGATCAACTTCGCTGGAATATTTTTACAGTAATTAAGGTGCTGTTACGTTCACGGTATATCATCAGAACTATGCAAATATTGGCATATTTAAAGTACATTTCTGTATACAAAAACTCTTTTATACAATGAAAGTATTTTTTTTATAAAGAAAGTCATATTAGTGTGACAATAATGACATATATCTGCATAATTCTAATATATAATAGGTCATGACTGGGTGACCACAAAAAAATACAAAAGTACATAATTTTTCACCTAAATAATCATCTCTCACCTCTTCAGCATGAGGTCCTATTTAGTCCAATTGAATAAAATCGCCTGACGTTAGCCAGAATAAAATATCTGAAGCCTCTTGCTTACCCTGAACTGAGTAAAATCGTTTCTGAACCACAACAGATGCAAGGAAAGTCTTATTTCTTTCACTACAGTGTGGTTATCACGGTAGAATGAAATATCCTGATGGCAGCCAGTAAGGTGCCCCCAGATACGGAAGGGGTTGATTAAATTAGTCTATAACCCCTTCATTACCGAGGTAGTACGTCAGAACTTCGGTCAGTTTACATTATGGAGTTACGAGTAAAAAGATTTCAATGTGCCTAGCACGTACTGCAGGATGGTGTTGTCTCGGAGGTTAAGAAAAAAGAAAAAAAAAATATATATATATATATATATACATACATATATATATATATATATATATATATATATATATATATATATATGAGAAATTCGCTAGTGAACAGCGACATCAATCAGATATTTTTTTATGACAGTCGCGCAAGGATTCGAACCTGCTGCTCCTCTTTGGCGTCTTGAGCAGCAGGTTCGAATCCTTGCGCGACTGTCATAAAAAATTATCTGATATATATCTATATATATATATATATATATATATATATTTATATATATATATATGTGTGTGTATATATATATTTATATATATATATACATATATATACATGTACATATATATATATATATATATTTATATATATATATATACATATAATAACGACAACAATAATAATAATAATAGTAATAATGATAATAATAATAATAATAATAATAATAATTATAATAATAATAATTATAATCATAATCATAATAATAGTAGTAGTAGTAGTTAATACGGATTAAGTTAGGTCAGGCTAGGTTAGGTTAGGTTTGTTAAGTCTATAAGGGAAGCGTCCATTTGAGAAGCCGTCCAAATCGAACCAAAGCGTCATGCATCCCAACAACTCACACTGTCTCTCGTGTTGCGCTTCCATGTAACTCAGGTACCGTGACGATACAGAAAGTATCTCATCGGTATAACTGAACTGATTACTTCGGTTTTTTTTGCTTCATTTTCAACCACAGCCATCCAAACACACTCGACGTATTACATGAAATTCATACCTTGCATGCAATATTACCAAGCCGGCCCACTGTGGTGAGGTTGTTGTTGTTCTTATGGGCTGTAGTTTACTAGTGTGTCTATCCTTATGATCAATGAAGGATCATTATTGTTTGGTTAATAGTCCTGTTTTAAGTATGAAGTTCTGGAGGGTGACTCGCAGTAATGGGTATAAACTGGACAAATTTAGATTTAAGAAGGAAATAGGCAAGAATTGGTTTACTAATAGGGTGGTCGATGAATGGAGTAAACTTAGTAACCATATAGTAAGCGCTGAAACTATCAGTTGTTTTAAAAAACGATCAGACAACTTTATGGATGGGGATGACAGGTGGTGATGGATACGGAGCTGGCTAGTGTAGGCCTTATGGTCTCTTGCAGTCTCCTTTATTCTTATGTTCTTATGTAATGATGTTCTGTAGCACAGGAATTGGTGCAGCGGTGCAGCTTGAGAGGGTAGAAGACGGAGTATAAGTTATTGCTGAGTGTTGTGTAAATTGGGCTCTACCGGTACGTGTGATATTGTGAGGAGGGCTTTACGTTGGCAAATGTTTGGTTCATTTCCTGTCATGATGTGGGCATATTTGAGGCGGGAATGACCTGTTCTTTGATGTGTTAGCGCTGCTTCAAAACGTCGATTATGTTGACAGGAAGATAGCCATGGATGTAAGTAGGGTTTAATTAATGTCAAATAGTTTGTTGACTGTTGCTCACAGACCTTTTTCCGTACGTTTAGCATTGCTGATCGGAGAATTGGGAAATATTGTCTTTTATTGGCAGTGGAGTGAAACGAATTCAAGAAAGGATATATGGAATTTGTGAAGTTTCATCTCAATAGCTCACACAGCAATCTGTATATTTTTTTGCATCTATATTACAACTACAACAGCTTTTCTTAGTAACGTTTGTTGCGGAAATTAATATCAAGGAAAGGTGAAAAATTAATTCCCGCAAACCGGCACCAAAGCGTCATTTTTGTTGAGAGCATCACCCACTATTTTTTCATGAAACATTTTTCTCCCTATGCCAACCTAACCTACCTAACCTAAAAAATGCGTGCAGAGGTAGACAAGTACATCTTGCACACTGAACACCCGTGACACCGCTTTGGTGGCGGGTAGCGAGAAGGTTGCGGAAATTATTTTTACACTCCTTTAATATCAATTTGCCGGAAAAAGCCGTTGCTAATAAAAGTTGTTGGAGTTGTCGTAGTATAGAGGGGAAAATATACAAATTGCTGTGACAGAGGGTGAGGGCGAAATGCAGGTAGCGAGAAGGTTGCGGGAATTATTTTTTCACCGCCCTTTAATATTAATTTCCACAAGGAACGTTACTAAGAAAATTTGTTGGAGTTGTAATATAGAGGCAAAAATATATGCAAATTGCTGTGCGAGCGGGTGACACGAATCTTCACAAATAATAGATTATATGTATGTGTATATATATATGTATATCACTTAGACAAAATGTTGTAGCACATTTGTAAATAATAATCACGAAGAACCCACAGTCGGAATAAAAACAAACTCTAGAAGAAAGTGTAACTTCTATATTTCGGCTAATAGCTATACCCCTCTTCAGGAAAGTTCAGGCTATAGCTATTAGCCGAAATTTAGAAGTTACACTTTCTTCTAAAGTTCCCTTTTATTCCGACTGTGGGTTCTTCGTGTATGTAAATATATATATATATATATATATATATATATATATATACATACAGAATCACCAGTGACGGTATAGTCAATCAAATAATTCCGAATAGGGGTAGAGCGTTGGCTTCGTATTCTCGCGAGCCTTGGTTCGAATCCGGGGACGACAGTCAGTCGGAATTTATATATATATATAGATATACATATATATATTACATACATATATATGTATTATATATATATTTATATATATATATATATGCAAGTAATCACTAGGAAAATGAAAACTTGGTGACTGAACGTTTTCTTCTATTTAAGACATCTTGAAAGGTACAATATAAGCAAGAGAAATAAAGATATTATGTACAGTACATACAGAACATAAAAGAAACCAGGGAAGGACCACTGTGACTAGCTCAACACAGGTTGTTAGGTTACATGTCTACCATCGACAACTTTCTTAATAATAAAATTATTCAATTTGTACAATCCCAAACTCATATTCATGTTGTTCTCAAAGGTATTTCTAATATAGCATGAATCAATAATATTCCTCTCTCTATAATGTTTTTATCTAAGACAATTTTCTCAGCTTTATTCCATTCAATGCAATCATTAAAATCTTTCATATGTACAAATAACCCATTTGATATTTGTCCTATTCTGACGCTATACTTATGCTGGCTTATCTTCAATTTCAAATCTTTATCACTTTGACCTATATATTTAAAATTACATTCTTTACATGGGATGATAAACGCACCCTTCTCTGACTTTATTTTTTTTTTTTTTTTTTTTTTTTTTTTTTTTTTTTTTTTATCAATAGGCTTTATGCAGTATCGTTATTATTAAAGACAACTTGTATGCCAAAGGTGCGAAATATGAGAAAGACTGATCAAATTCTCATGGAATGGAAGCGAAAATATGTTTTTATTGCTGAATTTTTGTCTATGTGTTAAGCCATAAAAGATTTCTCAGCTATCAGTTGTGCATTGTCAATTACAAAGGATTACAAAATAGAAGCATGCTGACAGGAGACCTTTTGGTCCATATCTATGTCGGATGCGAAAAAAATCATAATAATGATAAATAAATAAATAAATGAATGAATAAAAACTATAATAATGTAAATGATAAGTATATATATGTATATATATATATATATATATATATATATATATATATATATATATATATATATATATATATTTATCATTTACATTATTATATTTTTTATTTATTCATTTATTAAAAATAAATAAATGATAAGTAATAAGTAATAATACATAAATAAATGCATAGGTATAGTTAAATAATAAACAAACAGGTAAATACTAAACAATGATAGATTAACATATTACTAATAATAAATGAGAATCAAGCAAATAATAATAAACAAACAGACAAATGATAACAAACAAATAAACAAATAATATAAAATAAATGATAGTCATTACAGTATCATGCTTAGGTGTTTATATAGATGATTCTTATAGCTTCAAACTGAACTACATTGCACTGCCTCTGCAGGAATATTATTCTATTCATTAACTACACGGTTGGCGAAGTTGTTTCTACCCATTTCCAAATTAAATCTATTTCCAGACAGTTTGAGACCCTTGTTTCTTGTCTGATTCTCATTCAGTGTGAATTTTTTGTGATTTTTGAGGTTGTCAATTCCCTTTAGAATTTTAAAGACCTGTATCAAGTCACCTCTGAGTCTACGCTTTTTTAAGGAAAACAGACTCATATGTTTTAGTCGATTTTCGTATGATTTATTTTTGATATTTGGAATCAGTTTTTTTGGCTCGCCGATGTACTTTTTCCAATCTGTCAATGTCTTTAATGAGATTCGGTGACCATACGGAAACAGCATATTTCAAATGTGGACCAACTAATGATTTATATAGCTTGTTATTGAGTGATGGACTTTTGAAGTCAAAAGATCGCGCAATCAGTCCTAGAATCTTATTTGCTTTCTCAGAGGCTGAAGTACACTGCTTAGATGATTTGAGATCGTTACTGATAATTACGCCTAGATCCTTTTCACTATCCACTTTTGTTAACGAATTTCCAAATAACTTGTAATCGAACTTACTGTTATTTTTACCTATGTGCATAACCTTGCATTTGCTTGTGTTAAATTTCATTAGCCACTTTTCAGACCATTGCTGTAATTGATCTAAATCTTCTTGAATATCTAATTGGTCTAAGTGATAATTTGCCATTCCGCAGTTTTGTATCATCAATAAATTTGGAAACGGTAGATTTTAGTCCGTGGTCTATATAATTTATATATACTACGAATAGAAGTGGCCCAAGAACGGAACCCTGAGGAACTCCACTCGTAACATTTTTCCATCCAGAAGTTTTTCCATTTAAAACAACTCTCTGTTTTCGACCATTCAACCAATTACTAGTCCAACTTAATAGGCTACCACTTATTCCGTGTGAAGCTAATTTAGTAAGTAGTCTTTCGTGTGGGACGGTATCATAAGCTTTTGCAAAGTCTAGATATATTAAATCTATATTGTTTCTTTTGTCATAATTCGAGATAAATGTG
>NC_134811.1:29400972-29410972 GCF_046742065.1 Oratosquilla oratoria | reverse complement strand
CACACTGTGCTACAGTGTCAATATTAGACACAAAAATCCTAATGATAGTAATAATAGATAAACAAACAAATAAATGAATAAATGAATAAGTAACTAAATGAATACGCAAATAAAATAAGATAAACAAAAACAAATGAAATAGGTAAACAGATACAATTCTTGAATAACTTATTGAATAACATCAAGAAAGAAATATTTCCAACTCTGAGTTCTCATCCTTGGTGGTGAATCACGAAACGGAGGTCGTGATCACCATCAAATTCGCCGGAGACGGCAGAGACAGATCTGGACTCTGCCTGGGAGCTTGTCAGTGGGTGGAAATTATCCTCATGGTTGGTGGAGAAGGGTAAGTTAGGCTAAGCGTTGATAAGAGTGGAATATATGACAATTTTGTAGAACTAAATTAGATTAAGTCAAAATGAAAAAAATCCAACCTAGGAAAGAGGATTATGAATGTCATAGGGTAAGGGTGGTAGATATACCATAGGGTGGGGGTAGATATATTATAGGATAAGGGGTAAAGATATTATAGGGTGGGGATATATATATTACAGGATAAGAGGGTATATATATTATAGGGCAAGGGGGTTGATGTATTACGAAGGCAAAGCATGCCGACAGGAGACCTTTTGATCCATATCTAGGTCGGATGAAAAAAAAAAAAAAAAAAAAAAAAAAAAAATCATATTAATAATAAATTAAAACTATAACAATGTAAATAACAATTAAAATACATAAATAAATGCATTGGTATAGTTGAATAACAAACAAACAGGTAAATAGTAAATAATAATAAATTGACATATAACTAATAATAAATGAAAATCAGACAGACAAATTATAACAAAACAAAAACAAATAATATAACATAAATTATAATAATTACAGCATCTTACTTAGGTATTTATCTAAATGATTCTTAAAGCTTCGAACTGAACTACATTGCACTACCTGTGCAGGAAGTTTATTCCATTCATTAACTACACGGTTGGCAAAGTTGTTTCTACCTACTTCCAAATTGAATCTATTTCCGGACAGTTTGAGACCATTGTTTCTTGTCTGATTCTCATTCAATGTGACAATTTTGTCACTTTTGATGTTGTCAATTCCCTTTAAAATCTTAAAGACCTGTATCAAGTCACCTCTGAGTCTACGCTTTTTTAGGGAAAACAGATTCATGTGCTTAAGTCGATTTTCGTATGATTTATTTTTTATATTTGGAATCAGTTTTGTGGCTCGCCGTTGTACTTTTTCCAGTCTGTCAATGTCTTTAATGAGATTCGGTGACCATACGGAAACAGCATATTCCAAATGTGGACGAACTAACGATTTATATAGCTTGTTAATGAGTGATGGACTTTTGAAATCAAAAGATCGCGCAATCAATCCCAGAATTTTATTTGCTTTCTCAGAGGCTGAAATACACTGCTTGGATGATTTGAGGTCGTTACTGATAATTACGCCGAGATCTTTTTCACTATCCACTTTTGTTAACGAATTTCCAAATAACTTGTAATCGTACTTACTGTTATTTTTACCTATGTGCATTACCTTGCATTTACTTGTGTTAAATTTCATTAGCCACTTTTCAGACCATTGCTGTAATTGATCTAAATCTTCTTGAATATCTAATTGGTTTGAGTGATCATTTGCCACTCCGCACAGTTTTGTATCATCAGCAAATTTGGAAACAGTAGATTTTAGTCCATTGTCTATATCATTTATATATACTATGAATAGAAGTGGCCCAAGAACGGAACCCTGAGGAACTCCACTTGCAACATTTTTCCATCCAGAAGTTTTTCCATTTAAAACAACTCTCTGTTTTCGACCTTTCAACCAATTACTAGTCCAACCTAATAGGCTACCACTTATTCCATGCAAAGCTAATTTAGTAAGTAGTCTTTCGTGTGGGACGGTATCAAAAGCTTTTGCAAAGTCTAGATATATTAAATCTATATTGTTTCTTTTGTCATAATTCGAGATAAATGTGTTGTAGAATTCGAGTAAGTTAGTCACGCAGGAACGTTTCCGTCTGAAACCATGCTGGCTATCATTTATCAAACGGTTACTTTCTAAATGATATTCGATATCATCTCTGATGATAGTTTCCATTATTTTTCCTACGATCGAAGTCAAACTTATAGGCCTATAGTTATTTGGTTTCTTTTTGTCACCTTTTTTGAATATGGGAGTAACGTTAGCTAGCTTCCATTCTCTTGGGACATCTCCGGATATGATGGATTTCTTGAAAATAATTTCTAATGGAACAACAATCTCATTTTTCATTTCCTTTAAGATTCTTGGATGCCAACCGTCAGGCCCTGGTGTTTTGTTAACTTTGAGTTTGTCTATACACCTTTTAATTTTTTCTTTTGTTATATTTACCGTAGTGAGTAAGTTTACCCCAGACTTTTCACAGGTTTCAGTTTGGAATTCACTTTGAGGTGTTTCGTTTACGAATACCGAGCTAAAATAATTGTTTAAGAGATTACACATTCCTTCATTTGAATATTCAAGTTGACCGTCAGCAGATAATAGTGGACCAATGTGATTCCTAACAACCTTTTTATCTCTAATGTAACTATAGAATTCTTTGGGATTCTCTTTGGATTTCTCAGCGATGTTCATTTCGTATTGTCGTTTTCTTTTTCTTATTGTCTTTTTTAAATCTCTCTGTATTGATACATAACTTTCATAGTCATTAGATGCACCCGAGCACTTATAGAGTAAGGGGTAGATACATCACAGGATAACGGAATTATATACCAGGTGCAGCAGGTATTTGAGAACAAAGGAACGTCCGTGGAATAAGGAAAAGGACACTGTAGATAGAGCATTTCAGTACCATTTACTGTTCTGTACAGGTGAATACCTACCCAATGCATGTATTCATTCGATGAAACCGCCATCATTCGCAATAACAGCTTCTAGACGACGTCTAAACCGCTGGCAGGCAGTAATGAGGTGGGTCTTGGGAATGTTTGCCATTGCAGCTACAATAGCTTGCTGGAGAGTTGCAACGGTGTTGTGCAGATGCATATTGGAGGCCCTCTCAACAACGCCCAAGACGTAACAGTCTAAAAGACTCAAAAGGATTAACATCAGGAGAGCTAGGGGGACAAATAGTGGGAGTGACGTGGTCGTGAAAATTGTTGGCCAGCCATTCTTGGGTGGTGTGGGCCATACATTATAAAGTAAAGGGGTAGATATATTATAGAGTAATGGGGCGTATACACATTATAGAGTAAATGGGTAAATATATTATAGAGTAATGGGGCGTATACGCATTATAAAGTAAAGGGGTAGATATATTATAGACTAATGGGGCGTATACACATTATAGAGTAAAGGGGTAGATATATTATAGAGTAATGGGGAGTATACACATTATAGAGTAAAGGGGTAAATATATTATAGAGTAATGGGGCGTATACACATTATAGAGTAAAGGGGTAGATATATTATAGAGTAATGGGGAGTATACACATTATAGAGTAAAGGGGTAGATATATTATAGAGTAATGGGGCATATACACATTATAGAGGAAAAGGATAGATTTATTATAGAGTAATGGGGAGTATACACATTATAGAGTAAAGGGGTAAATATATTACAGAGGTAAGGGGAATATTTATATAATAAATAAAAGGAGTAGATATAATATAGGATAAGGGGATGGACGTATTATAAGGTAAGATGGGCAGAAATATCACATCTGAAAATTCAGTGAGTTCATGTTATACCTACCTGGTCAAATACACAAGGAAATTTTATGTTTAATCTCCGACAGTGATTTATTCTTTTGTATAAAGTTAATATTTTTCCAGTGCTTTTGTATCAGTTATGCATTTATTCATGTTTTAATTAACTTATCCGTTGTTTGTTTTATCTGTTTTTATTTGTTCATTTGTTTTCAAATGAGGGTAACGTCAGGGTATATGGCTATATGTATTAAGACAAGAGACCAAATGACAAAAATAAACACATGTTTGATAAGTTTGGGAGAAATATGAGAACGTAGAGACATTGGGACAAATTATGGGAAAGGTGGAGGGGGAAACACGGGTCTTTATCTGATTATCGAGTTTAGTCCTGACCGGTTTCGCTTACAATAGCTTCTTCAACACTCCTCTGAAGAAGCTATTGTAAGCGAAACCGGTCAGGAATAAACTCGATAATCAGATAAAGACCCGTGTTTCCCCCTCCACCTTTCCCACAAATATGAGAACCTAAACGCTAGTATGTGTGGTGGTGGGTGAGTGTGTGTTTGTGTGCGTGAATGTGTATGTACAACAATTGCACAAATTGATATTTTACAAAGCTGCATGTACGGTTTCTTTTCACTGGCACGTTGTCCCTCATCGACTTCCTTTAAATTATGGGATTTTTGTTCCAACATTGCTAAAAAGGGCTTCCTGTATATGAACATACATGGTTTCATAAATCGTTTTTTTTATGATTTAATTGAATGGTTGTAAATATTTGTTCTGGATCACGCCTTATTAATAAAATAACAGCTCCATAATCAAGTTGTTTCTGTTTATTGGGACAAAAAAAAACAAAAAGTCTACATGCCTGTAGGTAAACTAACGTATACAAGCATTATAAGATGTTCTATGGCAAGAAAGCGTGAAGAGTCTCATATTCTTCATCTTGGTTGCAACCAGATGTTCTTATTCAAGTAACTGAAACACTCTTATATGTACAAGGGGAGAGGTTCCTTACTGAAGCCCTCCACAGTATATATGTTGTTATTATGTCCGTGTGTTGTTAGCGTCGAACAACCCCCTCTCCCTCCCTCCCTCCCTCCCGCAGTAAAAGGGATCAACAATAATTCATTTGTATGCAATATAATTATAATTTACAGAATATACATATTCATTATCAGACAGCTCAGTTGATATCCAATCATCATTTTGGCGATGAAATATTTACATAAATCGATTAGAACTTGCTAGTAGCAACCCACTCATATTCACTATTTATAAACTACATCCAAGTTGGGCGCAGCAGCATACAAGGTTGAAAGCTGTAGCACATTCTGTCTTACTTATCTTCATATGAACGTTTTCAAAACTACGTACAAGTTTTCGATAATTTTCGTCGAGTTTCTCCTAAAATATTTCAAATGTAAGTGACGTTTCAGAACTCTGTGGTTCCATCTTCGAAGGTAATGTGGCTTCTCTTTCATTCTTGTTGCAAGTTCTCAGCTCGTTTCAGACCGTGGACTACCCCATGTATGATTAAGGATAAACTAAGCACACACAACAAATTTAAAAATATATGCACGAATTTCCAGCTTATTACCAAATGTAGTGGGCGTCCTGTGGATCACTAATTGATAGCTACTGCTCAAGGTGAGTGCACTAATTGCTAAAGCCTCGATGACACGGGACTAGTTTAGTAGCCGTTAATTATAGCGACTTGTAAACTACCTCTCTACTTTCCCAATGACAACGGAAAGTTAATAAATTTGCCTCCAAACCATCCTAGTTTCAACACTTACCTACCGGGTAAGCTAACTTGCAGCATCTAGCACTAACGGCTACTAAACTAGCCACCTGTCAACGAGTCAACGAGTCTTAAGCTCGATTCGAGGATATCGAGTGAAGATACACAGCTGGCAGTGCTGTTGTTAATAGGGCTATGGCCCCCTTGGATTACAGAAGTATTAACAGATCTTCTATTTTTTTCGGTTGGTTCTTTCGTTACGTAAATAGCTTCTAAAAATGAAAGGTGGCGAGTCTTGTTCCCTGTAAATGATCACTATATTGTCTACTAGATCATTTTTTGTATATATATATTACAAAGGATTACAAAGGCGGAGCATGCCGACAGGAGACCTTTTGATCCATATCTAGGTCGGATGCAAAAAAAAAAAAATCATATTAGTAATAAAATAATAAATAAAAACTATAATAATGTAAATAACAAATAAAATACATAAATAAATGCATAGGTATAGTTAAAATGATAAACAAACAGGTAAATAGTAAATAATAAATTAACATATAACTAATAATAGATTAAAATCAGACAGACAAATGATAACAAAACAAAAACAAATAATATAAGATAAATTATAATCAATACAGCATCTGTATATATATACATCGCAGAAAACCACTCTGGAAATACGACACTATGATCCTAACGTTTTCGTCTATTCAGACATCTTCAGGATAGGAACGTATATACAGAAAAGTAATGGGCAAGACAGAAACATAGGAGGTCGCACAAGACAATTTCTCACCGAAGTGTATTGGGACATGGACACGCCGTGGGCTGCTACATAATCAGCAATTTTCTTTACAATGAAATTATCGTTTATATAACCCTAAACTTACGTTCATAATGTGGTCACAAGAATGTTTGATAATACTGGATTCAATAATGTTTCTACCCAACACAGAACTGCAAGAGACGATTTCTTTGGAATTATTCCAATCGATGGCACGCTTATGTTCTCTCACGTGTACGAAAATCCCACTGGACAATAGACCTGATCTCACACTATACCTATGTTGATTAATTATAGCATCTAACTCTTTTCCTGTTTGACCAATATAACATTTAGCACATTTAAGACAAGGAATGCTGTAAACATAGCGTACCCTATCACCTGAGGAATTTTTGATAAGTATGTTTTTAATGGAATTTGTATTCTTAAATACTACATTGATGTCAACTGTCTAAGAATCTTAGGAAGACTTATCAAATTCTCATGGAAAGGAAGAACTAAAAGGTTTTTGTTTCAAAATTTATTCCTTTCTCGGGAAATGTCATAGTAGGACCTCTTGGCCATTTTATGAGCCTTATCAATCAATTTTTTTGGATATCTCAAGTCTGATGCAATGTCACAAATTTTCTTCTGCTCATCATCCAAGAAATCAGGGCTACAAATTATGTAAGCCCTGAGAAACATAGAAGACCGATTTTTTTTATGATGAGCTGAGTAAAAGTGGACATACGACAGGACATTTGTGAGTTTTTTTTTCTGAATACATCGTACTTGAAACATCTTCCACTTCTATGTATCAAAATGTCCAAAAAGGGTAACCTGTTATCTTGTTCTATCTGAGTAGTGAATTTGGTAGAAGGAACTAAATTATTCAAGTTAACAAGAAAGAAGTCTACATTTAAGTCAACAGGCCAAGTGCACAAAATGTTGTCAACATATCTTTGCCATATGACGTTATGGAGAATTATACCAGGTAATAAATCCCTTTAAAAAAAATCCATCTATAAATTGCTTAATACTGAAAATAACGGGTTACCCATGGTCATACCAAATTTTTGCACATAAAAATCACCATTAAAAACGAACTTGGACTCTACTACACATAACTTGATCAAATTGATAATGGTATTACCAGGGAGTGGCAAGTCATTTAATTGAAACAGGATGAAAAGAGACGTGACATCGTAACTGACTAATTTAAAGTCAAAAGCAATGTCAAGACTACTCAACTTATCAATAAGATAAACGTTGTTTCTTATGTGGAAATTAGAAATGGTACCTACAAGGGGACTCATAATGGATACCAGCCATTTTGATAACTTGTATGAAATGGATCCAGTGGAACAAACAATGGGTCTGACAGGATGTCCGTTTTTTGTGGGGTTTAATCAACCCGTACATGTAAGGCAGGAAGGGGACACGGTGGAAACAAGTTTAGTAAGATGGTCAAACAAAAAGTGGATTATGTTAGTGTTGCTAAAGGATTTTGTGATCTTGAAAAAAATGGTAATGTTCCTGCCCAAGACATCAACATCAGTAAAGGTTTCGTGTACATTTCACTGTTAACTCCCGAGTGCCCCAAATTGTCCTAAACGTTAAGACATACCATGATTTAAAACGGGATGATGAATTACAAATTACGAAAGCATATAAAAACAATTGTATTGTAATTTTAAACATAGTGGATTATATTGAGATGATGGAAACATTGTTGGGTGATAGTTTCACTTACCCAAAACTTGGTTATAAACGTTAAAGGCAGTAAACAGTGAATTAAACTTAGAAATAAAAAAGTATTTGAAAGGACATCACCATCTTATTAAAATTCATGCTTTCATTTGGAGGGTGTATGCTTATTTTTGCGGTCTTCGTGACTAAACCATTCGTACTATTGTTGTTGTTTTTAATATGTCGTTATTGACCAGAACGTGACTAAGATGTCTAGTTCCTGGAGGATCAGTAGGAGAGGTCCCTCCTGACCTATGCGAGAACGGTGAGGTGCAGGTTGTGTCCGGGGCAGTCATTAATTCCCTTGAGACAGATTCAAAGATATTAATGACAGCAATGTTTGGTATAAAGTTCCAAATGCCACTTGCTTCTGGAGTACTTTTGAAGAAATTCCACGAATATTGCCGGAAAACTTGTATGCAATATGGAAAATGCGTGTAAGAAGATAAACAAGACACAATGCGTCATGCTTTTCAATCACGTACGCCTTCTATTTTCTGATACCACAGCATAATCGGCATTTGTAATCTTATTTTCCAAACTACTAATGTCTTGCTACTCCTTTTTTGTGAGAGGAAGATAGTGTAGACATACACGTTGCAAATATATATGTATTAGAGTAAGATATACAGAGCCACTATACTTACTACGTTTCGTCAATCACGTACGCCTTCTATTTTCTTATACCACAGCATAATCGGCATTTGTAATCTTATTCTCCAAACTACTAATGTCTTGCTACTCCTTTTTTGTGAGAGGAAGATAGTGTAGACATACACGTTGCAAATATATATGTATTAGAGTAAGATATACAGAGCCACTATACTTACTACGTTTCGTCTATTTTTTTATATATCCTCAGGTAATATTCATGCCAAAACAACACCGTGATTATGAATAGCACAATGTTTAAAAGAACACTAAGAGAGAGAACATTTAGCCCTAGGATAGGCGGGCCAAAATTTCCTTGATGCTCTTGGGGTAGTTCTGAGTGATTTTATTCTATACACAATTTACTATTATTAAAAAAATTCCCAACCGGTAGGTCGCAAGCCGCTGACGGATCGTGGAATATTGGCTGCCGGGATGGAGGGAGGGGAGAGGTGGGTGTAGCAAACCACTGCTTGAAGCTGCTTGGAGGCATGTTATACTTTAACGTAATAGAGATTGCTTTTTTATATTGTTATTGCTTTTGTTTCGTGGCAAACATGTGTATTAATCATTATTGTCGTAATCGTGTGGTTGTATGTGGTCACATCCAAGATTATGTAAAACAAATTGCAGACAACAGAGGATCTCGTGGATGTCGATATTTTGGGAAAAGGGATCATGAATTAAAATAAATAAGTAAATAAATAAATTAATGAATAAAGTGATTAGAAGCTTTAATAGGTAGAAATCACCTCTCTGAAATGAGCACATATCCAGCAAAATATAATGAACATAAATCTTCCTCTAATAAAAATAAAACAAAAAGATAGAATGAAAGTGAATAAGCATCTGATGACTTTCAGTATGCGTTGAGTGGGACAAGGGATAAGATATACCATTATGTAACAATAATAATAATAATAATAATAATAATAATAATAATAATAATGATAATAATAATAATAATAATAATAATAATAATAATAATAATAATAATAATAATAATAATGATAATAATAATAATAATAATAATAATAGTAATAATAATAATAATAATAATAATAATGATGATGATAATAATGATGATGATGATAATAATAATAGTAATGATAATAATAGTAATGATAATAATAGTAATGATAATAATAATAGTAATGATAATAATAGTAATAATGATAATAATAGTAATAATAATAATAATAATAATAATGATAATAATAATAATAATGATAATAATAATTATACTAATGATTTAATAGTAATAATAACAATAGCAATAATAAAGATAATAGTAATGATAATAATGTACATGTGAACCTTTGCCCATGCTGATCATAAACCAATTTGAGAATGAGGGGTAGCTGATTAATCTGAAG
>NC_134811.1:29390972-29395972 GCF_046742065.1 Oratosquilla oratoria | reverse complement strand
AGTTGAGGACGACTGATCTCCCTTGTTAACGGAGGGCCTTGAGCTGAAATAACAACGAGGTCATTAGGTGTCTATGGTCATTGT
Source organism: Oratosquilla oratoria (assembly GCF_046742065.1). NCBI lineage: Eukaryota > Metazoa > Arthropoda > Malacostraca > Stomatopoda > Squillidae > Oratosquilla > Oratosquilla oratoria. The sequence goes on along the minus strand of NC_134811.1, from coordinate 29,395,888 downwards.
GATAAATTCTAGATATTAATTGCAATAACGCTAGACTATCTGTGTGCACAACTACATTATGTTGGTGGGTGTTTTAGGAGGCATAAACTTCCTGCTCTTCTTATCCCTGTCCTCTATTTCCATCATAATCATCTCCACTCTATTCTTTCCATATGTAACATTCTTCACATTTATATCCTTCTTAGTCAGGAACATAACTCCACCCCCTTGTTTTACTTCTGTTTCTAATCCAATAATTATATGCGCCATGTCTTACACTGTTGGGTGGCAATAACCTTTCCCATTATGTCCGGTTCTTTTTCCTTCAGGTAATCATTCAGTTCATTCAAGCCTGTTATTGAGCCATTTATGTTTGTGAAAGACACTTTTAATTTTCTGTTATCTCCATCGTGTTTTCTGTTTCCCTTCCGTTTTTCTCTATTATGACCCATTTCCTCACTTTCATGTCCACCATTCTCCAATAGAATTTCTCTTTGACTCTGCTTCGATTCTTTTTGTTTTCTCTTCCTCTCTTTCCTCTTTATTCATCTCTCTTTTTATCCATACCTGTTTATATTGGTCACTTTTTGCTAGTTTCCCTGTTTTTTATAGGACATTTTCTGCTGTCGTTTGTGACCTGAATTCAAATTTAATTTGTCTAGTCTTGTCTATATTGTATTTCCCCAGTCTATATATTTCTTCAATTTCTTTCTGTATTTCTTGTTCATCTTCTTTAACTATTTTTAATGCCTTTTTTATATACTTTTTCCTTCTCCTTTACTCTTGTAGTCCCACATGGATTATGCTTCTCTTCCATTCCTAATATAATTATACATTTCTTTATATCTGCTAAGTCTCTTACTATATCTTCCTTCTCTCTCATCACTTTAATAAATATGTCCTTAGTTTGTTCTTTCATCTGTTGTTTCACTATATCTCTAAATTCAATATTGTTGGTCTCTTGGACTTTTTCCAACCACTTACCTATTTTGCTATGAACTTTATATTATTTTTATTATTCCTCTTTGATTCTTCATTCTCATCCTTTACTTCTCTTAACTGTCCTTTTAATTCTTCTTTTTCTTTAGTTAGGTTTTGATTTTCCTTCTTTTGTTCTTCCAGTTTATTGACTCTTTGTGTAACTGGTGCTAGTTGGCTAAACCTAACCTTCCATGCTTCGTTCATTTTTGTTAATTTCTCCTCTAGACTTACTAGTCGGGGGAGGTTGTCATGTCCTGCCTCATTAAATCCATAGAAGTAATTATCTCCTCTTTCCATTGAGCTGCTCTTATCTATATTCCTACTCTTAATACTTTTGCTCATCTGTTCGACCTCGGCTGTGTCGTCTGCACACCTTTTGTTTACACCCCTTCTGACTTCCAAAGCCCGTTCCTCACCTTCTTCGTTTTCTTCCATTTTCCCCAATAATGCCTTCCCTTCTCATTTTCCTTTACCTGCCCACTACCCCACGAGCTTTCCCCTTCCCTACTAATACAACACAGGTACTCCCTCGTCGCTGAAATCCACGAAAATTGCGTTTTTTTCCGGAGTTCCAATCTTCGCCGTCAATCCGACGTGTGTGTGTGTGTGTGTGTGTGTGTGTGTGTGTGTGTGTGTGTGTGTGTGTGTGTGTGTGTGTGTGTGTGTGTGTGTGTGTGTGTGTGTGTATCTAGCCATAATACCAGAATGAAAAATAATAATGAATAGATAAAAATGAATAGATAAATAAGTAAAAAGAAAACAAAGAAAATCAACATACTTCTAAAAATATTTTATTGAAAATTTATCAAAGTCCACATAATGTTGAAATATACATCTATTTACATATCACGAGATTTTCCCCCTTATAAAGGAGGTAGCCAAGTCGAGGCACGCACCTATTCCCACCCATTACACTCCCCTCCACCACCCTGTCCATCTCAGCTCCTCATGGATGACAGGTCATCCCTGCATCCGCCAACTGCCCTCGGTCAAACGCAATACAACAAGACAGTATACCCGCGGCAAGCCGCTTCACTAGATCGGTGACCCCCACCCCTCTCCGTCCCCTTATGCAGAAAAAGAAAAGACAGGGAGAAATACCTTCAGGCTGCGTCAAATTGTCATTCACACATGAACACCCCCTACCCCCCACCATCCCTCCCTTCCTTGCATGGCAGTATCACCCATTCAGACATTTTCCACTCTTCCCTATCTCCTGCCTTCTCCCTTTCTTGCTCAACAGACATTCCCCTCTTGCTTAACGCCCATCCATCTTATCCTCGGTCGTTCCTTCAAGTTCACTCACCCCACCTCTGCCTTCCACACCCCCTTTTACTAATCTTTCATCACTCATTCTTTCCATGTGTCCAAATCATTCCAATAATCTTTCATCAGCCATGTCTACCATCTCCTTTTCCGCTCCCGCTCTCCTCATTTCTCACTCTACCCATCCTGGTAACCCCTACCAAACTTCTCAGACAATATACATAATAGTAACTAACGTTACAAAATCACTATTTGCGAACCAGCAGTAATTCCATTTTTCCTCACAATATACAAATATATATATATATATATATGTATATATATATATATGTATATATATATATATATATATATATATATATGTATATATATATATATATATATAAGCATATATATATATATGTATACAGTATATATATATATATATATTCTGTTGAAAACGACAGCAAATTCATTAGAAATTAATTTCTTTCTTAAGCTTTCTAGCTTTCGGAAAGTAGATTTCTGGGGAAATGAGAGGGGAAGAAGCAAATTTCCAATTGACATTGACAAATTATCACTCACCATTTATTACAGGAACAAGAAAACATCTTCCCTAATCTTAAGAAATCACACCGCCCCAAAACCTCATGGTATACGTCAATCCCACGTAGTATATAAATTCACCTGCCCAGAGGAGGACTGTACGCCCCTATCTACCTACGTGGGAAGGACAACTACCACCCTGTCCAGAAGAATCACCCTTCACCTAAAACAAGGAGGACCGAAACAACACCTTTGGACCCACCACAGACGCCATCTCGACAGAGAAACCATGGTACACAACACAGAAATCGTCGCACAGAGGAGAAGGACCTCCAACGTTTGACCATTTTGGAGGCTGTAATCATAAAAGATTTACAACCTATTATTAATGTACAAACAAATTATTTCTCCCTCCTCCCCAGCATGAAACCAACACGTAGGAGACATTTGTTCACCAAAATACAACCACCAGATCAGAGAACACCCATAAAGGTCCAAAATATCCCCGCAGACGATAAAATGTCATGCCTTAGGCGATCGGCTAGGCTTAGGAACCAACCAAATAGCGCCAGCCAAACAGAGGAGAGTCATTAAGTGACCTCTCCAAGTTTTTCCTTTTTAAATATTTATAGTCGTCTTGGTCACACTTCCCTTCATTCCAACTGAAGATGCAGAACGATGTGCGAAACGTCTTGGGTTTATTATACTGTGTTTTTTTTATTTTCATTTATTTTGTATTTAACATAGACTTCTGTGTTAATATAAGTTACCAATGTCAATTGGAAATTTGCTTCTTCCCCTCTCATTTCCCCAGAAATCTACTTTCCGAAAGCTAGAAAGCTTAAGAAAGAAATTAATTTCTAATGAATTTGCTGTCGTTTTCAACAGAATATGCTTAAAAGAGAATCTCCTGCCACGCTTCACGAATATATATACTGTATATATATACATATATATACATATATATATATATATATATATATATGTATATATGTATATATATATATATGTATATATATATATATATATATATATATATATATGTATATATATATATGTGTGTGTGTGTGCGTGTGTGTTATCTGGGACCTTTCATGATAATTATTCTTATGCGATTTTAAACGACACATTGATTTATTGGCAGCATGTTTACGAGTGTTCTCCATATTCTCTTTCCCGATACAGACCTCTATCACACGATCAACTGTCGACCGCGCGTGGATATATGGAGAGACCGCTGTATTTTGTATTCAACTCGAACGCACATCTGGGGTGGCTGGTCACTCAACTGTTGTGTAATGAGTGTGGGCAGTGGCGTGGCCCTCATTGTATGTGGCGTTTTCGTTGACGGTTTCGTTAGGGTGAGCCAGATGCAATAAAAAATCTGGTGTTTGGATCCTCGCACACAGATTGTCTGTTGGTTATAGATTTGTCTCAGTGGATGATAGGATCTGCAGCGCTGGTCACATGTTGTTTCTTATTGTTATTGTTATTGCTGTCGTTATTGTTATTGTTACTGTTATTGTTTTTGTTTTTATTGTTATTGTTATTGTTATGGTTATTGTTATCGTTAACAGTAGCAATAATAATTCAATTATTATTGTTGTTATATTGTCATTATTGTTGTTGTTGTTAGAATTTTTATTATTACTATTACTATCAATTATAATTGTTATCTATTTTTGTTGATTTTTGTCGTCACCACTTCTTTTTATACACTGGCATTAATAATTCAATCATTGTTGTTATATTGTTATTATTGTTGTTGTTAGCATTGTTATTATTACTATTATTATCATTGACAATTTAATTGTTATTGTTTATTTTTGTCGTCACCACTTCTGGCATCAGATGTCAAATTCCTCGACTTGGCTGAGAAACTTTAATTTTGTGTCTGAGAATGGAGGGAAGGTAGGATTACTATAAAGTCTGGCAGACATGGCTGAATCCAACCTTCGTGGCCCATTGCAGGTCCGGCCTCGTACCCCTCGTATCGAGAAATTACAAATTGGTATGAAATTTAATCCAGTGTTGCCATGTAGACATTTTTAATAAAAATTCCCGTCTATGATTATACATATATGTACAATCATATTTTTTTTCCATGAATGGGTTACGAGTTAAACTGGTAAAACATACTGACAGATTTTTTTTCGCTAGTACGA
>NC_134811.1:29380972-29385972 GCF_046742065.1 Oratosquilla oratoria | reverse complement strand
ATTTTCAGTGCGTTCATGAACATTCCATAAATGAATAGGGAAGACTGGCTCGACTCTTCGCCTTCGTTGGCCACGACCTCTCACTCCTCCAATATAATATGTTTCGAAATATGAAACAAGCTCTTAGGGATAATCGTCGTCATCAGTTAATTCTTCGAAGCCGTCAATAACATCGTCAGTGGGAAGGAAAGCAAGTGCGGATAAACATCTCACTTTTAAACTAAAATCATCATCTTGGTGATATTGCTGTTTAAAACCTATTGTTACAACTTGTTTGTAAACATTTTGTGAGAGGTGAAATAGGCAACAGGTAACATCTGAACTAGGGAATATATCTAATAAACTATTGATGGCCGCTTTTTCAAAATCCATCATCACAGTGGCAGGTTCAACATTATGCAAGAGTTCTTTTATAGTAGTAAATAGTCTATTGGAAGTATCTTGTGTCTTATTTGGCAGCAAGGTGAACATTCTCGGAACACTAATGTCGTTGTCTTGAATATGTAAAGTATACAGTTAATAATAAATAATTGGGCTACACTTAAACGTTCCATCTACAGCCCAATTTTTGGCTCTTTTGATGTCACCAATTCCAGAGTCAGTTGCAAATATTAAAATTCTTTCAGTATCATGTTCGCCACTGTCAAACTGTAGCCACTTCAGGCCATTATCAAGGTAACAATACTGATCAGGAATCAAATAACCATGCTGTACCCGAGGTATTGGTGGTACATTATCTTCTACTTATCTCTAACGCCTGATACTACAACTCAATGATGATACTGAAGGTAATTCTGAAATAGCACATACAGTACATTCAGATTTTGGGTTTCTTTACATATTATAGTCCGGGGAGCATCTTGTGTAGATCCAGACATTATTTTCATTTGATGATGTGCTACTTTTGATTCCACTCTTGCTGCTGTTGCACGGCGATTATGCTCACCTACAGTCTTAACAATCTTGTTGTCACCATCACCAAAATAGTTGTGTACGCGGGCTTTACACAACCTATTTTCGCACTGCCAATACTGCTTGGAACCATCCTTATTAGTTTTGTGTTTATCATATATATAGTTTAGATCATCTACTAATTTCTTTCCATTTTTAGTTGAAGCAATTAGACGAGGCATGGGTGATACAATAAAAATATATATATATTTATCCGCAAATGCAGCAGCCGTAGTTGATAGCCAAGCGTTAGTAGTAGACTGAGAGATGCAGCAACCGTAGTTGATAGCCGAGCGTACAAGAACAGTATGGCAATTATTTAAACAACCAATTACAAGAACAGTATGGCGATTATTTAAACAACCAATTACAAGAACAGTATGGTAGTTATTTAAACAACCAATTACAAGAACAGTGTGGCACTTAAAATAAACTCCAATATCTTCGCGCACACACATATATATATATCTAGTGGTATCGAAATGCCCGGTAGTGAAAAATCCTAGTCACAAAATGTCCGGTAGCGAAATGCCCGGTATCAAAATGTCCAGTATCAAACTGTCCGGTCACCCTCCCAGATACTGTCATCGGAAGATTGTGTACAACACACCACGGAGAGGTTCTATGAAATAACCCCTAGTCAACGGAGACGACAAAGACATGATCACCACCTTGTACAAAATGATCTGCAGTGAAGTTAACTGCAACAAGAGACCATCAGCAAAACATTTAAGAAAGAATACCTACGGAATAAGTGGACACGGACAACTACAATTTCCTGAAGCTATACCCATTAGAAAATATTGTTTCAATCAAATACTCCGCAAAATAAATCGATATGAACCTCACTAACATCACATGGTCATCAACTCAAGTAACACTTGTAGTGACCGGATGTAATTTATTAGATATGTCTACACTTACCAGCCTCACTTCCCATGCGAGGTAGGACACATTGATGTGGCCCGACCATAAGTATGTGTAACCTTAGCTACTGATCTCACCTCTGCTTGGCCTCCTTATCTCAAAGCATCCAAAGGCCGCCGATAGAGAAAAAGAATAATGCACTCTATCACCCTTGGATAAGGAAAGAATGTTCATGACGTCCACACAGAGAGCCTACAGGAGGCTCAATCCGGGACTGTTTCAACGTGCTCGTTTCTTATTGTCACCACTTCGGACCTGGCTTGTTGAATTTGACGAGAGTAGGTTGCAAGCCCAGCCCTACAGGAAGTAGAAGTAATATAAAACACGGCTCTATGTACCCCCACCATACCTAAACAGGCATCTTATCTCTAACTTAGAATTTATGTAAACACTGTCGCCTCCCTCCGCCGTAAGAAGTCATACCCACCAACACAATCACTTACTCCACATATTACAGCCCCACCCCCGGCCGCCGTCCGATCCCATATCCCCATGGTCCGTCCGCTTCCGATTACCATTCCCCGTCCAAGTCTTCTTCTCATGATCCACCTGATCAATACCTCCCCAACCATCTCCCCTTCTCCTTCTATATCCCCTCTCCCCCTCCCTTATACCATCCACTTTATACTCCACAGTCCATTTCATAAAGTCAACGGCAGTTCCCATGCCTTCTCCGGTTATATCTTGACCTCACCATCCCCTAGTGCCACAATAATTTCCAAATATACTCCAATGGTCCCCACAACACCTCTCATTAACCCTCCTCCATCGCCATCTATATAGAACAGTACACCCTATGCTGAGTTTGGGGTATAACCAAAATACATACATGATTATTCTCCATTTGTCAATTTCTATTCTCCGTGCTTGATTTCACACCCCAACAACCAAGCTTCAGACTTATAATTACAAAGGATTACAAAGGCGGAGCATGCCGACAGGAGACCTTTTGGTCCATATCTAGGTCGGATGCGAAAAAATCATAATAATAATAAATAAAAAATATAATAATGTAAATAACAAATAAAATACATAAATAAATGCATAGGTATAGTTAAATAGTAAACAAACAGGTAAATAGTAAATAATAATAAATTGACATACAACTAATAATAAATGAGAATCAAACAGACAAATGATAACAAAACAAAAACAAATAATATGAAATAAATTATAATCATTACAACATCTTGCTTAGGTGTTTATCTAAATGATTCTTAAAGCTTCGAACTGAACTACATTGCACTACCTGTGCAATCCTCACCAGTTTCCCTTTCCTCCCTCTTCCTTCTAATCAACCGCATTCTAATACTCCGAACACACTCCCTCGCATAACTTAAATAATATATTCCATCCAACTCCAATGGGCTCCTCACTCGTGGGTCACGTCGACGCAGCTGTACCCACTGCACTTTCATCTAAGTAATAAAGATGATAATTATCCCCCATCACCCCCCCCCCCACTGCCTCTCAAATAGCTCTACACACCTGCAACACTGTATAGAACTCGTCATTACAAGACCTTTCTCAAACCACCCTGGGTCTGTACTGAGTAGATTCCTCCTCATACTTATGGTTCCCTGTTCTCAGTGGGATCCCAACTAGTGCCATAAACTGCTTCCGCATTGGGATCCTAACGAGTGCCATAACATGCTTCCGCACAGGACACACAAGACTGGCTTTACACTTACACCAACTTCGGTCTTGCTTTTGACCTCCTCTGCCCGCGGTAAAGCACAATTGAAGAAACCCATAGACCAGGGGTCGGTAACTTCTGGCACGCCTACTAAACATAGCAAGTGACAGGGTTGACCCTGGGACGCCAGTTGGTTTTGAAAACTTATTACAGCATCGAAAAATAACGCCACTGCTTCAAATAAACAAATTGTGACGACAAGAGATCAAACTAAAACCAAATTGTCATTGAATTAACCTTTACGTACTGGGATCCCCATTGTAGCTAAACAGTGCTCATAATTTTACATTAACTTACGTACTAAAATGCACTGTTGACACGCAGGGTTCTACACATCAAAGAAGCTGGCACACACTCTTCCAGAGATTGCCAACCCCTGCCATAGACTCCTTCATCTTTTGATGGCCCAGAATCCGCCCGATCGAACTCAACTACGATCCAGCCTCATCTTGAAACCGAGACTTCATCCTACTCACCTTACTAGGGGGAGACAGACTCGGATCAAAACAACGAGAAAGAGTATGAAGACATTTAGATCTGTAAAGGAATAATCCATAACAAGGTTAGTTAGATGAAGCTCCTCAAAATAAGAAGTTATGAGAGTAGTGTTTGGGTGTGCTCAAAATGTATCACAACTGAAACTTCCTGTTTCTTTTTTTCAAGAACGTGAGGCCTCGTGATAACTATCTTATCCGTGATACATGTAACACTCTTCCTAAGATTACGGATATGACCTCAGCACGCTGAATGTTCTGTATTACCATTTACAACACTTGTTATTTTCAGTCGCCATCAAGTATTTCTGTGGGTGCCTACTTTCCCAATCAGGTTTATGATAATGATAACTTATATAATTATGTTTTGTCGACTCGTGCCTATAGTATCATTTGTTCTGCTAACGATGTTAGGAGGTTGTTGTCTGCGTACAACCAGATTCTAAAGTTCGACGACAATTGCAAGTTATACATATGCACTATCAGAACCTTAATCACTGCGTGCCTGAAACCTCTTGCGCTGACCTCTACTGCCAAATAAGGATACCACAAGACTGTTGGCAAACAATCCAGGTGTACATCTAAGAGTAGGTTATGTTGAGTGCGTTTCCTTCCACAGGTATTTTTTACAGACCTAAGCGCTGAACAAATTGAACCACTGATTCAAGAAATTACAGGGCGTTCCAGTACAAAAATGTTGTGATCATGGGGGATTTTAACCATAGAAAACTTAATAAAACAAATGATTACCGATCCTACGAGAGGAGAGAATACTCTGGACTTACTCTTAACTAAAAATGAGGATCTAACGAGAAACATACAAATGGGTGATAATCTAAGCATTCTAATACCTGACTTCAGGGGAGCCAATTTTGAAAAGCTGAGGAAATATTTAGGACAATTAATCACAAGTACGAGGGGAATAGGGTCAT
>NC_134811.1:29373472-29375972 GCF_046742065.1 Oratosquilla oratoria | reverse complement strand
TGTGGAGGGTATTTAGGGATGAAATGGGTGGGAGTGTTTTTATGCCTTTCCCTTTTTGGCTACCTCCCTTGGAAGGGGGAAAAAGCCTTGGTATATGTATGTATGTATGTATTATTATTATTATTATCATTATTATTATTATTATTATTATCATTATTATTATTATTATTATTATCATTATTATTATTATTATTATTATCATTACTATTAATAATAACAATAATGATGATAACAATAGTAATGATGATAATAATGATAATAATAAATAGAATTAGTATAATTGATCAAATAAATAAAATAAGTAAAACACTTGAATTAAATCAAATAAATAAATTAGATAAATAAAATACATGAAATAAATAGAAAAAATAGATAAAACATATAGAATAAAGAGAAGTAAATTAAATAAGTAGATTAATTCAATATATAGATTAAACAAACTATACAAAATAAATAAAGTAGTAAATAGATAAATAGAATAAATAAATAGAATAAAATAAATAAATAGAATAAATAAAAATAAATAAAATAAAATAAATAAAACAAAAAATAAATAAGAGAAATAAGATAAATAACATAAATAAAAGATATGGGAAAAATAATGCAAACAAATGGAATAAAATAAAATAGGTAAAATAAATAAAGTATGTAAAAGTGATAAACCAAATGAAATGAATAGAATAAACAAAACAAAATTAATAAATGAATAAGAGTAGACAAGTAAGTAACTAAATAGAAAAATAAATACATAAATGGAAATAAAAAACGTCACACACAAAACGAGGTGACTAAGCATAGGAGAGGGAAAGCCCAAACCGCTTTCGCTCCCATCACAAAAAGGTCCCTTTCTTTCCTCCCAGTTGAAATCATGGGAAGGTTGCAACACTTCACACCATTTTCCCCTGCGATACTGCCGGTTCATTCATGGCGCACCCCTCTCGTGGAACACTTTCCTTGGTCTAGAGTGGTTAACGAATGGACCCATGCTTAGTAACCATGTAGTGAGTTCTGATTTTTTTTTTTTTTTTTTTTTTTTTTTTTTTTAAAGAAAAGATGAGATAACTTTATGGATGGGGATGATAGATGGTAAAGGACATGGAACTGCCTAGTGTAGGGCTCATAGTTTCTTGCAGTTTCCTCCATTCTTATGTTCCTGAAATGCTGTATGCATGATCATTTACCTGAATTTTTAGTCCAGGTTGACTCTTTGAGATGAGTGTTTTATTTGTTTGTTGTGCTGTCTGCATTCATCTATCTACTTCATTATATAAGCCACACTTGATTCACTGGACAGAGTTTCTAAAGCACTATGAAGTAATTGTGCCCATGGCACTGTACGAAACAGAGACTTTGAATATGAAAGAAAGAATAGAAAGCTCCTCAATTCATTTGCGGTGAAGAGTTCAAGGGGTCTAGCTGGGATAACGAGGTTAGATAGAGTAGGGAAAATGTGGTGATGAGGCAAAGAGCAGGGGCAGAAAGAGCTGGTAGACAGTGTTGATCAAAGAATGGTTTGGGCATATGGAAAGAATTGATTATATTCAAAGAAAGTCTCTCTATCTATATATATACATATATATATCTACCCCCCTCTCTTTCTCTCTCTCTCTCTCTTTCCCTCTCTCTCTCTCTCTCTCTCTCTCTCTCTCTCTCTCTCTCTCTCTCTCTCTCTCTCTCTCTCTCTATCTCTCTCTCTCTCTCTCTCTCTCTCTCTCTCTCTCTCTCTCTCTCTCTCTCTCTCTCTCTCTCTCTCTCTCTCTCTCTCTCTCTCTCTCTCTCTCTCTCTCTCTCTCTCTCTCTCTCTCTCTCTCTCTCTCTCTCTCTCTCTCTCTGTGCCAGGTCTTGTTAAATTATTTCTACTTCTTTACCATACCACATTTTATATACACCATTTACAGTTCCAAGTTTATGGTCACATCCCGTCTGAGATGGAAATATTCTTTGTCTTTTCTTAAATTTCTGGGGTGTCTCTTATATCAACTGTACACAACTTGCTTTTTTTTGTGATTTATGCACTGCTTCAGAGCATTGAATGTGAGATTGCCATTATTTCTTGTAGGCAAATTGGTTCCCCGTCTGCAGAAATTAGCATCAATCATGAAAATATACAAAACATCTCCTCAAGAGACGTGCACATATAGGCTCATCATCGTATGTAAATACTCAAACAGCTGCTTTGATATAGTAGCAAACATAGATATTTATATCATGCCAGTACGCGTACAGCGCGTAAGATACAGAAAAATTCTTGCTAGTATAGAATTTGTTTAGGTACAGGAAGGCGGACCTTACAGAGTCCGAGGGAGTGACGTCATGTCGACTCACGAACAAATTTCAGAATTCGACACAGGAAAAGCCAAAAGTACACAAAGCAAATGTGGAGGACATAGATCACAGCCAGGTAGCTTCATTTAGTTGTGTAGCTCCTTTGAGAGTGCGGATGTTGATATATGAATAATATTTCCAGCATTTTAGTATTTTTGGCGTTCTCACATTGGGT
>NC_134811.1:29363472-29368472 GCF_046742065.1 Oratosquilla oratoria | reverse complement strand
TCTTGTCTGCTGTTGTTGCTGTTGGTATCATTGTTATTGCTGTTGTTGTTGAGATGTTTTCGGTGTTCATGGATGATGATAACTGAGGCATGTAGACTTTGTCAGATCTCCTCCACCCCGTATATGTTGTGACTATTGTTCTTCCTGTTGGGGTTTAGTTGCCACCCTTCTTCAATTATGTAAACCTTCCCAGACGGGTTTTGTTATAATCTTAATGATAACTCGGCTAAAGGTTCCCTATATTGGTCCACATTTTTTATTCACATGGAACAATCTTCAGTTCAAGATGGTCGCTTCTTGCAAATAGGAATGGTCTTAGGCTTATCAAATCGTTCAAGTCAGCTGGGTGCATATTAAGGGGATTGGATTCTGAAAATGGAATTGAGTAATTCTTTGTGGAATTACATTCTTTTTAACGGGATTTGATCCCGCTTAATGGAGTTGGATTCCTTTTAAACGATCTGAATCCTCTAAAAGGAATCCAACTACTACGAGAGGGATCCAATCTCATTAGAAATGATCCGAACCCCTTAATTAGACTTGGAGCAGAATTGTCAAGCATTCTGTCTCCTATCATTTTATTAGACAGTGATTTCAAATATTCGGCTTGTATCTGATATATATATATCACTTTGACGTTTGCCAAAAGTTCATAAAAATATTTTATTTGCCATGGGCTCAAGGACGTCAGTCACCTTTCAAATACTTAGGTTTCCTTGCTTTTATTTTTCATAAGTGAGAAGGTATATGATTCCCGTTTTTTTTTTTTTTTTTTTTTTTTTTTTAAGGTTGGTGAGATAATATGTCTGGGGGCACTGAGTCATATTGACTTTACCTTTTCATGAGTCTAGCAAATTTATTTTGTAAGATTTGTCGTCTTCTTGGTATTTTATATATAATCGGTTTGCAGTGATTTATTTTAGAAATGGTACAATTGTAGATCTACATCTGTGCTGCGTTTCAGTTAATTTCTTATAAATGCAATATTTCTTACATAATAATTTTATTGTTTTATTCTTTTTTGATTAAAATTTCTCAATTTTCACTCCGAAATTTTAAATCTCACTATATTCACTTGAGTTGAATATTGTATTTTTCTTTCCATTTACTCAAGTTTATTTACGTTTTCTCTTGACCCAAATACTAAACAGTCCGTTTTCTCTTCATTTTACTTAATTTTTCTTCTTAATCATCTAGTTCATTATATCCGTCATTATTGTATGGTATTGATGTCGGTAACTGGGAACTGTATTTGAGTATCATTCGCATACAATTTAATCTTCACATTATTATTCTTTTTTAATATTCGAGACAATTCTTTCGTATAGATATAAAAGAATTGTTGGACCGAGTATGCTTCCTTGTGGCACTCTTTTATTTATTCAATTTGCTTCTTTTAGATTTTTCATTTCATGTTGATACAGTTATCTGCATATTCGCGTGATAAGTTCCCAGTTATTTTGATGCATTTCCATATATCTGTGGAATTCAAATCCCCTTGCAAGATGTGATCTACTGTGTCAAATGCCGTGCCAAGGTCAGTCAAAACCAATATTGTACACGTTCCATTGTCTTTTGTACAATGTTTTTTGTTTTCGTTCAAGTTTAATCAAGTCCCTGCATTCGCCCTCCCGTGATACTTTTGTTGACCTACTTGTCGCCTGCTGTCTCTCTCTTTCGTTCTATTATTCTTACTAAATCGTTCGTTATTGTACATAGTTGTTTCTGTTTAACGTTTGTCCCTGTAGACTCACTGATTTTCAGGAAAAATATCGTTACGTCATCATTTATTATCCCTCGGGAGATCACAGTTGAATCTTTGGTATGGGCTTCTGTTTTTCAAAGACTCACATTCATCACTTTCTTGCTGTTTTCAATCTCTCTTTTTGGCTTATCCAATTTGTTTCCAATCGAAACTCACTATGATATATATATATATATGTATATATATATATATATATATATATATATATATATATATGTATATACACATATATATATATATATATATTAACCTGAGTTTCACCTTTGCTCCTTTTTAATAGATTGCAATATTCTCGTTTGTTTATTTGTTTGTTTATTTGTTTGTTTGTTTTTGTCTTCGTCAAACAACATATTCTTCATTTTCATCTTCAGTTACTGACATAAGTGACATTTTCCTATTTCCTCCTCAATTTCTTTTTTTATCTTATAATTTTGTGTGTTAGTGAATACTTGTTCAAGGATTTCAATCTTAGAATCTATCTTGTTATACATCTCTTGCCTCTTGACAGATGTTCCCCAAAGCGCTGTAATATTTCATCATTTGATTCCAATAACTGAGATTCACTTCCTACTGATATATTGTTTATATTTATAGACAATATTATTAGTTTAGTGTTTCCTTGTGTACAATTGGTATTTGTGAATATTCTCGTTTGCAGTTGGTATAACTCATCACAGAAATCTCAGCATACTACTTCTTGCGGAGTAAAATCTACATTCACCGCATCTTGCTGAATCTACACATTTGTACGATTCAATTGCCACTTTGCATCTAACAATGGCCATTTCATTCACTTTCTCGATTTTCTTGCTGCCAAATTTATTTTCAAAGTAGACTCTTAATTTTTTTTACAGTTCTCTTGTTTATTTTCACCCACAACCTTCCAGGAAAATTTTGTAATTATACTGTGGTCATCTTAGGACAGCGTTTTCCAACCTTTTCTGACCATAGTACCACCTGTTGTCATGTCTGAGCAGTCCAGCACCCCTATCTTGTTATTACATACATATATCAAAGAGGCTTTTTCCTCCTACACGGGGGGTAGCCAAAAAAGAAAAAGACACAGAAACCACTCCCACCCATTCCATTTCCTATATATTCCACCCTCTCCACCCTCCTCCCTCCCTCACATCTTGGCACCTCCTGGATGACGGGTCATCCTGCATCCTGTCCACTCCCCTGGGTCAGAAGCAGTGTCGCAAGACACAGCAAGGCCGCTTCATAAATTCGGCGACCCCCCCTCTCTCCGTCCCCCCATGCAGAAAAGGAGAGGACGGGGAGAAATCCCTTCGGGCTGAGTCAAAAAAAATTCTCATACATACTTCCTCACCCTCCATCCCCCATCCACTCCCCCTCATACATCACAGCATCATCTATACACAACCCCTCTCCATTCACCCCTATATTATGTCCTCTCCCGTCCTTCCTCCACAGACATTCCTCTCTTTTGTAATGCCCCTTTCACCCCATCCATCCATCTCATCCTAGGACGCCCCCTCATATTCACTCCTTCCATCTCTGCCTTTCACACTTCTTGTTATTAGAAGGATAAAAGAAATTTAAGTGTACTGCTTGATGATTTATTTTCTTGATTCCTTATAACTGAAACAAATTGACAATATTGTTTGTAGTAGAAATAAGAACACCCTAGAAAAATAAAATAGCAAGGAAAAAGTCAAATATGCACAACTACGTAATCAATGATACATAATATATCAATGCGATTTTTGTGTGCATCACTTCCCAGCAGCCCCAGGTTGAGAAACGCTGTCTTGGGGCATTATCTTATGGGCATCTTTTCACCCGACTGTTAGAGCAGATTTGCAGCCTGCATCTTTGGGGAAGGAATCTGATTATATGCTGGGGGAAGATAATCTTCCTCCAACATGTCAAATGACATTTTACGTATTTTTGTTGAGAAAACAAAATAGTTTGTCATAGTGATTGTAGGGCGGATAAAGTTCTAAAGGTAGGCGTTACAGCCGATCAATTGGAGGGTGAAGGAAAAATAGTACGAAAACCCATTTAGATACCATATAAAAGCGGAGAACACTCAACATAAGTTTTTAAACGCGGAGAGTTTCTAAAAACGTCAACATATGTTCCATTTTCTCCCGCGTCTGTGTGCTGCGAGTGTTAAACTCTGTAAAAGTGTACATTATCGAAAGTGAGGCAGAGTGACAGAAGTCACGCGCCATCTGTTGTGATGTTGGACTGTGTTAAGTGTTGTGGCGCGGTCTCACTTCAGTATGTTATAAACATGGGAGCATAACTGAAGTGAATCGCTAGTAACAGCGAGAATCATACAAATAACTTCCGACAATCGCCCCGGGATTCGAATCGCGGTTTTCGTTTGATGGCATCAAATGATACCCCGGTTTGATTCCGTGGGTAACTGTCGGACATCATTCGTATGGACTTAAGAATGGAGAAGACTGCAAAAGAGCAGAAGGCCTCCACTAGGCAGTTCCATGTCCTTTACCACATGTCATCCCTATTCATAAAGTTATCTTTTAAAACAACCAGTTGTTTCAGCGCCCACTACGTTAACCATTCTGTTGGTAAACCAGTTCTTGCCTATTTCCTTCTTAAACCTAAATTTGTCCAATCTATACCCAATACTACGAATCCTGCCCTATTGCCTTAATATGATGACCTTGCCTGCATACCCCTTGATCCATTTGAACACCTCTATTAGATCACCTCGCACTCTTCGTCTTCCCAAAGAGTGTGATGGTGGCGGCACACTTGGTAATTCTCAATAGCATGCTACTTATTATTGCTACTTCGTTTGAGTAGAAGTGTCTTCGGTTACGATCATTTTGTTTTTCAAATTTCTTTCCAAATGTCAAATTATATTTGCGGCATACAGTGAGAAAAGCTGAATGACGAACTAAGAGAAGTTAAACCTAGAATACGAATGTTAGACACATTTTAGATGTCTTTGTGGAAGTCTAGAATATTGTAACCGAAGTCGTTCCTACTCAAACGAAGTAGCATAAACAAGTAGCATGCCAGGTTCATGTGCCGCCACCGAGCCTGTCTGTTGATGTCAACTCTGGATACTGACTCATCGAATGACGTATCATCTCTTTGTTACAACAATAGGAACCGACAATAATTGCCCGGCCGAGCCTGTTTCGTCCTCATGTCATACACGCAACGTTTACCAGTCCATTGTGAACCGCATCTGGGGTACGGTGTGCAGATACGTAACAAGTGGATACAGGCCCAT
>NC_134811.1:29355972-29358472 GCF_046742065.1 Oratosquilla oratoria | reverse complement strand
AGGGTGGGGTGGGCGGAGAAATGCCAAGAAACGCTGAGATAGACCGACACAATTCTACACGGCACAATTTTGCTTCCTCTATTTTCTTTTCCAATACTGTGGGAATACTGTGGACAGTGTTATGTTATGCCGTCAAGGAGTTGATCTTTAAATCTCCTCTTGGTTTCTCCTCTCCGTTCCATTAGGGCCAACAAATGGCCAATTAAACTCTCATGATTGTTCTGAGTCACGAGTTATAATTCCCTTCGTTTCACTGTACTCATGAGTACAAACCTAAGTAACTACTATATGGCCAATCTCTCTCCCGGATTTCAAATGTATATAGAAAATATATACCAGTTATATGCTTATACAATATTTAGGGGTTTTTTTTAGCAATTAAGATCAGTGACATAACACTGAATGTACTGTACATCAAACTACCTCTCCCGTAAGAGCCTTGTGGGACCATCTCTCGCCGCAGCCACAATAATATTTATTGGTGGAATTAATCGCATGATTGTTTGTGATCATAACATTAATATTACTCCACCTGGATGCAGCACTATCAGTACACCCTGAAACTACAGTGCTGGAAGATCTAATTCATCAATTTAATCCAAGTACATACGATTACATTTGCCAACGGGTCTTACGACCTTTTGTACGAGGGGCGGTCGACTCAAAACATCCTGAACTCAAAACAAAAATAAAGGAAACCTACTCCCCTTCGCTTCGCCCCTTTAGTTGCCTTTAACAACACACAAGGGAACTTTGTGAAGGTGTTCTTATCCGTCACTATAGGAAAGTGAAAGGAGTGCAGTCTGAAGATGGAATACGGATACTGTTAGCAGATTCATATCATTAACGCTATTGTTAGCGATTTGGGTGTCGCTAAATTAAACACCAATGTAAATACAATGAGCCCGTGTAAAAAATACAGGTTTTTTTCTCACAACTAGATCGAATAACATAAAAACAAAGGCAAATAAAAGAAGTAAAACAAATTAACCAAATGGCAGACATGACGTCATATCGCTTGGGCGATTATCCAATAGAATCTTAAAACTTCGAATTGGAGTGTCCTTAGTGTTGCCTGGAGTTATGTTTTTGTAACTGATTGCAGCTGTAGTTAAATCATCAGTAGTTTATTTGTGTTCTTACTGGTTTTATAATAAAGATACATTTGCAGTGTCAGCTGTGCAAGCAGAGGAGTGCAATATCATGACCGTTTTCTGTTTGGACTTTCTGGTCCTGGTTGAGGCAACGACTCTCAACTCTTCCTCCATCGTAAACTTACCCCCTTCTCTCCTCGTTTTATACATTTAGCCATTTAAACAGTTATCATTGTACATAAAAGGAATATGGTCGACTTATAGGTATTAAAAAACGAGAACATAGAAAAACACTGATAGCTTTGACACAAAATAAACTTTGACAAACACTCGTGTACATCAAATATGGCCACCCAGCTAGAGCTCATCACAATTTTTAAACCCAAATTTTCCTAATTGACTTTTAGATTGTATCTAAATAAATAGTTTAGATTTGTTTTCCCGTCGTCCTGGAGTTTTCTTACATTGATATCGGCAATTTTATTTCACCTAAACGGGTCGTCTGCCATTATAGTTGGGAATAGTGGTCGCCATGTTGATGACGTAATACCGTGAATCTAAAGACAAGGTCGCCATTACTTGTGTGCATTTACAGTACATGGGACGTGCAGAAATGTGCTGTGAACCTTTCGGCAACGTTTGTAATTTTAATTATAATTGCAATTGTCATTGTAATTAAGTACCAGTACTTGATGTGATAAAAAAAATCCTGTCAGATTCGTAAAACACGGAAGTTAGCAGTTTTCCTTTATACACATTGATGAGCACACTTAAAAGTAGAATTCGATATAGAAAAGACAAATTGAAAAATTGCCTTTATTTTAACACATCACTGCTTTTATCACAGAATTGCAAAACAAGAACATATACTTTATATATGAATTGAGTAAGTAATATTCCCTATGCTGCAAAGGCATATTTCTCAGATCAGTGATAAAACTAAATTTGATGTAGTATGTATAGGTATCAGGGCTTTAAATTTTGTCTTTTGTTCTATATTGATAATATGACCGGTACTTTCATAACTAAAAATAACAGATAAACGACTTAGACGACGGGATGAATAGTGATATTAGTAAGTTTGCGGACGACACTAAAATAGGACGCCTAATTAGGTCAGGAGACGACGCAGAGATTCTGCAAGATGATCTTAACAAATTGTTCACATGGTCGGTGAAATGGCAAATGAACTTCAATATCTCTAAGTGTACCGTGTTAAACGTAGGGCTACATAACCCCGAAAATAGATACAGCTTAGATACCATGCTTTTAGAGAAAACTGAGTGCGAGAGAGACTTGGGAGTTCTAGTGTGTCCGGACCTTAAAACCAGGAAACAGTGCATTAGCGCCAGGAATAAAGCTAACAGAGCATTAGGTTTCATTGCTAGGACAGTAACGAATAGAAG
>NC_134811.1:29025972-29350972 GCF_046742065.1 Oratosquilla oratoria | reverse complement strand
ATGGGTTTTGTTGTGTGCCAGGTTTTAAGTGTTTGTGTTATAATACAATTCAGTTATATTTTGATGGTAAATTGTTCCTAAAATAGCAGAGTGGATATGTTGGTAAAAATGTACCTCCATCTTAGTCGAATTTATGATTTTTTTTACTTTTACCCTCAATTTGCCCCCCAAATAATGGTGAGATTTAGACCGACTTTTCAGTTACTTTAAACTTAGAATTTTATTTTTGAATTTCATTCACATTTGCATGGTATGTTCCCTTACAATGTACCTACTTCTCTTATTCAACGTGAGCTAACGTAGTCTTTTTTATACAGATATTTCACTGAAAAATTTAAACTCAGTTTCAATTGCCCCGCTGTGTATGTGTGTGTGTGTGCGCGTGCGCGCGTGTATGTGTGCATGTGTGTGTGTGTGTGTGTGTGTGTGTGTGTGTGTGTGTGTGTGTGTGTGTGTGTGTGTGTGCGCGTGCGCGCGTGTACGTGTGTGTGTGTGTGTGTGTGTGTGTGTGTGTGTGTGTGTGTGTGTGTGTGTGTGTGTGTGTGTGTATGTGTGTGTGTACGCGTGCGTGTGTGTATGTGAATGTTTGTGTGTGCGTGAACGTATGTGTGCGTGCGCGCGTGTATGTACTGTATGTTTGTGTGATTCGCCATGGTTTTGGTTAACATGTTGGACTCGTGATCGACAGCAATTTCCTTCCGGAAAAGAGCTCAGAGCTCACATATGACTGATCTCTGCGTAATGCTATGACCTTACATGCACACACACACCCAACTCCCCGCCTACAAGAGTTGGAGTAACGACTCACAACGCAGCGATACTGAAATTATTTCAGCCCTGGGAGGGATTCGAACCCGGATCGCCGTAATGGCGGCCAGGAACTCTAACCACTGCGCCATCGAGTGTGTATGTGCGTGCGTGTGTGTGTGTGTGTGTGTGTGTGTGTGTGTGTGTGTGTGTGTGTGTGTGTGTGTGTGTGTGTGAGTGTGTGTGTGTGTGTGTGTGTGTGTGTGTGTGTGTGTGTGTGTGTGTGTGTGTGTGTGTGTGTGTGTGTGTGTGTGTGTGTGTGTGTGTGTGTGTGTGTGTGTGTGTGTGTGTGTGTGTGTGCGTGCGTGTGTGGGAATGTGCCAAAGGGCTGGAGGAGTGCTTCTATAGTTCCACTATGCAAAGGAAAAGGGGACAAATATGAATTTGGTACCTTTAGAGGGATTAGTCTGTTAATTGTCGTTGGAAAGGCATATGGGAGGCTGTTAATTAAGAGGATTAGAAGGGTGAGCACAAGGAGTAATTGAGGAAAAACAACGTGGGTTTAGGAAATGAAGAGGCTGCATAGATCAAATGTTCATAGCATATGCAAGATTTTTTTTTTTTTTTTTTTTTCAAAGGGCAAGGGTGTCTTTTGAGTTTTCATGGATTTTGAAAAGGCGTATGACAAGGTTGACAGGAAGACGTTACTAGGTGTATTGCAGATGTTTAGGAGAAGAGGAGCTTCCTGAGCCTTGTTTTCTAGGGCCCTGGTTGGATTTTTCTCCAAGAACCTCTTTTGCCTTTACTTCTGGTGCGATGAACATACACAGAACCTGAAGTAAGTAAGAGCAGGATTCCTAGTCCCATCACTCTGTTCCACTATGTCGCCTTTTACGACTCGCGTGGGAATCATGGCTGTATAGCCCCTCGCTCCCCACCCCATACACACAAACACACCTACCACAGGTGATAGGAAATGTAAATATAGAAGTGGTAATGGACAGTTTTAAGGGAACAGTATAAAGGAGGAACAGTCGTAGTACAAAAGTAGCAGCACTCCTCTATGAGTAGAGATTTTACTCATAGACAAAATTATGTGTGACCCCAGCCCGTAGGGGGTCCACAAAACGGTTCCTTATGCATTAACTTCATATTACCATGCAATTACTATTTTATTATGCATTCATTACCTCAATACGGGAAATAGGTGACGGCTGGGAGTGGGATAAAGAAGCTTATTAATATGTAGATAGACAAATGAATAAATATATACCAGAGGTTGCGTTAGGATAGGGAAATGAGATTGTGAATAGTTAGAGGTAAAGTTGTGGTTACTCCGGTGTTATATAATGTCACCATGGTAGTTCATTGTGTACATGGATGGAGTGGTATCGTAGGTAAATGCTGGTGAAAATGGAATGAAGTGGGGGGTGAGGTAGTTAAAGTTTTCGGATGAAAGGCTAAGGCAAGTGACGGAATTTAAGTTTATGTGAGAGGAGAAAGCGGAAAGTAAATGTGGATACAAGTTAAATGATGAGATGGGTATGGGGAGAATGTGGAAGTGGTTTAGGGGTGACGAGTTTAAAAGGAGAGAGGCAGAGGAAGTATAGATGTTTAAGTGTTTAGGGTCACTTGTAACAGGAAACGGAGAAGTGGGACTGGAGATGTCATGAGAAATAGATATATGCTTAAAAGTGGCAGTCTGCCGACAAGATTGACTAGATAAACACCATATGAGGACGGAGCCTTTATTTGTACGACGTTTCGCTTATTACTTGAAAAAGCTGTAATAAGCGAAACGTCGTACAAATAAAGGCTCCGTCCTCATATGGTGTTTATCTAGTCAAATAGATATATGGAGACGAACCCAAAGAGGAGGCTGTGCTGAGGGATTGTCTTTATGACAGTGCATGAAGCAGAGAGTTGGAATTTAAAGGAGACAGAAAGGAACCCTAAATGAGGAAAGGATCTTTTGGTGTATGCATAAGAATGTGTGCATGTCGGTCTATACAATAAAGGATTTCCTTCAGGTGAATGGAACCGTGGCAGACATTCTGTCCACTGAAATATTCGTTTCTCTTATCTACCATATTCTTACCAAAATAGTTTAGTAACCCTTGTATTGTCGGAGTTTCCCCTCTACCAAATGAAATCGCCTGACGCCAGTGAGAAGGAGATATGTAGGTTGGAGGTCGCTGAGAAGGGTTAAGGGCACTTCTTGCGAACTCAGTAATTGCGCGCCTTTGAAGACGACGTGGTGTGAGGTTATACGAAACGTCTCCTCAGCTTTTCTATGAAAGAGTCAACCAGTGCTTACTCCATTCTGCTAACAGGGTCTAGAACAGTGTTTCTCAACCAGGGGTCCGCGGGTTTCTAGGGGGCCTCAGAAGCCTACCAAAGGGTCCATAGGACGGGGAATTCAACATGTTACAGCGAATCCTGTCATGGCTCAGTTTTTAATTTATTAATTTATCTATTTTATTTATTTTTGCATATAGTTCATGATTACACATTGTGTCTTTATCGAGATGTCTGTTTTTTGTTTCTTCTAGTTTTCCCCTTGATGGTTGCGTCTTTCAGAATGTGGCGACGATTTGTAGGAGTGTAATATACTATGATGTTTCTATCACTAAATGCTTAGAAAAAATACTATATCCTATGTAATCCCGTGTCAAGGGGGCCCCTGAATATACAAATCAACGCTACGGGTCCATAAAGCTTGAAAGGTTAAGAAACATTGATCTAGAAAACTACTCTCACTTCCTGCCTAAATCTTGCACGTACTTGAAAAACTGGGACTATCAAGATTCTTTCGGTATTTGGTTGTATATGCATGCACATGCAAAACAAGGCCTCGTGTAGGGGGGAGGGAGGGAGTGGCCTAGCAAGACATGCACCCACCATTCGCCTGTCCTACACCCATTTATTGTGTCTAGTATTTCAACTTCTGCCGCCCATCCGCTCCCCGGGTCAGAAGTGCTACAGCAAGAGAGCGCTTCCACAACAGGGTTCGACAGCCGAAACTGGTTCATCCTCACCTCTGCATTACATGTCAACCCCTTATGATCCTTATCAACTCCAAGAAATACAGTGAAGACAAGAAGTCCCTTCGGAGCACATCAATTTATCATCCCTTCACAACCACTCTCCACCCGCACTTATCTCTTGCCCTCTCACTTCCCTGCGCGACAGACCTTTCCCTTATACCCAATACTCCCTTCACCCCATCCATCCATCCACCCTATTCTCGGTCTTCCCTTCAAGTTCACTTCATTCACACCTGCCTTACAGACTTTTTTGGCGTAGTTTTTCCTCACTCATTTTTTTTCCATATGCCCAAACCATCTTATTACAATCTGGACCTATCTGCCAGCTCATTTGCACCTACGCTCTTACAAAAGCGAAGCATGCCGACAGGAGACCTTTTGGTCCATAACTAGTTCGGGTACGAAAAAAATGTATAAATAGATAAAAAATAAAAGATATTATAATATAAATAATAAATAAAATAAATAAATGCATAGGTATAGTTAAATAATAAACAGGTAAATACTAGTCTTTCTTCACAGCACATCCACAGCAAGGCCGCTTCATTAAGTCGGCGACCCCCCCTCTCGTCCCCCCATGCAAAAAAGGAGAGGACGTGGAGAAATCCCTTCGGGCTGCGTCAATTTTTCCTCACACATTCTACCTCACCCCCACCCACCCCCCATTCCACCTCATGCATCACAACATCATCCATATACAACCATTCTCCATTCACCCCTGTCCTCTGTCCTCTCCCGTCCTTCCTCAACAGACATTCCCCTCTTCCCCAAAGCCCCCTTCACCCAATCCATCCATCTCAACCTAGGACGCCCCCTCATATTCACTCCCTTCACATCTGCCTTCCATACTTCTTTTACTAGTCTTTCTTCACTCATTCTTTCCATGTGTCCAAACCATCCTAATACTCTTTCATCAACCCTATCTCCCAACTCCCTTACCACCCCTGTTCTCCTCCTCACCTCATTTCTCACTCTATCCAGCTTAGTAACCCCCATTATACTTCTTAGACACCTCATCTCAAACACATTCAAACTCCTTCTCTCTTCTTCTCTTATGTTCCATGTTTCTGCCCCATACAGTGCTGTTGGCACAATCACTCCTTCATACAGTCTCCTCTTAGCATCCATTCCCAAATTTCTATTCCTCATTACAGTTTTTAATCCACCAAGGCATTTACTCACTTCTCTCAATCTACATTCTACCTCCACTCCACCTTTTCCTGCCACATTTGCACTCAAGTTTCTAAAACTATCCACTTCCTCCAGTCGTTCTCTCTTAATGCTCACTTCCAGTCTGCTGCCACTTTCACCCCTTGTACGTCTCATCACCTTACTTTTACCCACATTTATCTTCAACTTTTTCTTTCACACACTCTCCCAAACTCTGTCACCAACTTCCTCAATCCCTCCTCTGATCCTGTTACAAGCGCAGTGTCGACCGCAAACAACAGCTGGTTCACCTCCCACTTTTCTCCATTTTCTCTAAACATCTCCAATCCCTGCCCCACTACCCTTGCATTTACCTCTCGCACCACCCCATCCATGTATAAGTTGAACAACCAGGGCGACATAACGCATCCCTGACGAAGTCCCACCTTTACCTCGAATCACTCACTCTCTCCATTTCTAATCCTGACACATGCTCTACTACTCTCGCAAAAACTCTTGACAGCTCCTAGAAGCTTTCCTCCTAATAATAAATGAAAACCAAGCAAATAATATTAAACAGACAATAACAAACAAATAAATAATGTAAAATAAATGGCAGTCATTACAGCATCTTGCTTAGGTGTTTATCTAAACGGCTTAGGTGTTTATCTAAACGAATCTTAAAGCTTCGAACTGAACTACATTGCACTGCCTCTGCAGGAAGTTTATTTCATTCATTAACTACACGGTTGGCGAAGTTGTTTCTACCCACTTCCAAATTAAATCTATATCCTGACAATTTGAGATCATTATTTCTTGTCGGATTCTCATTCAGTGTGAAAATTTTGTCACTTTTGATGTTGTCAATTCCCTCTAGAATCTTAAAGACATGTATCAAGTCACCTCTGAGTCTACGCTTTTTAGGGGAAACATTCATATGTTTTAGTCGATTCTAGTATGATTTATTTTTTTATAATTGGAATCAGTTTTGTGGTTCGCCATTGTACTTTTTCCAATCTGTCAATGTCTTTAATGAGATTATGTGACCATACCTCCTCATTTCTCATTTTATTCATCCTCGTAACACCCATCCTTCTTAAACATTCCATCTCAAATAGATTTAGGCTTCTCCTTTCAGCCTTAAATTCTAATTTTCTGCCTTAGTATTGTGGGCACAGCCTTCGAGTTCTCAGATACTTATTTCTCATGACACTTTATATTCACTTGGTTGTAAATATGCTAACATCATTTTCTATGCCGCCTGGCATATGTTGTGGGGCCCTCTTTTCTTCAGTCACCGTTATTTACCCTGGTACACGTGCCAAGGGCAACTTCGTTTAAGGTGTCAGTTTTACTCGAATCTAGTATATGCATAGACGTGACATTAGTTTCGATAAGGTGACACTTGTCCAGTTAGGGTTCTCTGTACCATCGTGGTACAAGCACCAGTACTGGGCTCAGGTGTCAGTATTTGCTCATGGTGAAAACAAACGTGACCGACCTCGTGTAGCGTTGGTGACTACAGTGCAATGCTGTCAGTAGCAAAACCATCATTCCTGTCAACAGTGGATGTGCTGGAGCCGTTGTTATAATTAGTTTTATTCATTTAATAAAAGTATAGCACCAGGTATCACAGACTATACAGAGCCAACAGTTATTATATTTATCGATAGAAATTATTGATACAATGAATAAATGTCATTAATTACCACACCTCTAAATGGTTAAAAATACATCGATTAGCTTTGAGTTCCTTGCTTGACTTGTATATTTATTCTGCCTGTTGTCAGGAGATTTTTATTAGACTGAGGAAAAACATGTGGTATAAATCATGCCAGTTGCTGGTTAAGTTAATCCTTGTTAAAACTTTCTATACTGACTTGCATCTTTCATTCCGGCTGCTGCCAGGCTATTTTATTCATCTGCACGTGACACCATCGGTGACGCCTCCCTAATGGTGAACTAACGCCACAGAGATGAATAAAACAGTATGGCGGAAACCAGAACAGATAGAATAAATCTGGTGCGGGTGTTTTTTTTTTATTATTATTATTCCTTCCGTGTGAAAGCAGTGCCACAATGGCCCTCTCTGGCACAGGTACCAGAGGCACTTAACTCCTTTCCAACCGAAGAGGTGCTACAGTAAAACCAAAAGGACGAACACCGCCCGATGCGGAAGGGATTATTATCACCAGTATTATAGAAATGGCTCAGACCCACGTGTGTGCATCAACATTCCCACTAGTAGTATCATGTCACGAATATCGTATGTGAGAGACGGAGTAAGAGTTTGTCACAAATATCCCACACGTAAGGTCCTGAAGAAAGTTATGTGTGCGTGTATGTGTGTGTGTGGGGGGGGGGAGATGCATCAAATAGCCTAGTATGGCAACAGCCAGACCAAAATTAAATGTCACCTGGTACGAAAGGGTCATTCGTTACTGAGGAGATTGGAGGGGGTGGGGGTTGAAGTAACCACGAAAGTGAACAAGATAGTATGTCTGCAACTAGAATAAAATTTTCTAACCAACACACAAGAGACAGTATGCTGAAGTACTATGTCACAGTGTTTGATGTCACGAGTCGTACCGGAAGTTCAGGACGACTGTTTGAGGTTATGGCTGTCAGGAAGAATATGAATATAATTTATTGCCCCATGCAGCAGAAAGGTGAAGGCTCATAAGTGAACGTGAGGTAAACTGAGCTATGTTAGTCTTATTTATTAAGGCTAAAGCCAAACGAATTTATTCAGCTGGGGTGAAAACCCCTCAGCGTCCAGTCCTAATCTAGGTGCCCTCGCTTATCGTCTTCATTCCTTCTGGCAAACGACTATTTTATTCTAAGGAAGGAAAACCTTTCACTTATCCCAAGATAAATATTTATGTTTGATTATGAAGACAGGTGAAAGAAGTGTTAGTGAGCAATTTTGTCCACGACAGCAGGATGTGTGGAGACTGAAAATGATGTAACAGTTGCGACACCAGAAATATAGTGACCGATTCCGAAACGATTGTGAGCGATACTTTTGACAACGCCTCTCAAGACTACTGAGCAGCGTTAGGAACACTGCACTATCTATGTAGCGCTCGTGTTGCCAAATATTTACGAGCCGTTCCACTTAATTATTAATTCCACCCCCCACTACTAGTCCCGCATAAACAATGTATGCGCTAATGGCGAAAAACTGTATGAACACTGCGTCATTCAAACAAAGGCAGGGATAGTCCCGGCTTTGAATTCCATGGCCCTCATAATTCTTGCGTCCGCTATTACTACTCCCATCTATCCGTCAGAGTGGTCGAGAGCAGGAGGGGGAGGCTGGTGGTAATAGGAGGAAGTCCACGCCCGAAATATACATGGTACGTGTATTTCAACCACCGCTGGCAGTATACACAACATACACGCACGTATCCTCCCAGTCGCGCCCTAAATGTCATTTCTCACTGCCACTCTCGCCACTATTCAACATTTATCTTCTTTCCACGTTGCATTGTGACTACAGCATTAACTTGTCTCAGAAACATTGTGTTTTTATGTGTACTTTGAAATGGCAAGTCAATTATGTTATATGTTTGAGAAAAAAGGTAGCAGTAATAAAACTTCGTAAAAGTCTCCGCTCAAAACTTTCTCGTCTATCGATCCCGTGCGAGCTCATGATTGGTTGATCCGGCCGGAGACTGGGAGGCTGCCTGATGTACGACGACTTATTTTATCGTGGGGAAGTTTTCTTTGTTTTCTTTCTTGTGTATATATGATAAATATGAAATGATACACAAGGAATTCATGAAAAGAAATGTCGGCTGGCCCATTTTATCAACAACAGTATCGCCCTCCAATAGTATGGTTATCAGATTCGATTGGTCTATTACTCATGCTAGATTGAAGGAAAAGTCGGGAGCAGGTCACCCCGTTTCTGCTATTCAATGCCGGCCGTCCCTCAGCAGTAATAGAACACTGTAGCCTCGCACGGGGTCCTCTCGATTTATGGCGCTGGGGACCGGTCGATTGGTTGGAGGAAGAATGCACGTAAATCAAGTTTATTTTCTTTGTCAGTATAACATCTTCAAATTCTAGTTTCACTCAACAGATATAATGAAATGTGCCTTATTGAACAACGGCATAAACTTTGCACAATAGCCGATAAAAGCGCAGTAAAATATGTATGACGCACACATGCGCAGCAGCTCTAGCCCTGAGCGAGGCTACAACCCGGGTTGAGCTGCAGCGGTTCGTGGAAACCCCGTTTGTGAAGTTGATTCAGACACAATTATGTACTAGTCGGAATTAGGGAGTATTTACTATTCTGATGCGGTTTAACTGGAGACTGAAGCCATACATAAACCACTCGAACTCATGGTTTCATCACGGCCCCCAGGGAGAGGGAAAACATGAGAGAATAAAGGTTTGCTGTCAGTAACATGCACACTATAACTTGCTTTCAAGCAATACAACTTGCTAATACCATAAAATTATTCAAGCGTGCATTTTCTCCTAGTTTCCCATACATATATGCATGTACATATATAATGGGCTATTACCTGAACGTATGCATGGTTGCACGGATGTTAATTCATTAAATAGGTTCTGTATTGTATGAGATATAAGGCAATAGCATAAAACAGTTTTTGTCGTAAACAATGTCAACATTCTGGCATGTTTGGTCAATAGAGACTGGTTTTAAGGGCGATTATGAAGCTTTGGGTAATGGGGAGGTTAGGGTGTATGCCTTTTGTGATGATGGTGAGCGTGTACCGGTATGGTGATGGTGTATATCTCAACCAGCCTTGGCCCCCAGTGCTCCCCCACTCCCTTCCCCGGGCCGGTATACACGGTGATTGGCCAGATGGCAGGGGTGCAAGACGCTCATTGGTCGAGCCTCAGCACCACCACCGTTCATTGGACCAGAGTGGAATGGGAGCGATGTTACTGGTCGGTTCAGCTGTTGTGCAGCTGGTTCAGGGTGAGGGACAGGCGGATTGGGGGTAGTCCCCCTTGGGGGGTGATACAGCTAACCCTCCCAGCCTGCTGCCATCCCTAGACCAGCACTAGCCAGCCTGCCAAGCACATTCACGCGGTTTTCTTCCACATTTCTTGTCCATTTTACTTGAAACTCGTCCAAAGGGATTATAAATATTGGATGAATCTGTATCTAGAACTCAAGGCAGTTGGACCTACGACATATCTCGATACCAACTCAAACCAAAACAGAACCAGCTGCAACCGCCATATTGGGGGGGTGCAGCTAGATTCCAACATGTATATTTGAAGGTCAACCTGCATGCAATGTAAGTATGGCCTAGAGTTCCAGTATGGTGTTTTGTCATATGAATATACACACTGACTATAAATGTATTATGTTTAGCATGCAAATGTAGTGAATATAGTGTGTTATACAAATGGTGCAGTACACGTGTAGAAGTGTGTGCACAAGGCATAGCGCGTGGAGTGAAGGAGGGGTTGTTGTATTGCTGGTGTGGAAGCGGTGGTGAGTGCTGGGGGAGTCACTAGAGGTGGATGCCGAGCCGAGTCGGGCAAAGAGCCAAGAGCGAGTGAGGCAAGAGCCGTGCGGATCGAGCCATCGGCTGCTCTTTACAGCGGCTCGCCCGCCCGTCCCACTCTACCATCTACCTCACCCTCCGCTCTTCCTGTCTCACCCCGCCCGCGTCTCTCTCTCCGCCCCTTGCTCCCGCGTCCCCCCCCCCTTTCCCCACTCCTTCCCGCCCTCCTGCCCGCCGACTCGTCTGTCTCTCTCCACCTCCCGCGCTTCCCCACCTCCCTCTCTCCTCCCTCCACCTCTCCCTCGCGTTGTCTCTCCGCGCTGTCTCTCTCCAAGGCGTGTGTGAGGTAGTGACGACGTCGCTCGGTGAGTTCCCGCCAAGTGGGTCTGCCTACCTCGCCGCCCGTTTGTGCATGGCTGTGTTGTTTGCGTTGGAATCTTTCTGTGCTATTTCACGTGTGTCTCGGAGCATTATTTATGCACACCACCATTGGATGACCCCTGGATATTATTTAACTGTGGATAATTATTTCAAGATTGTGAATAACTCGACGTTGGTGAGAGTGGTCAGACGTAGGAGGCAGGCAAGAGCCATGCACGGGGGTGGATTCCTATGCCATGAACAGCAATTTGGACGTTTGCACTACACGCAGCGTTAACAGACCCCCTGAAGAACCTGCTGTGACACCGTTATCCCATATCAGCCAGCAATCGGGAGGTGAGTACAACACTTGATTGTTTTTGTTTGCCAGCTGTGTTCCGGATAACATGACAAAAATACGAGGGTTGCCTGCACCCATAATAGTGATCATATAATTGTTTTATATGTATATATAGCCATGTAAGATACATGATTCTACCAATGACGTGATGACTCTTGTCAAATAGTTCTACATTACACTTGATACTTGTTTGAGAAACGATAATTGTGCGAAAAAAAACAGTGAGGGTAGTGATGTTCGAATATTTGCGAGTACGAATCGGCTTCAGGGGCGTACGATCGGGTAACGCAAGGGTAACGTATTGTGTTTGTGATGCATATACATTTTTTCAAGTGTATTTTGTTACCGTAATATATGGCGAGTGTTTTGTTTAAAATTGGATCGATTTATACAAGTGTTTATTGAAGCAAATCTTTAATCATCTTTACAAGAAGAGGTGTGTATTCAGTGAAGTGCCAACGATCGTTTGTTGAATTGCAAATGACATGAAAATTTGCCGGATTCTAGTGATCACAAGTGCATGTGATACGTCTACTATTACACTAATTCCGCACATATGAAAGGGGCCATAATGTGTGACTAGTCATGATAGCAACTACTTTATATTATGATATGAAAATATACAGTTGTCACTTGTATATGCATTATAATGTAGGTGTGTGGCATGCATTAGCATTTAGCCTACTACAAGGCTGACATCATAGCATATTATACGTCAGGAATTGTAATTTTAAATGTAGATGTAGGGACTTCAGGTGTATGTATTGATGCATATGAATGACCCATTATGGTAGCATCAGGTTACATGTTTTTATAACAACATTCTAGGAAGTGATTATTTTGTTTGAAGTAGTGCATTTTTTTGTGTTTAAATTGTGACACTTTTACAAGGGCATTTGATTTTGCACAGGTCACAGTTTATTTTAGACATTAGTGCAATAATTGTGTAGCTAATATTTTGGCAGGTTGTGCTGTGAAAGAGACAAGGTGTATGGGAATGCATGCAATGAGTCTGTGCCTCATGCAATTTAACATTAATGTGATCCAGGGTCTTCAGGAATTGTTGCCATGTACTCAATTGGTGTGGGAAGTTGTGCAGTTCAGCCTTATGAAATATATTGCCACAACAACATGACGGCTCCGGCACAAATTCCGCGTTATGGATGAATGTAAATAGGGTGTATTGGTATTGGAATTTATATAGGTTGTTACATAATAGAATATAAACATGTTATGTCGAAGAAGTACAATATATAGTAGATGCAATATTAACCAGTGTGGCACTAGATAATTTGAAGACGTTTCCCCTTCGTTGTGTTATCATCTTGGGCCTTGTGCTGTTTTCTCGAATGGATCAAGGTAGACAGGCTGTCATAGGACTAGCTTATGGCAAGTTAGATATGCAGTGGGTTGTCAAACTGTCAACAGTATCGAAGATGTAAAGCAATGCTTTGTTGGGAAATTAGTTTGCAGTGTATACCATGTTGAGGTAACGAGTTGATATGGGGTGAATTATATACGGACTTGTATACGGAATGAGAAATGCATTGTCATTTTATGGAAATATACCTGTTATTGATGGCTACAGACGATGTGTTGCCAGGAAGTTTTAGGAGTTGCAAGGAACGTTGTGCTGATAAGGATATTGACAATCCAGTGTATGGATATATTTTCCTGTACAGTGGTTGCCCCAATTAGGTGTTCAAAAAAGTAAATAAGCGAATTTCCATTAAAGGAAATAGGTGTGATGGAGTGTTGGTGAGGCTTCTTCTCCAGCAACCCCATTTATTTACACTGTCATCCTGTCATCTTAGGGTAAACATCCGACGATACTTCACACCCCACCCACCCACCATGTATGCACAACCCGATATTCCCACACCCGTGCAAACACTTACGGATTTGATTGCCAGCATGCATTTTGGGGGTACGCAATTTATGCGTGAGGATAAGGTCATCTATTGACCGATGCACGTGCGGTAGTAATCGCATTGTGTACGTGCCGATGATGCTCTATGAGGTGGCAGTATTTGTAAGGTGTGATGGGGAGGGGAGGGGGCGTGTGAATCAATATGTATCTATAGTGATAGAAGCATTTACGTCATTATTGAAGTGCCTGATGGGGGTAGTTAATCCGTAGTGTGTTGTGTTGTTGATGTTAGTCTGTACCGTGCAGTTTGAATAACCCAGTTTTTACGTTACATTGCTCTTCTAAGTTTTTGTTCTGGTTAATGCATGTCGATTTAATCCAGGATTTTGTATCGCATGTGTTGTCATAACCTGTCAATACAGTGTTACGCTTTCTAAACTATGTTCTCGCAATTTGATATCAGGTGAAGGAGGACCTTACATTTGCAGGGTTCTAGCATGTCATATGTTTGTGTTTTCATTGGTCAGTGTTTTAACATGGAATTCATTTGGTTTCTTTCATTCTGGATTTGAAGTAGTTACCACTGAGTTTTATTCGTGTGTATTTTCCACTTTTTCAATTTAGGGAATCTGGAATGGGAGTTTTAGAAGTACTGTCAGATACAGTAATTGAGAAATAGTATCAATGTCGATTGCAATAATTTTTGAGTATGAAATACACTCGTTGGCAACATAACGTTCATAACCGCCTTCATTTTCCCGCCTGACTCGAGTCGTCCCCGCCGCCACCCAGCCCGTTGAACCGTTTGTTTACATCCAGTACGTCACACTATGTTGTACTAGGCGCGTCTTCTATAAGATAAGATTGCAGTAATCAACAGTATGTAATGCATTGTATAAGTTGATTATTGAGCGGCTGATATAGGTTCACGTTACCTGTCCCCATTACGTGCGCCCCACAGCGAAACTTTTTATTTTATTTTATATAAAAATGTAGTTAACAATTTGTACGAAAGTTTTTAGTAACAGTTCTGAGTGTTCACACACACACACACACTATTTAAATCAGTCGTGGTGAATTGAACAACTGTTACACACGATTGGTGTGGCACCAGTCATGTGACATGCCCCGAGTAGTTCTTATGGAAACATCCAGGGAGATAATACGCAGGAGAACGCGTTGCGGTCTGGCTGTTTGCGTTAACCTCTCCAAGGTCATTTCTCTGGTGGAGTGGATCTGGTTGCTTTGGCGCCGGAGTTCGGGTTGACTAGCAAAATGAATGTGACCTGAGGCTATTAGTTGCGCACGGGCCCTGCGTGTTTTTCATTATTCTAAGTGTTGTGTTATTGCGCAGCAAGGTAGGGTGTGTTGTATCTCAGGTTCCATGCTTCACACTTCTCTATGTACGTGCCCCCCCCCCAGGTTATTCCCCCTCACCCCCCTC
The DNA here is from genome assembly GCF_046742065.1 of Oratosquilla oratoria. Lineage (NCBI taxonomy): Eukaryota > Metazoa > Arthropoda > Malacostraca > Stomatopoda > Squillidae > Oratosquilla > Oratosquilla oratoria. Next base: position 29,336,496 of record NC_134811.1, on the reverse strand, counting down.
CCCAGTTGCCCCGTGCTGTGAGCACACACGCACGCACACACTGGTCGTGCAAGTGCTCGTGACGTCATCATGGATCCGCGGGTTACAACACAGATTGCGCGGGAAACTGGGAGTGCGTGTGGCCTTAAAGAAAAAGGGCTAGGTTTTGCAGTTCATCTCTTTGGCCACGCTGAACGCTTATGTCAAGGGGTCCGTGTGACCTTCCTCTTGTGATTTTCCTCATGTACATGAAATTTGATTGTATTTTTGCCATTGCAAAGTGATGATTAGAAGACATTTCTGCTGTTTAGGTTTAATATGCACGTCTAATGATTTATTTATTTATTGTTCTATGTTAGTGTATTTTTGTTTAGAATTTAAAATTATTATACAAACATGAGGAAAGGACACGAATTACAAATTGTTATACAAACATGGGGAAAAGACACGTATTATATAAATGATCAACGTGTAGTTTATATCTTCAACTTGAGGATACTAAGCAGGTGCAACGCGAGACGTGGAAGGTGTGGTTGTTAACACATAGGTACGTCGAAGGCACGCGCTGATGCTGTAGACTTTATCCACTTTTTCTGAAGGATGGTGACAGTTGAAGAAAACGTGCGCAAGTAAAGTAACTTGTTACATTTGGCCGAGTGTCCTAGGAGGCCAACTTGCAGGTGTGGTGACCCATGGGATCGATATTGTGCGGTGGTTTATTGCAACCACCGTAAACTGGTGCAAAGACGAGTCACAACACTTGCTGGTAGGCATGTATTCAAGCGCGCAATGAAGTAGCTGTACGCATGGTTGGCAGTCGTTGGGCCAGGTTGTTGAATTTGGATTTGTTATTCTTATGTTTACATTTGGTTACCTTGATCACTGTGCCGTTTACATTTAATTTTCGTGTGTACTGTAAATGTTTTCCAATTTTGTGTTTTTTCATACATCATGGTGTGCAGGTTTATTATACAAAATTAAGCTTTTCGGATACGTTATGACGGTTAGCTTCTTGCTGTGGTGAAGTTTGGCCAACAACCTGTACTGTTAAGCAATTGAACGAAGGTAATTATCGGATATATTTCGAATACTTCTTACATTTAGAAGTTTAGCACTTGGGCACTATTGTCTGTGGGATTAACCAGTTTGGTGCTAAATTAAAGCGTTCGAATTTTGTACTAGGGGGCGTGGTTGTCTGCTGCATCATAGTCGACGGTGAATTGGTCAGTAAGAAACCTGAGAATTGTATTATTAAGACGATATTTCTTTCTAGTGATATATATATATATATATATATATATATATATACGACTGCACTTTGAAACCTTGTATACTTTGTATACCTGGTGGTTTCGTGGTGTATATGATAATTAATGCAAATAACGCCTGCTTGTGCACGTGAAGAACCCGGTTTGGGTAACCAGTGCGCGGATTTAACCAAGGTATCAGGGATATTTCACTTGTATGTGGATCCTGTATGGGAGTATGAGGCGATTTGTTGGTGAATCAACTCGACACAAAGAGTACACGGTAGTGGTACTGGGAGTATTTGTCGATGTCGGTATTAGTAAAATGCATATTGGTCCCTTTCCATTTCCACAATGCAGTTGCGTTCTTGAATCATTCTTGTAAACAAGATAGAATGATTGATAGATATGGTTGCCTTCAAGGCAACATAGGTATTGGAAATGTCTGACCCGTACAAATGCACTAGAACAGGCGCAATTGCTAAAGGGTGCTGCCTTTGAGTTGAACAGGACACCATTATTTAGTGTTATTCTAATTATTGTACCCTATACCAAATATGGGGGCGGCATTCCGAATAGGTTAGTGGGCGTACATATTTTAATATGTACTGATACACGGAGGTGTAATTGTATGGGGTAACATGCACTGTGATCAGTGTATTTGTTATGTGAGAGAGAGACGTGTGTATTTAGTATTGTTTTTGTTGTTATTATTTTCGTTTCATCGTAGCTTCAACGTTGCTCTTATGCAACGCTTGTTTCGTTGTTATGCTCTTTATGACACCTACATAACAACACCTTAGAATGATATTTTGATTGTTGGGGAGTATTTGCCGTTAACGAATATCTGGTGTGATGGGAGAAGTATTGGCCAATAATAATGTTCATAATTTCATTTAGGCAAGATGACATGAAATTCAGTCAATAGAAATTTTTAAATCATAATTATTTTGTTGGACTTGATGAATGATTTCACTTGAAATATTTTCACAATAGCCAGCAGTGTAAGCAATATTTACTTCAAGCTGAGTTTCCAGTATTCAATTGTTATTGGGGCAGGTAGTATTGTCATATATTTACGTTCATTTAGTCAATGAAGTTGGCTTTTCATTTGTAACAATCGGCACGTTCATAATTTAATAGTTTTAATTACGCCTTTGTCAAATAAGGTGTTGCTAATGGGTTGGCATCTTGAGGATAGAGAATAGAAGAACTGGTAGACTATAGACCGTAACAAAACCATGGTGAGGTAAATTATGATCACCAGTATCCTTATTGGTCTGATTCTCAGTGGTCTCATCATGACTAATGTATCAACTGTACATTGTGGTTGCAATTTTTGCTGATGATAGCATTATCATATAAGAACTGCTTTAAAACTACATTATATCAATTATTTAACAAGATATTTTAAGTCGCATGCAAGTGAATGCATTAGGTTCATTGTGAATGCACAGCACTATAAAGTATTGTAATTCTTATTTATGTATTTATTAATTCTTAATGCACACCTTCTTCTTTAACCCATACCGTTTGGTGGCCACACTTCTGCTGAATGAAGTCACTTGTGTGCATCATATAGGGGCGTAATTAATTGGTTCAAAAGAATTACTTGTAGCTGTCCTGACCCTACCCCGCTAGGAACCGTTTGTGATCTGCCAGAACGAATTGTGCAAGTAGAGTTGGTTGGATGCGATTGCTGTCGCACAATTGAGTAAATCGTGTGTACCCCAGTGCTTCAGTTCGTTGATTGATGCAGAATCCTCCTCCTCGTGGTGGCTGTGTACTGTCTGGCTATTCATGAGCTTTCTGGGTGTTGATATGAGGATATACAAAAGTAACGACCTGCTCTAGTAGGATTCTCTTCAGCACTGTAATTTGATTGGCGTTACTGGGATCTTTCCAAACAGATGTTGGCTTCCTGGTTATGTATGAGTAGTTTGATATATCAACTGTTCAACAAAGATCAGTTGCAGTTTGCAATGGAACGCCCACAATTTGACCGTTTGTTTAGGTAGTTATGCTTTGACCACAGCCATTGTTTTATAATCAGCAAACGTTACTGTATAAGTAATTTCATGCTATGTATTAATTTGCATTGTTGGCCATTGCAACTAGGATTGGATTGCATGTGTGATTTTGCAATGAGGTTTGGTCATAATTTTCAACGACCACTTCTTTTTTACCTTGGCAGTGATGTAAGTGTGACCTGAGTAATTAGATATGCAGGATTCAGATATGGAGGATCTTTGCTTTTTTACACAATCCTGCAACGGGGTTTCCATACTAATTAGTGTATGTAGTATATTTCTATTCTGGTTTCAGTGTTCAGAAAATAGAATATTATAAGCAATGCTGCAAGATGTTTAGTTCTCAGTTGTAGATATCGACCTACAAAAATAACTAGGATATATATAGTAGTGCATTCCCCTCAGCCTTTCGATGCGTCGCATTTTCATGTCTTACCAATTTAGAGTGTACCATCTTGCACTATGTAGATTTTATTGGCGAAACGGCACATTTCAAGCCATAAGGAACTTGTAACAACAGAAGATAATGCAGTTTAGATTTGCATTGCAGTCACTGATGGGTGTGGTCGACAGGTGCAATAATGGTTAACAAGTGACATTGACAAAAAATCGCAGGGGTGAATTGAAATGTGAGTAGCATATGAAATAGTGGCACTGCATACTTGAGCTTCCAAGTAATGGCAAAATGTATACACACCATTCAGGGCGGTACCATGTTTGTTCAGTTTCATTCATGTAACCACCACATTTAGCTGTCACACGGTTCGAAAAATCAAACGGCCAGGTTCCTTGATGAATTAAATACTCTACATTAGCCAAAAGCAAATGAATATACTTAGCATTATTGAAAATTAGTGTCAACATAGATATGGAGTAGTGATGTGCTTTTGTATGTGTGTGTCAGATGAGGGGAAGAAGGGGCGCGTTCAAACATGAGAGTAATTTTGATTTTTGAATTTGATTCTGTCATAGATCTGAATGAGGAGGAATAGTCATAGGTTCAGTTGTATATCTTTTATGAAATGTGCTCAACATGTCGATTTAGTTTACACTTATGGGGACCACAAGGATTGTTTGTTGTAAATTAGAAATGCAAATAAAAATATATAATCGTTATTAATATGAGACAACCTCTAATCTTTCCATGTGCAGGCTGCCTAGCTTTTTGTAATTAATGCTGCCACGGGAACATCACAGGTGCATATAATTGTGTGGTGAGGATGGTACTAGGTCGGAACCAATCTGTATGCCCGATTATAATTACTGGTAGCACGATTAACGGAATTGCATTATGGGTAGGCGATCGACGTTGAACCCCGCTTTTTTTAATGGTAAAGGTCTTGTGACTGACTTGTTTGGGCGGAGGTGGGGGTCCATACCCTGATCACAGCTGATCTGTTGTAACGTCAGACCGGTGACACCATAGGGATTTTATACAGATTAGGCCAAGGGTTGGACTAAGATGCTATTGGTCGATTGACATTCCCTTTTTGTCAAAAGTCTATCATTAGTCCTCAAGCATTAATCAGAGTAATATTTGCAAAATTCATTAGCTTAGTTAAGGGATTGCCGGACTCGGGGGTGGGGTGATTTGGTTTAGATTATATCCCATTTTGTTTTTGGATCATACAGTTCACAAATCTGTCTTGTTATAGAAAAAATCCATTAGTTTTGATTGGGTCGTTTCATAATGTCTACTTGATTTGTCATTTTAATTGTCCTTATTAACTGGTGGTGTTACTAGTATACCCATTTTCCTTGCTATTCAGGAGTAATAATTTTTATTATTTTGGGTTGCGCTTTTCCGGATATATCTTGTCATGAATGGGCAAGTCTAATCTTGACACAACTCAGGATGCATCACAAGTGGTCTGGTCCCCCTTTGATATCGCCCTAAAGTGATGTGACATCACCGCACCTTCGATTTCTCTTCGAAGCTGGTTCATTGTTTTGTACTCAGGGGTGACCTAGGGTGAGTCGCAAAACGTTTCCTAGATAACAGGTGCTCAACAACGCTTGGGCTTGGGGCATGGGACCCGGGGCCTACGTTGTTGAAGGACTCCACCCTTGTTTGCCCTTCCTCGCCTTCGTTGTTCCTAGAGGTATGAACACTCACTGACCTGTGTTTTCGGAATGGGAATAGACCCACTTCTGTTGCAGTGTTTTCCGGTGCAAGACAAGCTAAGCAAGTAATGCATGATCAACACAAATGATAAAAGTATTTGTGTTGGGCTATAAATTGTTTTCATTTAATATCGTCCTATTATTGTTTCTTCTTAGTAATATGATTTGACAAGTGTTGAAGATTATTTAGAGGGGTCTTACCGGTGTAAGTTGAAATCAAAATTTCTTTCTCCCTTCTTTGTTTTGGTTGACAGTGAAACAAGTAATCGTTCATCAAGGTTTCCAAACGGGTGTTCTAGTGGGCTAGGCAGTTTACTGCGGTTTGCCGCGTTCAGCATCTACATGATATATTGCACTGGGACATGGTCATCTCGACTCATTTGTGTCTCCTCACGCAGATTTTGCGTCGACATAGCATCTACTCTGGTGAATAGATAGCTTTTCTCTGTGGTTACATTAATCTGTTAGTTTACCTCCATCGGATCCCAGCCCACGTATTTTCTCGTCTAAAGTGGAGACTAACACGTCATGACTATAAAATTGAGGGAATTTGTTTTTTTTTTTCGGAATCAGAAATAACCTGGCAGAGGGCATACATCCATATGATTTGGTCCCTAAATGACCAGATCATCACGTCTTGCGAACGCCTACCACATTGCCATTGCAATAGGACTTAAAAACTCTTTCACACAACCTTTTCATTTTCTTCTGCAGCCTTTGCTGGCCACCTGTGGCGTGAACCGCCCTCAAACACCGTGGGTGGGGACCCCCCCTCCCCCTCCCCCATGGTGGGGTGCTAGGACCGTTTCTCCTATTTTAAATGGACTCATCGCCCCCCACCTCCCTATTTGTTGACCCTCCCTCTCTTCTCTAGTCCCACTCGGCTCGCTCTTCTCCTTCCCCACTCTTCCACATCCCTCTTTCCTCTCCCCTCCGTCTCTCCCTACCTCTCTTTGTTGTTGTTTCCTCCGTCTCTGCAGCCTCTTGACCGCGTGTTGTACTCCAGAGCATGGCCGTCCCCTCCCCCTTCTCTCTCTCTCTCTCTCTCTCTCTCTCTCTCTCTCTCTCTCTCTCTCTCTCTCTCTCTCTCTCTCTCTCTCTCTCTCTCTCTCTCTCACTCTGTGTGTGTGCGCTCGCACTCCATGCGCACACGGGCACGCACATCATATACACACAGGCACACTTCGTGGTCGTATCCCTTCCTCCATGCGGTCGTTTGTCTGGTTACCCCTTAGGCAACCTCTGTTGCCATGTCTTGCATCGTTTTTGTTGGACCTCGCTCTCAATGCTATTGTGTGCAGCGCTGCCACATGTGATAGGCCCAGGTGTATGGTATGAACCTTGGCTCCCTGCATCTCTGCCAAGAAAGGAAAAACAGTGTATGCGTTGAATACTTGGATAAGATGAATGTTGCCATCCTGAAGGGCTGACACGTCGGCGAGGCCACTCCCATACTCCATCTCCCTCCTCTTCCCATAAAGTGGGCGTAGATAAAATCGTATGTCGGCAGCCGGAGAGTATTGCTTTAGAGGACCATGCCAAAACAGGGCAAACAAAATCTAGTGTGCCATTGAGGAACAAAAGTACCGTATTCATTCATTAGGAAACATTAATTGTTGCTTCCAGTTTGACTACCAACAGCTCGCAAGCAGCTATATCCGAATTGTTTTGATAGGTCACGCGGCAAATGCTGAAGACAGAAAAAAAAACGTGAACGCACATTTGTAGTGCCTTTTATTTTTGGCGTATATAGAAAAATCCACATCTCATGTTACATTATGTAATGACAATGTTTTTACAGAATGTACCAACTTGTAACCTGTTATCAAAATTGGTGTTGCTGGATTGAGTGATATTCCTGTGTAATACAGAATTAGAAGTTAGATATTTTTACTATTTGCCAATTCAATTCTTGGTTAAAATCTCAAACATGCTCAAAAACTCCATTAAATAAGACTTACCCTAACACTACTCGCAAATCGTCACCTTTTTTGTCTGCATTTTTCATAGCATTGATATGCACTCATGGCCCGTGGGCGCGCACACGTACACTTGCACATAAATATAAAGGCGGGAAAGAGAGACCACTATCGATGTATTATCTTGTGCGAAACTAGTGCATTGTTTGGAATAATTTTAACTTGTCGCCATATACCTACTTGTAATGTGTGTATACTATATATATATATATATATATATATATATATATATATATATATATATATATATATATATATCTATATATCCCCATTAGAAAATAAACCTAGCGGTAGCTAAAAGGTTACCTTGGGATAACCTTTATTGATGTGTTTGTCGAGTTTAGCCATTCCTTGAAAAGGTGGAGGGTTACCATTGACTGAATTATATCATTTGCCAACAACTAAGAAAGTATGTCCGGAATCGCCGTTCCACATTTCTTTACACAAATATTTTGGGCTAACGTTAGTCGATTTTATTCAGTGCAGAGAACAGTTCTTGGTTTCATAGGGGCTTTACTCTACGCACCCAGTTTCATTCAAACACGTTTTGACCCTTTCGTCTTTCTGTGTTTCCCCTCCCCCCACCAATCCAACTCCATTCCCCTCTTCCCGTTCTCTCCCCTCTTCCCTCCCCATGCGGTCTTCTCTCCCCCCTCCCCCCTTACGCTGCACTCCTGTTGACTCGACCCCCACTCCCCCCCCCCCTTGCTGCTCACCTGCTGAGTCATTCCCCTCGGTCCCTCCCCGCCTCCTCCTCCCCCCCTCCCCACTCCGCACGTGCTCGGGTCTTCCAACATCCTCGTCATAGCAGCACACAAGGTCGACCCCCTTGTGTCACATCCCGATGATCACACTTGGTTTCGTTGATTGTTGTCTTTTCTGTCGCGGTACACATACTGCGTGGATGGTTAGTATTATTATTTATTCTATATGTTTTTGTTGATTTGTTCCCCCTCTATATCTTTCTCCCTCTCCCTCTCCTTCCCACTTCCAGTGATACCTTTCCCCTCTTTTCTCTTGGTATCATTGCCGCAAGCTCGTCTCGGCCACATTTTCACCCCTCAGGTTTCTGTCATCTTTGTGTTTCTCCTGCATCTTGTTTCTTTGCTTCCTTTGGAACTGCTACCTCTTCCTCAGCCTTAGCCCCACCCTCTTCCGGGTTATCTTGCACCCAATTGTGCGCATCTTTATTCGCTGCTTCAGGCGGCCCGTTCCCCCGTGCGTCTCGCAATCCAACTAGACTTTCTGTGTACGTTCCTGTGACGTTGACATGCCGTCGACCCACTCTTCGCCATGAACCTTAACTGCAGTGTCACACAGCCCTACTTTACTCTATCGTGATGACACCCACGTCCTCGACCATCAGAGTTCGACCGCCATACTTCCGTAACGCTGGCGGCAAACTCTTTCCCTTTTGGCGGAGTCTTGGCTTTCCGCTGCCCATCCACCCCATCCCACGCGCCGATCACAGCACGTACCGGGATGAAAAAAAAACGGCATTGGGTACATTGCTTTGGAGAATTATTTAAATGGGAAATTGCTGAATTGGACCTGATTTAGGTTAAGTTAAAAATGTCAAAATAATTTGAATAAAGTGCTTTGAATATTCTCATCTCTTGCACGTGAATTCTGATACGGTTTGTTTAACATGGATTTGATTGGTTGAAATTACCCCATGATTGTGTATCTTGCATATTGGCTATATCCCGCCATAATCAGTTGCTGTACTCGTGATCAACACAACAATTTTTACCCCTCCAGATTAGACCTTAGATTTCGTATAGTACAAAGGTGTTGTGGTTTTACAAGCATCGAAACCCATTCTCTTGTTCAGCTGGTTGGCGTATTAATGAAATTTTCACGACATGACATAGGTGCGTGAAGGTCCGGTTTAGTGTTGGTGTGACCCGGTGGGGGATGTGTGTGGGCGGGTGGGGGTGATGCTATTGTCAGCCAGTATACCCGTTGTGCGAGGTGTAGTTGGGGACGGGCGACGTTGTGTTTTGTTGATGTCGATTTTTTTTTTCCGTGTGGAGGTCCGGCATTCTGCGGGCTGTGTGTCATGTCTGGCGTCTAACTTTTTGTGGGGTTTATCCTGAGCACGTTTTTTATGTGTTATTGTTAGCGTTGTTGCTGTACTTGTTGTTATTATCGTTTTATGTTTGGATGATGGAGTAAAAGAGTGGAGAATATTTTTTGTTAACATACCTAAAAGGGGTATAGTTATGACTAATAGAACCTGTCTTATCGAGAGTGTATGGACGATATTTCATTGTGGCAATCCGCCTTACTTCAAAACACGCACGCAGAACATTTTGTGTGTATGTGGGTTGAGAGCACACGATATTACTGCTGTAGTTTTATCATCGATGTTGGTGGGTTGCATCAATGGGGCCAAGTCGCCTCTCAGGTCTTCTCCCACAAATCTTCCACCTCAGATGTGTTGGTGTACCGAGTACGATGGACTCTAGTATCCAGACTGGTGTTTTTTCTTATCACCACTACTACTGGGTGTGTTTATCCTTGCGAATTCCTAACATATTTGTTTTGATTATGTGACTAATACAACTTTAGTTGTGCGAAGTCAGCGCAGATGTACGGACACGCTATGTGTTAGTGAGGTTGAGGTGGATGAACATCTGCTACTTGGTTCTTCGCAGGTGTTAACGTTCACTGTATGTGTATATTCCATCTATCCACACGCATGGATAGTGCGGGTAGAACCGGAGTGGCGTAAACATGTACAGGTTTTCTCAAGGCCTGAAGCCTTTTCGGCTTTGAAACCTTACGGTTTCATATACCCCGCGTTTGCCAAAGGTAAGGATCAAATCTATTTCTTACATCGGACATCCAACACACACACACACACGCACGGACACATCGTGAATTGGTGACACAACGCCCACGGTTGTGAGTATAGTTAGAAGACGTATGTTCCAAGAGTTTGCAGTACGGAACAGTATGTGTTGTAACACATCTAGTTCAATTGAGCGTCCGTTATGTTAATCCATGAAATGAGGTTGTTCGAGCGAATGTTGAAGTGATCGTGACTACGTAGGTGCTAAGAAGTACCAGAAGAAGTCTGGAGGAAGTTGATGAAGATGGTGTGGGAGGAAGACAAGGACAGTTGAAAGAAGTTGACGCAGTTGAAAGAAGTAACATGTCTAAGGGAAGAGTAGATTTATTGGTAAACTTTAAGAAATTGGAATGCATTTAATTCCCGTTTCCATGTGATGCTGGTTGTTATTGGTTGTTTTCCTCTAGATGCAACATGCTGAATTTCACGACATAAGGTGGATCATGTATGGTTTTATATTATCTGCCATTTCATGTTTGTTTTGGTGAACAGAATTGTTTCCTTCTTGTTGACCTGTCTTTAAGATTGAAAGACATAAAGTCTGTATTGAAATTTTCAAATTATTACCAATTAAAACTACAGAACCAGAAACCGTCAACATCGTTTGACAGCTGTCCAATGGACTTCGTGACAAGAGTTTAAGAGTTCTGTCGTGGAGGATGACTCTCATCACAGAACTGGAAATCCCCATTTCTTCTGACAGCTGTCTTACTGTGGTGCCTTTCAATGTTAAGTCTCGGAATATTGAAAGTTGTGTGCATGTGTTGCTCTTGTGTTTTTGCTGTTTACAACAGATGTGGCGTTTCCTTCAGCCCCAGGCTTCTGGTGGGGTTGCCATGCAGGATTTTCCTTAGGGTAACTACATGCCGATGTTGCCATATTATAATATGTATATATTCTCCCCTAAGGGATATGTGTCCATTTCTGAACTAGAAACTGAAAATCAGTCTCGCGTTGCATAAAAATGTTAGGTACGATTAGTGGCGTTCCTGGATCCGATAACCAACATTAAATTATTGTACAACTACAAAATTAAAATGGAAGTTTTTCCTGGATTGAGGATCGTCATATTTTTCTGGTAATAATGCACAACTCGAATATGCGTCGTCAGTCTTCCAACTCGATTGTGATTGCAGTACATTATCCTTCTTTGCTTCTGCTTGGTCATTGTAGAACCAAGTTGCCTGGGTGTGCTGAGTTCATGTCATAGCTCAGGTGGGGAAAGGTTTAAAAGAAAACGATATGGCCTCAACCTTGTCTATTCGCTTGCGTGTATACATAAAAACCGTGAAATTATGTTGTGTTGCAAGGTGGCTTCGTGTTTCATATTAAAGTTAATGATTTTGATTGTGCTCGAGTTCCCTTGGATCCCACTTGAATTAGAAGAGATGAGTCGAAATAAATCATAACTTCTTCGGCAGTGAGGCCAAGTTGCCATAGAGATGAGTGAAGCAAGCGACAACCGGAAAGTGGCACCTGATACTCGTATAATGGTTAAGGAATATATATATATATATACTTCTAGATGTTCAACAGCATATGTCACATGCTGTCTCTGTCGCTGAAGCCATCCACCAAACTGGCAAGCAATGTACCGGGAGACCTGAAATCCATAACACCTGTTTTACTGATACCAATCGAGTCGTGGTCGTCACGGTATTACTATTATAGACACCTGAATCAAACCCATGAGGAATCAGAATTATGGAACTACATTTTCGTTGTCGATTGATGTGTTCCCAGGTGCACCTGTTTTGTACAGAAACGTGTTGTATTGAAAACAAATTACTAGTTAGTAGAATAACAAAGAATGGTGTATTTGTATCCACGAGAAGGCCATGGTTAGGTCAAGGGCAGGAGTACTTCCCCGGTGGCGATGGCCTGATTATCTTAGAGTAATGGAAAGAAAGGTCTGGTCATCAGGTGTGTTGGTTAAAGTAATGGGGCGGGTCTAGTTTGCACAATGTAAATGTTGAGCAGTAAACTGGTCATGGTTGGCGTTACAAGTAAAGATTGTTGTACCACAGTTTCTGTGCCCGATAGCGAATTGGTTGTTAGTTGTAGACAGGTCTTTACTTATTTTAATGTCGTTGGAAATCTATGAGCAGCATAATGAGTCTGTGAATGGCTTGGGGGCGGTCGGGCTTTGATTAGTAGGATTGATTGATAATTTACTCAAATTTGTTTATAGTTTGTCGTTTACATGGGTTATGTGGATGGTTGGTTTTACGCGATTGGAAAAGTATAGATGTTTTGAACGGGTGAGCTGTTTTCATTGGTTCCACATATTGTGTTCGAGTGTTCCAGTCTCATTGGCGATACGGAATGTCATCTTTCTTTCTTTATCGGTACGGAATGGGTTGGAGCCAGTTGTTGGTGGTTTAGATTAATCTTTCCATAGAAAGCAAGGAATCAACAAGATGCATAAGGGTGTTATCAGCATTTATCGTTTTCAGATTCAGGACCAAACTATGTTTAGCGTCGTGGGCAGAAAGGGAAGGAGAGAAGTCTTGAGCAAGAGAAATAGCGCTGTTTTTGAGAATTAGATGTACCTTGTCATTTGTGGTTCCTCTTGTGCCAGCTGAGCAGGCATTCATGGGTGGGGTGTTGGTTCTGCAGAGGTCGTTGCCACACATCGGGTACCATCTTTGGGATCAATGGGTAGGGGGAAGCAGGGGTGGTTGGCCCAGGGATATCATAAACCCCTTTGAATGTCTTAGTCGACGTCTACTTATCCTACCCGCCTCCAGATGATTCTATTCGACTTTGGGGAAAACAGTGGACATGCGAATTAAACTGCAAATGTTCTCCGTAATCCCTTACCTCCCCTCTCGGAGCACACCGACCTCTCGCTCCTCCCCCGTCACCCCACCACCTCCTCTAGTCTTCCACAACTCCCCCACGCTTCCAGCACGATCACTCCCGTCCGCACTTGCGGTCTGGCGGAGAGGCGCGTTCCATCCGCGGCACCGGCTGCTGACTCGTAATGTTTTTGTCCCGGAAATTTAGAGGACATTACAGGTGGTGGGGTGGAGGGGAGTAGGAGAGGTGGCGGGACTCCCATGTGGATTGGATTACTGGTTCATGGTACGGGTGACTGATGTTCTCGGCGATAACACTTGGCCCCGTGCATCTCAAGTCAGTCCGCGTGGTGTGTTCTCTCTCTCTCTCTCTCTCTCTCTCTCTCTCTCTCTCTCTCTCTCTCTCTCTCTCTCTCTCTCTCTCTCTCTCTCTCTCTCTCTCTCTCTCTCTCTCCTCTCCTCTCCCCCCCCGAGACTGTTTTGAGAGCTCATATTAAACTGTTGTGTATAAGATTCGGAACTTCAAATATTAAGATAAATAGATAAACCCAATTAACTTAGGTGAAATGGTCATACAGATCTGGGTACTAAACACTCTTATTGATATTATCGTAATGATTTGTTATCACGAAATTCACTGACTGGAACCACGCAACCTCACAGCAACTGGCAACGGCCTTCGGCCCTCCCATATGTGGGACATAAGAATTGTATTTTGTTGTACGAGTGTGAAGCTAGTTCTGTCACCAGCTTGTAGCAGTAGAAGAGGGCAAGTAGTTTCTCCATGTGAAAAGATGGAAGGAATACAAGGGACATGCTCTTGTAGATGTTGACGGGTTTTTAGCGGTGAAGACTGCGCCAGAAAGCATACCCATCCCTTGTTGAAACCTGGGTGATGCTGCATGCTTGTGGGTGCTCCGTACTACCACGGCTGTTGTATAGTAATTCTCTTTATGGTAACAACTCCATGGCAAACAAATAGGTGAGTTATGGATGCTGCAGTGTTTGTTCGCCTGTCTATGTTTGTGTTGACGGTTTCTGTGTATGCCCTGCAGCAGAGTTGGGTTTATTTACTAAGGGGTGCCGAAGCGCATACCTACTGGAGACATACATTTATGGAGAACATGAAATTGCAAAAAACGCATAGAAAACGAGAAGTTGGGTATGGGGAAATAAATATAGAAATAAATTAATAACCTTTCAAACAGACAAACAAGTAAATAAATAAACGAATAAGCAAATAAAGGCCCGTCATGGCACTTTGATCACCCTGGGAAGGCAAAGGCATAAAAACGAGATTGAAGGATGAAGACAAATCTTCGCAGTTTCCTACGCTTTGTGTCCGCTGCAAGCGCACCTGACCGTTCGAAATTCTTGTCGTAATTGTCGATGCTGTGACATCACCTGTGTACTTGCAAGTGTTGTAGGTGTGCAGTAAGCCATTGGTTTTACTTATCCAATGATGTAACGAAAGAGTAAAGGGATATATATATATATATGTGTGTTCATTGTCGTGGTGTTCAGTGGGTATTTATTGTTATTACCATTATTATTTTATTTCATTACCGTAATGATCATTATCATTGTTACTATTGTTGCAATTATGAATTTTTATTATAATTATTACTATTATTATTTATATTATTGTTATATATTTTGTACATTTTGGCAACAAACAAGGTTTGGAGTGGTCACGGCCCAATATGATCAATGAATACCTCCACCGTTGAACTACAACAAAATAATTACACCCAAGTATTCCATTTTGTTGCAGTTGATGCGGATTTTGAATTTTTATTGGGTGTTCTATTGCCAGATTCACTCACCGTTTTGAGGCACAGAAACCAATAGACCTTAGTGTGTGTTGGGGGGTGGGGAAAGCGCAAGTGTGTTTATTCTTATGGATAAGAGTGTCGAACTTTGACAACATTTCACCTGTCCTGATAAAAACTTTATTCTATCAGGAAATTGAACGGTCTTCATTGAGTGTACTTTCGAAAATTACCGTTAAATTGAATGGACTAGCCAGCAAGTCGGATAAACTCGAAAACCAGGTAGAATTCTACATTTTGATGGTATAAAGCGTTCGCCGATGAAATTTGTGCTGTTAACGCGAAGGATACTTGTGGGACGGTCCTGTAGATTGCTACGAGACATTAGATTGCAGGATTTGTTTTTATCCGTGAAAACAGATTTAGTATTGATATTGTGTTGCGGATCGGATGTGAAGAGCGGCGGTACAGGGGAGGAGACGGGCGAGTCAAGTGGAATTGGTTGAGTCGAAGGGATTATCTTCTGCACAAACAAGGTGGAATAATTGGCGAGATTGATTTGAATATAGAATGTGAATTACGACACAGAAAAAGTGGAATATTTACCCCCTGGAAAATTCTGATGGCATGGAATGTGATTATGGCGTTTCGAATGAAAAATCTAAAGATAAGAGAGAGAAATTCTTAAGTGGTCAACGAGAAAGGTATGGTTTCATTTTGGTCTGGATACTGGTGCGGTAAGATGAAAATCCCGGAAGTAGCCTCCTCCACACCCTCACCCTACCATTCATGCTTTTCGCTGACATGCGGAAGTGTGTTGAAACACTAGGTGGAAAATTCCCCCCTGCCTCTATTTCCCGCCAAGAGGCCAGTAATTATTGCCGTCATTTTCACATCATGCAAACATCGTATCGTGCACATCATATGGCAAAATGTAAGGACAAATAAGATTTACAATTTTTTATATAAATATGTGCGGTCACGGATACATGATAATTTTGTAGCTTTATTTTTTAATGTTGATAAAATAATGTGGAAAACGGTGGCGGAAGTGTGTGTGTATAAAGGGAAGGCAGTGGTTTGGCCACATCCAGACCCAGTTCACATAGTTGATAAAAAAAAAATGTTCGTCACTGTGTAAAATGCATATCCTACGTGCAAGTGTGAAAAAATAAAACTGTAACAAGTAGTAGTAATACAGTATAAGTAATAAATGGGTATTTTAGAATGCACAAATAAGCGATATATAGATAGATTAATTATTAATTTTGTAATTTGAAATACATCAACGTAATATCGGTTTTCTTCTCTGAAATAAACAAAAAATACTAAAAGCTGTCTTCTCTATAAGTACTGTAGCATTAAAACAAAAGACCAGTCATGACAACAATTACAAGGGGGTCTGATAAATGCATAACCCTAGTACGTAAGATCTGGTTAGTTTGCGTAAGGTTTGGTTACGTTCAGTTCCATAAAGCATGTTTCTCTCTCTCTCTCTCTCTCTCTCTCTCTAATCAAATTTCACCACCCGAGAACCCCGCTTTCCCATTGCCTTCCCATTATTGTAGGGGTGATGGGGGTAAGGGCACAAATGTGGTTTTCGTCAAAATTGAGGGTCAGATGTGAATGAATAAAATTACCAAGTTGTGCACTTCGAAAATTTACCCATAATTGACTAAATAATTAAGTACTGATTATAGGAACCCTGTCTAAATTCCAGCCTGGGGCCTCTTGCAACCTTAATCTACCACTTTGCAAAAGTCACTTGATTATGTATGGCTGTGACTTGGTACGAGTAATATATAGTTCTATTTTTATTTTATTTTATTTTTCTCTATTCTTGTTTTTATTAATTGATTTCTATTTTATTTTTATTTTATTTACTGCTGCTGCTGTTGAACCTCGGTTGTGACGTGTAATAGGAAGGAGATGGTTGCCTTTAGTGATGTTTTAATGGTGCTAGTGGTGATGCACGAGGGTTTGTTGACTGAAGCCATGACCTTTCCGCAGGTCCTTAATAAAGACGCGCAAATGTCAGAACGGACATCGAAGAGTTTGGGGGTCAAAGTATATCAGATGTTATACTCTTATATAAAACAAGTATATTGTAGAGGAGATATGCTTCGCAGGTAACTATCTACTGGTGTGTTAAGAAATAAACGCGGGATGATGTACATTAATTTCTGTACGATTTTTGTAAAGTAAATTTTTTAGTACTGTTTCGCCTGGAACAAATTTCGAAATCGTCGTGCTCTGGTAGTATCGCCCATGGTTTGCTCATACGGTTGATAAAACTCGTTCTCCAGTCACCATAGGGTACATGTTGACATTTAACGAATATGCTATTTTGCAGGAGAGGCCCCGAGACTCCTGTTTTATACAAGCATATAATTCTCAGCTGGCTGCCAGTGTCACGGGACCAGCATGGTGATGGCTGAACGTGGGAGGGGGAAGGGTGGATGGGAAGTGAGTGAGTGAGGGTGGTAGGGGAAGGGGATTTCCCTGTTCGCAGATGGCCTGCATGAGTTATGTTGTTTGGGTGGGTCGGAGATGTCTGGGGGGAGTTTGATTGAGTTTACATTTTTGGCGGTTTATTAAAGAGTGCTTATTACGTGCTCTGAGTTAGTATATTTGTATGGACGTGGCGTGAGGTATTGGGGTAGGTTCTAGTAGATATTTTTACTGGGGTTGGTGAACGGTTTGACGTAAGGCAGGCGGGAATTTGAGTGATATGTCTCTAATACTCCTGGCGTAGATTCTATTGGTATTCGAGATTGAGGTTTGTTTAGCTTGCGTGTTCTGTAGACCACATATCAGTCATGTTGGCGTGCGTTGCTTGAGACACATTCTTTCGTTTGTGCAAGAGTAAGTGCGATGGAAGTGATATTTTTGCATTTCGAATGCAAATGTGACAGTGTGTGATTGAGTGGAAATTGTGCCCAGATTTTTTTCCTTGTGTTTCCGGATTTGTATTGTGTGCGTGAATGTTTTCAGTGACTGAAAAATACATATTTGTCAAGGGTACATATTGTGTAACGTGTATTTGTGTTATGTATAGAATATGTTCTTTGCTCCGTCACGTTTACACACACACACACACACACACACACACACACACACACACACACACACACACACACTTAGTAAAACGGCTTTCGTGTATTGAAAGGTTCCTACAAAAAGAACATTGTTAAAAAGGATGAACCGTACTTGATTCAGCTCATGGGGGATCCCACGCTATTTTTTGCCTCACCGCCTCCGTTTATGTATCAATATATATATATATATATATATATATATATATATATATATGTATATATAAATATATATATGTGAATATAACACACACACACACATATATATATATATATATATATATATATATATATATATATACACACACACATACATACACGCGTTTAGAGTAGAATGTCCCTAATACTCTTGACGTTTATTGATACTCGTATCTACAGTTTCTGCTCCTTTGGATACATTTTTATTGTATCACGAACAAGTGCGAATGAATAAAGGTCACACTAACCTCGCCTCCTGGCAAATGCTTGCCCTTGACACTGAATTGGATTAGTTGCTTCGAAACGTAATCCTAACACGTGGCCGTGATCAGTAAGTGTTAAAATTCCAACGTTCAGTTGAGGCGGCTAATCGATTTTTGTTGCGTGGAACGATTCATATTGTCGATACGTACCTCAGTGAAATTGCCAACCGTCTATGGATCCAACACTCGGCAAATGCATCTCCCCACCCGTTTCCATCGCCTGCAGTGGCAGAAGCGGAGAACATATTCAGTTTCTTTTGGAACGTCTTCTGTCTGGATCTCTTGACCTTGGAGAGGGGAAGGGGGGGGGTGTCTGAAGGGCGCGGGAGAGGTGATGGTGGTGGGGAACCAATTCCTGGCGGTCATAATTATGCAACGTTCGCGGGCGGGTCATTCTCTCCCTTGTGTAGGGAAGACGTAAGCATCCGGACCCGCTTGGTTTTGTCTGTCCTAAGTTGTTATTGTTTGTTTGTTTTTTCTTCGCTGATTCAAAGGAGTGATTTAATTTCCGTATTGTTGTATTTTTGTTTTATATAGAAATTTAAGTTTCGGCCATTTTTATATTCTCAATTGTGAGCTTAGATCAAGCAAGGCTTCCGATATTTTCTAGCCCCGGGTGAGAAAGGGGTGAAATGCCTTTTCTCCATACCAACGGTTTAAATGTCAGCGAAAAAAGTGGGTCAAGAGTAAAGTCGAGTTCTTCAAAGGTCACCATCAGAATGCTAAACGTTTCTCCTCGGGCAAGTTTTTTTTTATGGTGATGAAGGTGCGAGAGCCAAGTGACGGAACATACGCGCGCGAATTTCAATTCCCCGTCCAAAATCTCCTTGCCGACCAGTATAGCATTCAGACAGGCAGTTGGGGGATCGGGGTAGGGGTGGGGGTTAAACTAGGTCAAGGTAGCCTAGATGATTCCATGTCAATGGCTGAAATGTTGACACCGCACATAGGGGGAGCCGTGATCGATTGCAAGGGCGTCGCGCAACAGTCCGGGACCGGCCGCTAAGCCCGCTGCATCGGGACCACCGCCTATAGCTTGGACGCGTTTGGCAGATTCTTCGCGCGCGCGCGCGCACACACACACACACACACACACACACACACACACACACACACATGCGTGCACATGGTCAGTTTACATTGTGACAGGGTAGAGAGGTTATATTCGTATTAGGATTGAATTAGTGCTGCAGGCAGGGGAGGGGGTGCTAGGATTTCTTTGAATCTATCATTGGGAAATAAAACTAACAAGAAATACCGTTTTGTGATGGAACGTGATGAAAGGGAGGGGGGGCCCCGTGGTTGTGGAGGAGGGAGGGGGGGGTGTAAAATAATTTATGGAAGTCGAGAGAGTGCTAGCCTGTTAAATGTAGTGGAGTGTGTATGAGTGTGGATTTTTGGCAGTGGAAGAAGCTGACTTTGTTGATTACCAACTCCCGTTGGTGAATCGAGTTCTTTGACGTTTTACTAGCATGAATTTAATTCACATCTTACTGAAAGAGTGCGTCCACCATGTAATTAGCATACGACAGTTTTCGACATCGCCACCAAATACAGAAAGTCTCGGAACTTTTTTTTTTCTCTCGACTGTACCTTGTACGCATCGTCCTGTTGGTCGGAGAAATTGTGTGGTTTTAAGATTCAAAACTCGGCTCCAGACACGGTGACGTAACGTTGCCGTAAACCGACCCCCCACTTCTACCTCCTCTCTCTCCCTTCCTCCCTCCCTGTAACCTTTCTTCAATACAAACTTCCATTTATATCAAAACTGAGAATATCGTCTCATCTTCATTTTTTATCGTTTTATTATTGATTAACTTATCGTATTCCAACATCTGATAACTATGCATTCGGCGAACTTTGGAGGGAATGGCGATCTATTGAGTAGGTCGCTGTGATGAAGGAAGAGCGTGGGGGGATTTTTCCTCGCAAAAATTCTCTGTATGGGAATCTCAGATAATTGTGTGAGCCTGTCACTACCATACAGTGTGGAGGCAATATTTTATTTATAGAATCATGTATCCCTCTCAGAGTATTATAGTGTTACCTGGTCTAGCACAGTTATGTAAGTAGACATAAATGCTCAATATATTTTTCTCCTTGATATACCTAATTTTGTATTGTTTCAACATATTTGTTTTATTAGTGTTTTATTTTTATTCGCTCGTTTGTTTATGGTAATGGTATAAACATTATATCGTGACTTTGAATGTTGATTATTTACCTATTCATGGAAATTCACTGAAGGAAGATAATGTTCCCAGGGCAGGTGGAAGATTGGAGGATCAGATAGGTGAACCCTTTGCTTAGTGAAAAAGTGGGAGGGTTGGGGAGTGTTTTCTCACTCATGTATAAATAATTTCGCATAACGGTGAAGGGATATCTCCCAGTACGGAAGGGATTAGTAACGATGACCCATTCATCGCAAACGGGCGCACGTGACACTCGATACGGAAGTGATTCAGCGAGAGTGGAAGGGGCTGCGAAGGGGAGATTGACCGGTGTGGGAGTTTCGCACAAATATCAGGATAAGGAAAGAGGTGTCGGAGTTAGCGCGCGATACCGATTCGCGGTTAATTATTATCATTACTGTTGTTGTTGTTGTTATTATTATTATTATTGTTATTATTATATATTTTTTCTTCCTCAGGACGGTTCAACGTAGGGGAAGGTTAGTACAGTATGGTTTTGGTGAATTCTATGGCATATTTGAGAAAATAGTCTCAAGATAGAATTTCTGGGTTGAATGCACTTTTTCAATCATCGAATTTACTTGCAGTACGTATGCATCACCTTATCTGTCAGGAAAAAAGACACCGACTGTTCTGATTGATTAGTTCTTATGTGTTGTGGTATTTCGCACTTTTGAGTTGTGAGAGGGCCAAACTTGGAATAAAGTAACTCGGTGTTAGCCATAATAGATATGCATTAAGCGACTACTAGCCCTGACGAGTCAGCTTCAGGTGCAGAGGGAACGTGAACAGGCGCATGCTACCGGCTGACAAGCGTATGGTGCATTTTCTCTCGGGGCCATGCGGCACCACCTGGTCTACGTGGGGCGCCAGCTGCCGAACATTTGGCGCCAACGAACTGCCTGACTCTAGGTGCCAATTACCGGCCGAGGTGAACCACCTGCTGCACCCGTGAGCTTCACCTGGCGTGTGTTAAATCGCCAGCTGTTGGGGGCATGGGTACACCAGCTGTTGGGAATCGGTTTCGGCCTTGACCAACGAACTTCTGCAAATGCACGCTAGTCATCGCGATGTAACTTTATCATTAATTGAAAGAAAAAAGTTGGATGTGTAGTGTGACTTCTGTCGACCAATGCACTTGTTTATTGCTTTCTGTAACTGATGCCTCTTTCATAGCCGAGAGCGTGCCACGGGTAGGAATACATTAGCTTTGTGGCAGCCAGAATACAATGTTTCAACCCTACACGATAAGGATACAATACCCTGGTGATCACCATTGAAAAAAGAAAGTTCTGTCGACTACATCGTTTGGCTGCCGGGGCACGTTGGGCAAATTTCAAGGGACAAATTTGTCTGTTTAGGGATAATTTGTGTATGAGAACTGTCCCTAGGGGTCGATTATGTATGAGGAACAAGGTAGAGGATGTGGGAACTAGATGACTGTACAATTTGTGGGACGAATGCATCATATATGGGTCAGGGCGGACGCTTCTAAACTGGGATTTCGATCATTTGGAATTGAATTTACACCCCGAATCTTCGGCACCATGTTTAAAATCGAAAAAAGTATAGAGCAAGAATGTAGGATGTTAAGAACATTTTTTTATTAGAAGCAAAGAGTTGGATAAGGTGGGTTGTGGGTGCACAGGTGGAGGATGACAGCAACCATGGATATCTTGTCCTTAAGGGTGTTTAGAGGCTTTCAATGCTTGGTGAGGAACCCAGTCAAACAATTCAACCCCTTCGTCTTCACCTTTTTCAATTTGATAACAGAAATACAAATTTCCTATTCAGTGTATAAGAACACAGTGAGGAAGGGGGTATGTCATTCAAGAAGGGTGTGGAAGGGTGTATGGGTAGAAATGACGTGATGGGAGATCCATTTGAATAAGACATAATTCATTTGAAGTGTGTGGCGTTACCTGTGGGCATCCCTTGGTTTAAAAAAAGGCCAATCAGTTCAGCACGTACAAAGTGAAGGTAACTACATGTCAGGTCAATCGGGACCGTTTTCAGTGGCCATTGAACAATCGTCATGCCAGGAATGAGGCAAAATGGTTTGATGCTTGTAGCTAATGTTGGATTCTTCAATTGAAGGGACAGCTGTTGTTTGTATGACGAACAAACAAAAAAGTGAACCACACTATATTGTGTATGGTGAGGACGATTTTTTTTATTCGGGATTAGGCAATGCTTCTGTGCTCAACATTATCATTTATTGGTTTTATGCACACAAAGGAACTGAGGAATGGGATCTATAATTATTCCACAGAGTAAAGAAAAATAAAAAACATTATGTTGGGATCAGAGGAGTTCAGCAGGTGGGATGATTTGAAATAAGGGAGAAGAGATAGCAAGGGTTAGCCCTAGGCTGTAATATGTGGAGAATACTAGTTGTTTAGGGTCATTGTTCCTTTATTCGTTCACTGGACCCGATGCCACATATGCATATTTTAAGTATAGATTTAATTAGTCAGTGATCACACACACACACCCAATAAGCAGCGCAGAAGTATTGACGGTAAAAGTGTAATCTGCGTGTTGTTTAGTGTTTGTGTCATTAGCAGTTAGAGTTCCTCCTTGCCAAATAAACGGCTGTGGAGGATAAGTAGACAGGTGTCACACAGTTGTGCAGGCCGATCGTGTGCAAGTGATGGTTCATGACCAGTGGTTAGTTTGTACAGGCCAAGCGAAGGAGGGGAGGATGGGTGGGGGAGTTGCGTCTGGCGAGTAGGGCAAAAGCGGGACCTCCGTGACGTGTCTGTACCCTGAACAACCTGCAGCAGTAGCAGCAGCTTAACGAAAAAAATGCAATGGTGGTGGCAGTAACTTTACTGTTATTATAACTTTGACGCAAAGTAATCAGATTTGCCCATCCTGTAGTAGCGGCGGTACAAGTTGTGTGTGTGCCTGATATGTTTCGTAATGTGTGCATCGTATTATGCGTGCGTGAGAGTATTATAAATGTGTGGGATGGAATCGCCTTCTCTAAGGCGGTAGAACGCTAATGCTTACATGGGGCTCTGAGTCCGATTTCATGTAAGGGGGCGGAGCTTATTTGCAGTGATGTTCGGCCGTTGGACCGCCTCTACAGTCTCACTGGGCATCGTTATGCAGCACTTGTGCGGAGAGGTAATTGGTACCTTCTCACAGCCATTGAAGAACTAGAATGCTCCGTAAAGAGAATTCTAGCACACACGTGTATATGAATACAGTGTGCGTGTATATACGCAGTTTAAACGCGCACGGGTAAATTTGGTAGTTCGGGTTCCGTATAACTAATTAAGTAATATACTCGTGTTTGTGTTTGAATGTTGTGCATTCTTGCAAATAATACATTGCACAGTGCACTCCATTCCAGTTTTATTGCAGAATGTTATAATACAGCCTGAAGAACGTTAGCATGTTAGCATTTTTTTTTAACAGAACTGAGTTACTATGGTTAATACTCAACATTTAGCCAGTGTACAGTAAATAGTATAGTTTTTGGTACATATAATGTATCCCTCACAATCATGTCTTGCTTGTTTGTGTATGCTTCAGCCTTTGTATACTATAGGACATCAGCATATTTCTTGTTGAATTGGATATGTTCTGTTTCATATGTGTATATGACTCACCAAGTAAGTTAAATATCACGATGTCGATGTTCCAAGAGCGTCTTGTAAGAGCCAAATTCCTATGTTTATTTGCAGTGTCTTTTGTGTATGAGCTCATTGTGTGTTTAGCCTTTAGATACACATGCATTTTCAGGGATGACATCTGAATACACATTGTTTTCTGACATGTTAGAAAGTGTGTGGTTGTAAGACTTGTATGAGAGTTTACAATTCATTGTAATTGGGTCTGAGAGCGTCATGCGTTGTGCTGAGCTTGAATGATTTATTCATTTCCATGCATGTATTCTACTGTTTATTACTACATGTTCAACTGTTTACATTATTTAATGGGGGCGGGGGGCAAGGGTTGTATTCTTTCTGTGCTGTTGCCCAAAAGCAACGGCTATCTTCGTGATGCCTTGGCAGTGTGTTAGCGCTGTGCGCCAGTTGGATTCGGCTGTGTTTATGCATAACGGTCATGGTGCAGTGCTTACTCAGGATGAATGTTTATGCTGTGCCTTGCATGAGGGACATCGGGTTTGCATGTCCAGGATGTGTGTTCAGTGTGCGTTGCGCCGTGGGGTGTCGTGTTTACCTAGGTTATTTGAAAATAACATAAGTTCACACCAAAGTTAGTGGTCGAGGTGGGAGAGGGGGGTCTCTGTGTGCGTTCTCGAACGAGTTTAGCCGATATGGAGGCGAATTCCATGGCTTCACGTTTTGGCATCCAGGGTACGTTCCGTCGTGTATGTATCAGCTGTCACGAGGCTGAGTGGTTCTCAACATATTTTCTCATGCAATCCATACTTATGTAATGCTGTTCTTTAGCCTCTTGGATATCACGTCGCCAATGAATTGTCAGACCACGTTACTAGTAGTTTCCTCATTTGTGACTCCACTTTTGAAACTCCTTAAGGACCCCAGGACCACTGTACCACAGATTCTTTGTCCAGAAAGGATGACGTTTTTATTGATTTGCGCAGACACTGACCCCAACGAACATAACGATTTGTACGTGTCCGTACCACATTTGTATGTGCACCAAATTTGCATTCTCTTTTTGCCTTTGCTCTCCCTCCCTCGCCTTGTCATCGGTTCTCTTTATATCCCAATTTTTCACTCCCATTCCATTTCTCTTTATCCTCTTATCTCTTCCCTGATCTGATTCTCCCTTCATCGCTTACTACCTTCACCTCCCCCCACTCCCACCCTTCGCTCTGCTCTTCCAATCCTCTTACTCTACTTTCAGGACACCTTTGTGTGATGGCAGAACAGCTGAAACAGTAGACAATCTGAACGAAGATCGTGAGACTCATTTCAAGGTTCTTCTAGAACCTCAAGAATATTCGGGGTGAGTGAGTTTCAGCCCACAAGCCATGCACCATTTGCGTCCCCAGAAATCTCAGAAAATCGGAGTAGTTTGACCTGACACTTTGTGTGTTTTTGCACTCTCCTTATTATCTAGCACTTGGAAGTAGTTGGTTATTCAGGTGAAGTTCCACTGTGGACGAGAAGTGTGTAGACGTTCCCAGAAAGGACCTTTCTGGGGAGGGCATGTTGCACCCTGGCATAAGTGTGGAAAACAAAAGCACCAATAAGGGGAAAATCCTTTATAAGGGTCCTGTTCTAACCCCAGTCATTGGATAAATGTGCTTCTGAAGATAATTGTTTCTTGCACCCTGGCATAAGTGTGAAAAATCCTTTATAAGGGTCCTGTTCTGACCCCAGTCACTCGATAAATGTGCTTCTGAAGATAATTGTTTCTTGCACCCTGGCATAAGTGTGAAAAATCCTTTATAAGGGTCCTGTTCTGACCCCAGTCACTCGATAAATGTGCTTCTGAAGATAATTGTTTCTTGCACCCTGGCATAAGTGTGGAAAACACAAGCACCTGTTTGAAACAAAACAAATATCCTTGATCAGGATCCTGTATAGACCCTACAGATTAGATAATATGGAGAGCTTGGCCTTCGAGTTCAGAGTTCGTGAAAAGGAAAACGATATTGCTATTTTGTGGCGGAAAATACTCTGATGACCTTGACACTCCTCCCCTTGCCTTCACCGCACCACCACCACCACCGCTACAACCATCACCACAAAAATAAATAGGTTGTGAGGATATGTGGAGCGTGGACAAACATTACTCAGTTGGATCCTCCGCTCCAAATATGTTGTGTTTATATCTTCGTATGGAGGCAGTATTGTTTGGAACTACCGAACACTGATCACCTTTAGTAGAAAAATGCACAGCAGCTATAAATTACTACATTCACCATAAGTGCTATTTATTTTACGTTCCTGGTTTCATGATTTCTGAAGTAAAGTAATGTACACCATTACTTCAACATGATTGTGACCACGCAAAACGGTAATGATAATGGTATTTACAGTTTGCACGTTTGGATATGAATGGCCTCATTTACAGTCAAATACTCTTAACCACATTACACTCTGAATGTACATGTTGCTCCTAGTCCTCGAATGTGTGTTGCTGTTGATGAGTGCCATCATCTCTGGGTAACCACTTAACAATTGGTCTTAACAATTCTGAAATGTGGCCTTTAGATGCCAGTTATTTTTAAGAAAGATGACCTTAAGTTGTCAGCCTTAGCCAATACTGAATGGCTCTTTTTTTCCTAATACTGAAAGGTTCTACCTCTGCTCACCAAAAAGAAATAATGTTGTTGCTAGCAGGTTTTCTTAAGTCATAATCCTATTCTTCGTGGCCTACTCAATCACCCCCCCCCCCTCTCTCTCTCTCTCTCTCTCTCTCTCTCTCTCTTTCTCGATTTCTCGTTGCATTGCCCTTGACCCGGCAGTGTCACTTCACGAGTTACCGAGATGGGAGGGCTTAAATGGTCTTAGCCTGCATATGAATTGGGAGTGCCCATTAGCTTGTCCACATCACCCCCGGGTAAGGAGAAGGGGAAGCCTTCTTCCATTCTCCTCTCCGCCCCACTTTTCCCAATATTCTATTCTAACACTTTCCCCTCCTTGCTACTTCCACTCGCAAGTAAACTTCCCGTCTTTGTTTATTTTTAGTACATTCCCTTCCACTGGGCCGACCTTTCTTCTTCCTTCTCCCTTTCTCTCTCTCTCTCTCTCTCTCTCTCTCTCTCTCTCTCTCGTATCCTCCCCCTTTCATATCCCCAATCCTCACTTCTGTCTTCCACAATCGCCATTGCTATTTCCTTCATCCTTCCTTTCTTATGCTATTCCCTTATTCTGTAACTCATCCACCTCACCCTTCCCCTCCCTCGACCGCGTGTCTCAATCTTTGCCCGATTTCTTGAACGGATCCCCTCCCCCCCCTCTCTCTCTCTATCTCTCTCTCTCTCTCTCTCTCTCGCTCTGTGTGTGTGTGTGTGTGTGGACGCAAACGCACATGTTGAGCGTATATAAAACGTGCGCGCGCGCACACATTCGGGACAATTTTTTCCACTTCGCATCCCTTCAACTTGTGTTTCCCCACCAGGGAATACACTGAAGTACGACAGCAGATTTTTTTTCTCGAGTTTCTTGAAAAGGCAATATTAATTTAGAAAGCCGTGTTCAGGTATGGAATGGGGTACTAATTTTGTATGTTCTATAAATGGCAAAGATAGGAAAAATTTCATGCTGGGCTAAGAAGCCGGATGTATGTGTGTGTGTGTGTGTATATATATATATATATATATATATATATATATATATATATATATATAAGGAATACATGTTAAAACAAGACTCATCTGTATTGGGAATCTTATTTGGAAATATATAAAGAAAATGTAGATGTTCGAGATTTTCTGTTTTTCTGGAGTTTCCATGAACTGGGAATTTACGGAATACAGAAATTCCCAAGATAGAATTGTCGACAATGCTCGTGATTCAGGTCATGTGAATAGACATGTTCGAGAACAAAGTTTGTACCACAGATTTCCTGATGAATGAAATTACCTACCGATTGCCAAGGCGAAATCTGGAACGTGATTTTAAAAGTCTGGGAATACGGAATGAATTGGGAAACATAATTCTTTCAAAATATTTTGTTACCATATTTTCTGAAAGTGACCATCCATGACTCATCTCGAGGCTTATATTGAGGGAAATTGATCACGTAGTCTTATATTCTTGTTATTTACTTATTATTATTATTATTATTATTATTATTTACTATTAACATTTTCTGTTATTTGTATTAATATACATATACCAAGGCCTTTTCCCCCTTCCAAGGGAGGTAGCCAAAAAGGGAAAGGCATAAAAACACTCCCACCCATTTCATCCCTAAATACACTCCACACCCCTCCCACCCTTCCTCTCATCTGAGCACCTCCTGGATGACGGGTCATCGCTGCACCCTGCCCACCGCCCTGGGTCAGAAGCAGTGTCGCAAGACACAGTACATCCACAGCAAGGCCGCTTCATTTAATCGGCGACCCCCCCTCTCCGTCCCCCTTTGCATATATTAATACTGTATTAAATATTATTTTAGAAAGAAAGCTTATGGAGTTATAAACTCTGTACATGTGCACATTTTACGTAGATTTACACGGGTATTGGGGTTTGTGCTTGTGGTATAGGTACTGTAAAGAATATTCTTAGCAAACATATGTATTCCATCACTGTTTCTTTTTGGGGAAAGACAGCACGAATGAACCATCAGTCAAACACACGGATATATATATATATATATATATATATATATATATATAGATAAGGATTTCAAAATTAGTTAATTCTGAAATGGTTCGTACCGTCGAATCCATTGGATCCGCGTTATCAGTTTTCTGTTAAATGGTGGTCATCAGTTTGAAATTAAAGAAAATTTGAGTCTCCCCCTGCCTAGTCTTGTACTCCCAGCTTGTTCGCAAATGTTCAAACTGATGAACACCATTTTTCAGACACCTGATAACTCGAACCATTGGATTTAACGTAACGAAGCATTCGAACGAGTATATTGGACACTATATATATGTATGTGTGTGTGTTTTTGTGTGTATGTATGTATATATATGTGTGTATGTATGTATATACGTTGATATGTGTATGTATATATGTGTGTGTATGCAATAAAACTCTAGGAACGTGTGTTCACAAATGCGAAAGTAACCACTAGGAAAAAGTAATCTAACGAAGCAGAGCGCTTTCGTGTAATTACATATTCAGTGCTAAAGA
The DNA here is from genome assembly GCF_046742065.1 of Oratosquilla oratoria. Lineage (NCBI taxonomy): Eukaryota > Metazoa > Arthropoda > Malacostraca > Stomatopoda > Squillidae > Oratosquilla > Oratosquilla oratoria. The sequence continues at coordinate 29,307,200 of NC_134811.1, read as the reverse complement.
TGTAATTATACGAAAGCACTCTGCTTCGTTAGTTTACTTTTTCCTAGTGGTTACTTACCAATGTGTGTGTGTGTGTGTATATATATATATATATATATATATATATATATATATATATATATATATATATATATATATATATATATGAACACAGCTATGTTATGACGTGCTTTTATCGCGACCAACGATAGGTACCGTTAAATAGTGGTTCAGCAAGATAGACATCGGAGAGAATCGCCTCCCTATCTTCAAAACCACCCGCATTTCCGTCGTGGGCTGACAGTCCTAGGTTCGGACCGGGCCCTGGATCTATCAAATGGAACTGAATTCATTCCATCATATAACATGAAGAGAGTGACTTATCTGTTCCCCCACAATATAATGGGGCTGCATAGAAAATGCACTACTATTACAAGTTGGACAAAACAGTGCGAGGTTCTCACGATGGCATTCTTGAAAAAAAAAAAAATTATATAAATCCGTGGAAAGGAAATATTTTTAAGAATACCACCGTAAATCCTTTTATAAATGTGTCCCTTCCAAGGATTTATATATATATATATATATATATATATATATATTTTTTTTTTTTTTTTTTTTTTTTTTCTACAGATTCATGGGAGGGTTCAAGCACTGTTGACAGCCTCTGTGAGGCTGCGGATTTACAGTGAATAAAGCTGGAGACCATTATTATATATAATGAACGCATTTGTATTAATTTGTCGCTTCAATTGTTTCGCCATATACCGGGCAATATTATCAAGCTAGAGACCGCTTTCTGTCGAATTCATAAAAAAAATCATGTCCTTAGCCCATTTCAGTCCAGGGATAGAGTGCCAGTTCGCAGGGCTGCACATTTCAGCTGGTGGAGGAGTGGCACCAGGTGTCTTCCCCCACTGTCCTTCTGTGTCCTCGTCTGGACCTGTGTGTGTGTGTGTGTGTGTGTGTGTGTGTGTGTGTGTAGTCACCTGAGGAACTAGGTCTGCATGGTAATTCTGTGTGTGTGTTGTGTCTGTCTGCCTGTGTCTGCCCCCCATTCCCACCGTCCTTCTCCCGCCTTCTCTCCTTCCTTCCCCCCCCCCTCCTGGTATGGAGACGCAAAGTGTGGATTTGCACGAGCAAAGGCACTAACGAACAATATCGAAAACGCAAACAAACGCCGCTCATGTACCTACCTACTACCCCACACGAACGTTCGCACTCTTACAAGCAATACACACACACATTCACGAATACATGCGCACACACACACACACGCGCGCGCGCGCGCGCGCCTTTTGTTGTTACTGACAAAGACCGACGGGTCTCTACTATGCTCGTGAGCTCGGCAGGGTTATGAATAGTCCGCAATATCAAAAGCTGCACGGCCATTATTAATGGCTACACCCATCTATTGACGGAACACTCGAAAGATTCGGCCAGCGTTGATGGCAAGCGACGAATACGCCAGACCCATCCCATTTTATCGAATGAAGGTGAAGTAGCTAGGCAAGGTGAAATGGGATGCACGAAAGGTGGGCCATGTAAAAAGGCATGCCGAATAGATATGGGGGCCAGATAAATAGGTAGCTAAGGTGAATTGTCAGGTTTGAAAATTATAGATATCTAGAAAGGTGACCAAGCAGGCTCGCCGCTTTCCTGGGAGAGGTACACAATGTTACACCCTCAGTGCACTCCGCGCCGTGCACACAGCAACAGACGAGGGTCCGTGCACTGCACTGCACGGCAGGCCATCACGCATTGCACTTACCTCCGCGCACCACACAAACCGCGCATCATTTCTTACAACCCTCACCCACCCACCCATAACCAGTAACAACCCAAGGGCGACTACAATCTGGGCTCTGTAGAAAGAAGTGCTGGCGGGTTGGTTGCACCGAAACTGGTCGTCCTAAATGATGATGGTAATGATGATTCCTTGTAAATTGTAATGGTCTCGACGCGCCACACCTCATACCCCGTCCGTGCCAGCCAAGATGTATGCCCCAGAGCGAGGCCTCATGCCAGTCATGCCTCCCAGACAACAGGCTTTAGTACTCAGGTACCCAGCACTAGTTTATGCATTTTGTTTAAGGTAAAGTCAGGCCGTTTTATTGCAGCTCAAGCCAGATTTATTTTTCGCGTTAATGCCATGTTTTCAAATTGGTAAGATGTTCAGAACAAAGGGTTTTTATGTCAACACTTTTCCACCGAATAAAATTGCCTGGCGCCCGTTGGGACATGTTGAAAATTTAATATCCTATTCTGCGGACGGGTTCCCAAGCCTGTCTGCCAGATACAGCAGCAGTCAGAAGTCTGAAAGTCAGATCACCAGTGCATCCTTTTAAAGCCAGATTTTTTTAAGCGAATGACAACCAACAAACGAAACTGAAACTTAAGACGGCTTGTGAATGAAGGCGATGTGGCATGATGCATTACTATGCATATGCAGTGACAGCATAGTGTTACACACTGTCCTGCAGCAGTGTTAAGATGATCGCCATGGCTCATCCCTGATTATAAACTGTATTCGCAAATCCTGATCGAACTATTCATACACCTTTATTCTTACGTCGATTTGAAATCTGCACGGAAACTATGTCAGGATGGGAGAACTCAGAACAACTCCTGTAGATTTTTTTCCGTTCGTAGTTCCCCGTAGGAAGTCCTTTTGTATAAATTATTCCATTCCATTGGAGATAGTCAACTATGCTGAACGAACACATAGTCTTAATTAGAAAGAAAAATGTATAACATACGCAAGAACCTGGCGGGCCTTCATTATATCTGTATAAGCCGGCAGATATGCTTCAAGCAGGCTCACTACCATTCTCCACCAACCTACAGAACTATTCCCGTAATAACATCCAGAACTATGCTGTAACTTGTTACATGCAACCAACTCTTCTATCCAAGTTGGGAATTGCCTACACTGCCTCTAACACGATAAATTAAAGGTTATAACTCTGGCTTCTCCGTCGACCAATCGGCGTGCAGCTTGGGGGCGTGGTCGGCGCTGTGGCAACCAATGGGGAAGTAGAACCAAGGAGCCGCCACCAATCCCCGTGCACTGGATGCAATAACTCTAGATTGAAATTCCTAAATCACCCAATTTTTCCTCTATGTCTTCATTTATTCCTTTATGAATCGCAGAGAAAAGCAATTTGTTTTGTTATCTGGCTTGTGCTCTGCTTTGTGCTCTACGCGTTTTGAGACGAGTACGGGGAATAACAGCAGTGTATGTGAGTATTGAGCTAAGGGCGAAGGTGGGGGTGGGGGAGGATGAGGTAGTTGCTAGTTGCGGACTGCTAGCTACACTGAGGGGCGAGTCAATTGGCTGTCGGCTAAGTTCTCCCAGAGGGGAAATTCTGTCCTATGCAAGTTGTCAGTTGGGTCTGTCTGCCTCCCTCATCTCCACCCCCACCTAACCCTCCCATTCCTTGCCGTCAGCTACGTCATGTCGCTGTCTCTTGGCGTTGTCAGCCGCATCGAGCTTTGTCTCCGGTCGGTACCAGCTGTGGAGCTTTGCGCTTCAGTGACGTCAGTGTAGAGCTTCACACTTCGTGTCGTCTGCTACATAGAGCTCTGCGAACTGTATAGCGTAGAGCTTCGCCCATGCCGCGCACTTAGAGTAGCGTCCACAATGTAGACCTTTGTACCTTGTGCCGTTCGATGTGTGGACCTTTGTACTCTGTCGTCCGCAGTGTTTGGGGGGGAGGGGGCATGTACTTTTTGTCGTTTTGTAATGTAAGGCTCTGCCTTTGTAGTTTGTTGCGTAGAACTGTTTTGCTTTTTGTGGAGCTTTTTGTTCTTAACAGCTAGAATATAGAGCTTTGTATTTGAATTTCATTTTTTTTTAAGAATTTAAAGCGTGTGTTTTCTCTCGACTATGTAGTATGTGTTTTGCATGCGGTATGTGGAGTGAGTATCGGAGAACTCAATTATATCATTCCAGCAATAGAGTTTTGTGTATTTGTGTTGGCCACTGCGTGACGGTGTCCACAAGTTGTCATCTGCAATATTAAGCGTAATGTAGTCGAGTCTGAAATTGTATTTTGTCGACTTAGCACTGCTCGTTAAGACTACAGTAGTTTGCGACTATTGACTTAGGTGCATGTGTGTAACTGCTCAGCCGCAGTCAGCATTATCATTTCGATCTGCAGACCTTACGTAGTATGCTGACAGTCAGCATATATGTCAGCGTCGTGTAGAGTTCCTTTCTATACATCGCCACACGCCAGACATGCATTATCCTGTAGGAGTGTCCGTCAGCAACATGGGACCCTCACGCCTCATACTATTCTCCTCTTCCACCTCCTCCTCTTCTTCCTCTTCCCACCCGCACATTCCATCGTATTCTAGAAATGAGTGGACTAAGGTGTTTAAGAATATATTGGGCAACAAAGAAAACTAGTTTACTATTTGTAAACTAGGACCAAAACCTATTTATTTGCATTTATAATCAAGACATTTTTTTTTACATTTCCATTGATCTTTTAAACGCATAGAATAGATTCCACAACTGTACAAAAAATCCCCACCATTCTCTGCCCAGAATCTCGAGAAAATCGAAACGTTTAAAAAATAAAATGCTGCGAAAATCTGTTGAGCTGTAGTATCTTGCTCTCTGATAATTTGTGCCTGTGAATAACCCATTGCCTTGGATCACGTGCTCGACTCGTGATCACAGCTCGCATAACCCAACTATGGGCAATGTTTGTGTGTGAGTACGTGTGTATGTGGGGGTGTGAAGGTGTATGTTTACAGAGGCTCTTTGGAGTGACCCAGATTTTTAGCACACATTTCAAATAACATTTTGTTTATATTCGAATGATAATTTGGTTTTGAGTTGTCGAGCTTTGTTCTGAGATCGTAACGGAGGCTTGTGTGGTCAAAACCGCCCTGGAATAGCCCGGGAACTAAGGTAAAGGTGATTTCATAAAGAATATACTTAATTTCTGGTAGCTTCACATCACTTTTGAGTTGTGATTTCATCAGTATGCCCAGAAAAGGAGTAGATGTTGGACGTGTATGTGTGTGTGTGTGCGTATGCCCGCGTCAGGGATTCTTGGCGCGTATGCAGGTCATTGTGTTATTGTTGAGTACGGCATATACGTTTATTCCATCCAAGTGAAGTGTACCAGCATATTCACCCCCACTTTCGGCCTGGTAGAACGTTTAATGGATGTTTTTCTCATTAGAACAAGAATGGCATTATTTACCCGAAGAATTTCCAGATAGCTTGAAGAGTTTTATTATCCCAATACATATTTGTCATACGTATTGGAAGTTGTTCTAATAATGGACACTTTTAATTGGCCAGGATGTAATCTCAGGCGTGTAGCATGATTGTTCACCTTTCTGAGAGTTCAGCACTTTTTTTTGTCAGTGTCACACCAAGGATATAGTTTCGTGTCTTCAGCGTCGTTGTACTTGTCCGAGGGACGAAATGTCGACAGGATGCTGCTGTGTCATCGTGTCATAAGGCGTTCGAACAACAGTCCTTTGTCATAATGGTGACCTTTTGGTGGACGCAGTGTAGTGAGTGTCCAGTATACATATATTATTATTATTATTATTATTAATAATAATAATAATGTTTATTTGGCAATGAATCACATCGCCCGTATCCTTTCCCTCCCTCCGTTCCCTCCCCCCCCCCTCCCGCAGCTAATGTTTCTTTAGTGTGTAGGCGATGTCCCCCCATGCCAAACCACTTGAACCCATGCAAGATGTTTGGGGGAACAAGAGTGGTGTGTGTGTGTGTGTGTGTGTGTGTGTGTGTGTGTGTGTGTGTGTGTGTGTGTGTGTGTGTGTGAAGGGGGGTAACTCCTTGCCACCTGATTGAGGAAGGTACGCTGATTGCATTCTATGTAGATGTACCCTTTATATTGATTTATTTTTTAATTGTTTGTTTTAAACCCAAGCAATGTTCGCTGTAGGTGTGCCCTTTATTTTGTATTTGTTTATGAATTTCATTTCCATGTAAATATTTAGATAGGGAATTTGGTGAGGGAAAGTATGGTGGGACTTGGGTGTGATGATTTTTGCCAAATCACTTACCAAAGAGGAGCATGCCGACAGGAGACCTTTTAGTTAATGTTTCATTAGAGGGGGGAGGATTGCTTTTTATTTTATTTATTTGTTTATTTTCTATGATTCTGTTATCTCGCCACCTTGGTATTGCAACTCTTTGCGCTTTCATGGTTTCTAAACCCGAGGCATAAATTTGACTTGGAGTATGGGTTAATCTAACTCGACGCTCAGTTAAACACGAAAGTTAGACAGGAACAAGGGATTATATTAATTCCATTTTATCCTATTATCACCACATCGTATCTCCAGACACTCTTTTCCATCTTTTCCTTTCGCTCCTCCCTTCCCATCTTCTGGTCCCCCTCCACATGTAAGTACATTATTGTTAACTCACTTTTGCCTCGTACCAACTCCTTGTCCATGTTCAACCCACTCCAAACAATCCTTGACGCAGCGCGCGCGCGCACACACACACAATACATATGTGTGTGTGTGTGTGTTATAGTAATATTTTTATATAATAACAGTAGCAGAAGTAGGATTTTTATATTTTATATATAATGATATTGAGGATGATAACATTAAAACACACGTACGCACACACACAGTACGGTGCAGTAATGTAAGGTGGTCCGACTGGTTAATAAGACTTCGTCTGCAGTTTGGAGTACACGTTTACATGACTAGTTTACTCCCCCTCCTCCCTCATCACAGGTGCAGCAGGTCGAGATGCAGCTGGAGGGGAAGCTGTACAGGTGTGTTGGGCACAGGAGGTAGTGATAGGGATAGAAAGATCCTGGATGGTTGCAGTGGAGTTATTTATTTATTTATTTTTATTTATTATGTGCTCTGTCTTGCTGCACTGCTTCTGACCCTGGCAGATAGATATTTTTTTCTGTTCGTAATTGTTTGTTTGTTTTTGTTTATTTAGAAGTAAACAAATTTGATCTGGACAATTGTTATTTTTATGTATTTGTGCATTTATCATTGATCGTATAATGAGCTAGACCGGGTTATATTGGTAAGGGTCCAGAAAACATAATTTATTCCTACTCACAATTCTTCCTAAACCGCATGTTGGCCTATGTGCCTCAAGACCAGGTTCAGATGGGACGCTTTGTGGCCGCCAGGATATAGGCAGAGGGAAAGGGCCGCGCTAATCCAGGTGGCTGGAGAACGGGAATTGGCACAGCGACGTTCTCGAAGTCTGTCACCTGGAGAAGCTTTGGGATTTTGCTCTGCCTGCTACTAGAAACGGGGCCCCAGTGAAATGTGTGTCGATAGAAATTTGTGCCTACCCTTTGTGCTGGAGGCAGAGGGCCATAGATGGTTAGAGGCAAGGTCGTGGCCGGGGGGGGGGGAGGCAGACATGGAAAGAGACAGTCTGGAAAGACCCAACCACGGTCGTGAGGCAGAGGCTACCCAAGGAGGCAGACAGGTATTAGAGGCGGATGTGGAGGCAGACTCGGAGTTGGCTGTGGGCGAGGGAGGAGGAGGAGGAGGGAGGCGTTCATGCATTAAAGGAGATGTGGACTGGCGGCAAGGAGGAGGAGGAGAACGGGGGTAAGGTGCAGCGGCAGGAGCAGGACGGGGGTGGGGTGAAGGGTGGGGGTGGGGGCAAGTGGACCCAACCGTCAGCCTCAATAAGGTCTACGGTCTCGGCGGCACGGAAAGAAAGGAACGTGTTAGCAGTGATCTTCGCAGGGTTCTTCGTTCTTCCTCCCACGGGAGGAGGTCGCCCGCAGGTGGCGGTCGTCATGTTGAGAATTTCAGTGACCGAAGGAAAGAAGGTCTCGGTCATTGCGGTGACCGCTGGATGAAGGAAAGAAGCTCTCCTCGGTTGACAGCAGGTCAGTGGTCGGAGGTCAGTCGGGTCTCCTCTCCAGGGACGATCGACGGTTGGCTTCTCGGTTAGGGGTGGGGGTGGGGGGTGGGTGACAAGCCTTGTTGGTGCAGACGCGTGCGAGGCAGTGGTGTTCGTGGAGGTGGAGGTGGTGAGCCCGCTGCGGCGTGGTTGGCAGATGATGTTGGCAAGACTCTGTGTATTAAAGGGCATGGAAGCATCAGTCGAGGAGGCATAGGGCATGGTTCCTCGAGTTCCGGGTAACTCTCAGACGGCTTTCTGCGACAGCTCCCCCGTCAGGCCCTCCTTCGAGGTCCTCCTCCTTGGAGCCCCTCCCCCCCCCTTGACTCGTGGCACACTTGACCTGTTCCAACGCTGAGTCTGAAGTGGGACTGGGACAACCCAACTTCTCTCCTCTTGGCTTCAGTTTATGTCCCAAGTGTGCACGCGCACGCACACACACACACACGTACCCAGACACAAACAATAGGGACTAGAACGCAAGCAACAGTTCTTATCATCCTAGTCTTCGACCTCCTGCTCCCCCTCCTCCCTGCCCTTCCCCTTCTCTTCTTCCTCCTCCTACCACTCAATCCACGCCTCTTATCTTTTTCCACCATTCTCCTCATCTTCACTCCGCCCAGCGCGCGCATCTTTCCCTGTCTTCTGTCAGAACACACATCCATCTTCACCATCGCCTTACTTCCCAGCTCAGTGTTTTGCTCTCCCTCGCCTCTTCCTTCTCCCCCAGCACTCCCATCAGGCTTAACCCTTACTCTTCCAGCTTCCCCTTGTCTGGGTCTTTCCCTCAAACCTTTATTCTTCTTCATGTTCGCTTTCTTGGAAGCTTTTGCCACCATTTCCCTCAGCCCATTCTCGCGGTTTTACCATTCAGCTTCGAACCGTGCAGGTTCCAGATTAATTTCCTTTCTCTATGTTTACTCCCACTCATCTACTGAGATGCGAGTGGCGGGAGTTGGGGGAGGGGAGGGCACGGACACACGTACACACACACACACACACACACACACACACACACACACACACACACACAATGGAGAAACCAAATAATTGTAATGGTAAGAATGATAGGATCACTTGAAGAATCGTCACGATAATAAAATAGAAATATATTATGAATGAAATGTTATCCCACTTAAATATTAGCACAAGAACGGTGTTTGGAATGGAATATGGGAGAAAAAGAGTTGAAAGGGAGAATGAGTAACAAAATATAAGTCATGGGATTGAACAAATAAATATTTGAAGATACAGATTTTCAAAACTGGAAAAAGATCAAAAGTCATGTTGTATGGTAAGATCCAGCTCTTCCTAGAACATTGATATGTGAAAACTCGGTGCAAGATATCTTTGAAACTGATACTTGCAGACTCTCTCCATATATAAGATGGGAGATAAGGTCTGTTGTACTGCGGACGGGTGTTCGTGAGAAGCTTGGTATGTTAAACACTGGAGATGATTAGAGATAAGATATGAATGAAGCATGTAGGAGGAATTCTTACCGAGAATAGATATACTTTTTTAACTAAATACAATATGGAACACTATATGTAATTGGACTTCAAGAAAACATTTTAAACTCCCGCAGAAGAGTCAGCAGTGGAAGCCAAACATAAGGCCAGAGTGGATGAGAATTCTTCAAAGGAAGGAAAATGAGAACAGTAATTGGGGTTAACAATCGGGGAGTCCCACAGGGATCGGTGTTTGCGCCAGTCGGGATTTTTTGTCCGACCAAACGGTCTAACAGAAGGAATAGACGTGAGTGTTTACTGACGACGTCCAACTTCAAAGGAACAATGGATGTGGGGAATGAAACGAAGTAGTTCAATCAATCATGAACCCCGTGTGAGGTATTGACTGCATGTGTTTTGCAGTCAGTATTTTAGGGAGTTATGGGGAATCCCAACAGATCAAGTCACTGCATTATTTTATGATTAGAAACTAGTTTCTGTTCAGAAAAAAAAATGCTGATAACTTGTCAGTTGCAGTAGTGTTTTGCAGTTTTACAACGAGCTTTAAAATCTCTTTTAACTGCATGACTCCACTTCGTCAGTGCGATATTGTCCCCAAGGAAAGAAGCGCTAGTTATTGTTAATAAAATACTAATAAATAATTAGCATTATTTTGTCATTATTACTGTGGTTGGTAATAGCTTTGTTACATGTGTTGGTACTATCATCGCAGAAATGGCAGAGCAGTTACTCATTAGGGTTGCCTAGGTCACGCCATATATTAATCCAAATAACTTGTGGCGAAGTGCTTACATAGACATAACCTGACGATGTATATCGGGTTACTTTCTACGCAGCTGTGTTAGCTTCTCTGGGTAGAGGCCCACACGTGGTGCTAGTTGTGGTGATATCATCGCAGAAATAGTATCACAACACACTCGCGCGCGCACACACACACACGACTCGGTGGCGCGGTTGGTAGAGTCCCAGACTTTCACTACGGCGGTCCGGGTTCGAATCCTGCCCAGGGCTGAAAATAATTTCAGTATCGCTGCGCTTCGAGACGTTAATCCGGGAGAGAAATAACTGGCGATCACGGTTCCAACACGTGATCCAAGGACCAAGGTGAATCACACACACACACATAGACCGTTAATCCGCTGACACAATTCAGCATAGCCATTGAAAAATGCTTGAAGCTTAACACGTGTTTCTACCCTGCAGCGTGGTGGTACCTCCACCTTCCCCTACCCCAATATCTCCTCTCCTGTACCAACATTGATTTCCTTTCCTCCACTCGGAATCAATGTGTCCCCACTGCTTTATCTCCTCTCCCCCTCCCCCTCATTTTTCCTCAACAAATAAATCTCGCTTTTCACCTTTTGCTTAGCGAGAAGACTCTTGACTTGCGCTTGACCTGCATATATCCCACCAACACACACACACACACACACACACACACACACACACACACACACACACACACACACACACCTTCTCTCTCTCTTTAATAATGTTTCATCCAGTAGACAATTTATCTAAATTGACAAATCCTCCCGTAGAAATTTAGAGCCAAACTATTTTTTTTTTTTTTTTTTTTTTTTTTATACTTTGAATTGATACACTATCCTTGTAGAAATTTAGAGACAACGCTTGTACATGGTTTTGTTTATAATTTATTAAAACTTTGAGATTGTGCAGTGACGTCACTAATACTAATTCTTGTGCATTACAACTTTCACTCGTTTCTACTTGTTATTTCTATCGCCAACCTTCTTACATTTTATCTTTGCGCTGCAATATCCGCATACAAATTGCACATGTTTAGATTGGAAGTAGTGCAGGGACACGTGGTACAAGTCCTAGTATTCCATGTCTGGTAGATTGGTTTAGGATGTTACTAAGAAATTAAGGTCGCCAGATCATAGACGGGAGGTTTCTTGCTGATGTAAGTTCATGTTTGGGGCGAAGACCTTTATCTTCGGCCGGGGGCGGGAGGGGGGGGGGCGTCCTCAAAGTCGGCAGTAAATTTGAGATCTTAATTACCTCTAGAATACTTACGTTATGGCTGCGTCATACTAACATTTACAATAAAGGAATTATCACACCGGGGTATTTTTACATCAATCATTGGAGCAGAAGGAAATATATGTAGGAAAATATTTTTTCCTCAACCATACCCAATGACATTCTATGTAAATTGTTGAAAAAACGTGATAGTTTGTCATAGTCATTTTACGGCGGAAGGAGTTCTGGAACTGGCCGTTGGCGCCGATTAATCAGAGGTTTAAGGAGAGGAAAAGAAAAAAAAAAAAAACAGCCCAGCGTGATACCCCAAAAGCCGGTCTTCTCAGGGATGTTGACATCAGCTGCCCAGAGTGGAAAGACTTACAGCGATCAAACTGACCTTTCCATCCACAGCGAGGTCAGATCCCCCCCCTCTCCCTCCCCATCCACCTCCTCCTGCCAAAAAAATGTGTGTGGAAGGAGGGAAGGCTGTCTTTTGCGCTGAACCATCTAGGTTATGTTGGATATTTCTGTAAGGAGGCAAGGTGCTTAGAGTACATGTGGAGATAATTGACGGCTAACCCAGAACCGTGGTTCTTAACATTTTCTTAAGTCAAGAACTCTTTCCAGACTCGGATGAAAGCAGTGGGAGTATTCCCTATGAAAGATAATGAAAATAGTGGCAATAGATTTTATTTATTTATTATTTATCCGTTTACTTTAATCTGGCCCAGGAAGCACTTGAAGCCCATCCAGAGCTCCTGGTTGTTTTGATGTGTGGGTTACCAAATCGCATCCTCCAAGGACTCTGGCTATGACTTTCTTGACCTTTGCTGACCTCCGGCAGTGACCTCGGTGCCAAAGCTTTTGACACCACGACCTCGGTGTCAAGACTTGGCATCGCGACTTGGGTGCCAAAGCTTTTGGCATCAGTCTTGGAGATAAGGCTTGTAGGATCACGAGTTTGGTGCCGAGGCTTTTGTCGAAGACTTCTGGCATCTCGGCTTTGGTGTCAACGCTTTTGACAACATGACATCAACACTAGTCCGGTTCAGTATATCTGTTACATATATCCAACAGGTATATTTTCTCATTGCGATGCAGATAACGAAAGACAACGAAGCTCGTCTGTGTGCTACTAAACACCCGGAAAATACACGTAATTCCAGCAGCCAAGGTTGTGTTTTCATACCAAAACACACCTAAGGGTCGAAAATGCATATAAGAGCTAAATTTTAAATATGGATATTTTACGTAGAATGTCCTTTTCTACTTGTAAATGGTGGGGGTGGGGGTCAAAACGTGTTCTAATCATGTTCAAACAAATATTTTGAACCCTTCTTCCCATCTCAACGCATTAAGAATAAATAGATATATTATCCATAGCATGATTTGTCAACCTGGATAAAGAGTGATGTTTCGGGGACGTCTAAACACTGTCATAATCTCTCTCTCTCTCTCTCTCTCTCTCTCTCTCTCTCTCAACGTCAGCTACAGAAAGTGAGGTTGGCAAGACTTTGTGGGACAGCATATTAGTTAGTCAAAAAACGTTGTGACGCAATTACTATTGAAAAAAAATCTAAACGTTTTGTTCACAAATTGTCTTTTTCGCAACCAGACCTGTACCGCCCATCCACTGTTCATTTTCCAAGTAGTCTCTCTCCCACTTCTCCCATTATTTCCGAACTACACCGGATTTATCTGAACGAGCAAGGATATCTTACTTTTTTTTTTATAAAAAAAAAAAGTAATTAAATTAGATTTTGAGAATTGTAAACAAAGAAGTAACCTCTGAGTGTATAAATTCTACGCCGTTTCCCTCAGTTCTTATCAGTCAAGTAACCTATTAGTAGATAAATTATTTCCCTCGTTTAGATAAAAATAGTACGAATGTAGTGTATTCCTCACTGTTTCGTTCCCAAATGTTTTCCTTTTCCTCCTCCTGAGCCCCCCCACCCCCACCACCATCCCCTTTACCGGGAGTGTTTGCCTTCAGGCTTCAGGATTGCAGTCTCTCTCACGCCCTTTCTCCCGCTCTCACAGGCTGGAGAGACCAGACAGACCATAATTTACCCGTTCCAGACGGAAACTGTTCCCTCTCTCTCTCTCTCTCTCTCTCTCTCTCTCTCTCTATATATATAGATATATATATATATATATATATATTTATATATATATATCCCTTTAGCTTTTTTATTTTTCCTTCCCTCTCTCCCTCTTCCTCTCTCTTGGCTCTCTCTCTCTATATATATATATATATATATATATATATATATGTGTGTGTGTGTGTGTGTGTGTGTGTATACATACACACACACACACTTAAGCTCTTTTTTTCCTCCTCCCCCCCCCTCTCTCTCTCTCTCTCTCTCTCTCTCTCTCTCTCTCTCTCATATATATATAGTCTTCGTTGTGTACTCTTTACCGGTCGCGCACACGCGCACACCCACGCACAGCACGCGTGACTTGACCTTGATTAGTGTTGTGCTACTTCTTTGTTTTGTTCTGACAATTCCTATAACATTATTCCTGTGCTTTGTACAATCAAAACAATCCTCTCTCTAAGAATCACTGAAATTCAGAAATTTCCAATATTCGGAACTCATTGTTTATGGGCTTCTTCTGTTCAGTGCATATCGAAAGAATTGAAGTAATTTTGTTAACATGGACAGAATATTTTTAGTTGGGTAAGGTCGGGCCTATCGATAAGAGGTAGTGTCATTGTGAGCAGATTATTAAGCCATGTGATGAACACTTATCGTCAGTTATGTTTGTCCCCGACTTCGTGTGCGAGGCTGCCTGAGGACCCGTCATTCGGTCACGTAGCGGGAAGAGCTACTCGTCCTGCATCACAGTTCTTGGAGTTGGCCACTCATGTCAATATCCCTCCCTTCCTCTCTCCTCCCTTCCCTTCACCTTTCTCTCCCACCCCCTCCCCTCTTCTTCCTCCTGTCCATCCCATCTTCCCTCACTTCCCTTCCATCTTCCCTCACTTCCCTTCCATCTTCCCTCACTTCCCTTCCATCTTCCCTCACTTCCTTCACTCCTCCATCCCCTCTTCTTAGAATCCAACTTTACCTCTTCCCTCACTTCGCTCGCCCTTGAGTCCCTCTTTACATCTTCCCTCTCCGTTCCATCTTCCTATAGTCCCTCTTACCTCTTCCTTACTTCCCTCCTCTGTCACCCTTTGTCTCCGACCTAGATATGGACCAAAAGGTCTCCTGTCGGCATGCTCCGCCTTTGTAATCCACCTGTACCTCTTCTACCTCTTTCCCCATCACCATGTTCTAACTGCCATCCTCTCCGAACGACCTTGTCACCATCGTCCTGCCAAACTCGCCCCCCTCCCCCTCCCCCTCCCCCTCTTCCCACTTTCCCTCATCCCCAGTTCCGTAGAGACCGTCTCAGTATTCGTCTGGAGGTCCAACATAAACAAAGCAGTTCTTGCACGCACAGTGTATCTATTGAAAATATTTTTTATTCACCATGGTTCCTGTTTATTGTCGACCGTAATTTTTTGTGATCAATATTAAAAAATTGTAATTATCTTAACACGTTTACCATCTAGTTATTACTTCTCTGGCCGTCTTATTCATCTATGGCACCCCACAATGGCGAAGAACGTTGGTCAGTTTCATTCCGACTCATCGTTTCCACTTTGTATGTTTTTTACCTTTTACCATGAAATTTATTTTACGTGAAATTGAGTTTCCAAATTCCCAATCTCCTCCGGTGCTTATTTTCTTCTTTCCTGATGGTGATCTCATCCTCATCCGGATAAATTTCCTCTTTTTTTTCATTTTCCTCCCTATTCATAGTCTCCAGTCTAATCCTCATCTTGATGCCTCGTCATCCTTGCACTCCTCTTCCGCCTCCTCCTCCTCGTCCTCCTCCTCCATCTGAAGAAGTGCCTCTTGGTGGAGTCCGTCTAGCCCGCCGGCAGCCACCCCGTCCCCTTCACCTTCCCCCTCCACCCCCTCGGCAGAACCCCGTTGCGGCTTGGCTGGCTGCTCCCGAAGTCCCCCAGGCAAAACCAACGCGCCCGTTTGCTCCCCTTCCCCAGGCCGCCGCCTCGTCACTCCCCTTCCTCCCCCTCTCCCTCCCCTTCCTGTCTCCCAAGTCCCGAAACAAGCGAAGGGGAACGCTGCCTCTTGGGCCTCCTATTGCACCTCCCGTAAATTGTGTTGTCAGGGCTGGGGGGAACCTGTCCCTTTCGTGCCTCCTGCCTCTGGTACTTCATGCTGCCCGCTTGCCTCTCGCCTGGTTCCGCTCAACACACTCTTCTTCATCCTCCTCCTCCTCCTTTCTGTCCTGCGGTGTAGGACACTGAAAAGTCCTAGAACCCTATCTTTACCCTATTGATCTAGAGCTTGGTGGCCATGGAAACGCCTGGGACTGGGAGGAGGGGAATTTGAGCTCCCTCCCTCCCTCCCTCGTCCCAAATTGCTTACAGCGGTAGAGGAGGTAGAGAGTGAGAGAAGGAGGGAAGGAGTGAGGGAGAGGGCGGAGGTGGTCGCGAAGCAGATGCCAGTGGTTGGGGAGGCTATATCGGGGGAGTTGGCGGCACCAGTTCTGGTTTTGTTATTTGTGGTTGAATATGAAAACTTCCTCGTTGCCTTCGTTCGTGTCCGTGGAAGTTCGTGGCGGCTTCGGCTGCACTGATTGGTGAAGCTTTCGAAGTCAAGACAGAGCACATCGGGACGAACTGGCAACTCTATCGAGTCCCACCAAACCTAAGTCAAGGACAAGTCGAAATCGGACGGTGGAGGCCATGAGAGCTCCTCCTCCTCCTCTTCCTCCTCCTCCAACTTCTCGTCACTAGTGTTGCTGTTGCTCCTCATCCTCCTCACCCTCTTCGTCCTCCTCATCCTCCTCGTTCTCCTCCTGACCTCCTCATGTTCCTCGCCGGTGCACTGGTCTGCCTCGCTCGCTTGTCCTACGCCTTGCAGCCGTGCCTCTCACCCGCCTCCAATGCCTCATGCCTCCTGCGCGCCATCTCGCCAGTCCTGCACCTGCAGCGTTTGCTCGACCCCTTCTCCTCGCCTCTGTCCTTCCCTCGAGCCTCTGCCTCTTTCTTGCTCGCTGCCTCTGCCTCTCTTCTTACCCGTGTTCGTGTTTGCATGCCTCCTGGGCAGACTTGCTCCTTCGACCGTGTCTCTCTCTCTCTCTCTCTCTTTCTCTCTCTCTCTCTCACACACACACACACACACACACACACACACACACACACACGCACACATTCACCTTCTGTCAT
This sequence comes from Oratosquilla oratoria, assembly GCF_046742065.1. Classification (NCBI taxonomy): domain Eukaryota; kingdom Metazoa; phylum Arthropoda; class Malacostraca; order Stomatopoda; family Squillidae; genus Oratosquilla; species Oratosquilla oratoria. The sequence continues at coordinate 29,290,609 of NC_134811.1, read as the reverse complement.
TTCCCATTACCCTTACTATACTTGTGTAATCCCTCAACCCACCTGGAGTCCGTGCCTACCACTCAAACGTACCAACCCAACTCATCCTGCGCGTTCATTATTACGTCCTCTTCCCCTCAAGCATTATCCTGATCTTCATACTCTTCTTCATCCTCAACTTGTCTTTTCCCTTACCTCATGTTTCTCATTACCCTCATCTACATGCTTTCCTTTCACGCAACACTTCCAAAATTCCCTTTCCTCTTCGTAGTTCTTACTATCTTCGTGTTGTTCATTATCCTTACCTTCAACGTGCACTTTCTCATCACTGATCCGTTTGCTCTTTCTCATGATCTCCCACTTTCACATCTACTTCCTCTTCCTCCCACTCCTCCACTTCCACATGTGCTTCCTCTTCCTCTTACTCCACATGTACTTCCTCTTACTCTTGCTCTTCCACTTCCTATCCCCGTTCCTCTCGATGTTTACTTTCAGCGTCAGTTTGGGTCGAAGCTCGTCACTCACCCAGAATCTGACGGTGCTTCTCTCTCCCCCTCCCTCCCGTTTCCTTGTGTGCCTCCCGTCTCTGCCTCATTCTGCCACGCTATGCAACCTCTTGCTTCGTCGGCCTTGCCTCCGCATTTGCTCCACGAGCACTCTCTTCCCACCTCCTTTCTATTTCCTCCTCTCCACCTTCCCCTCCTGCCTCTTATCGTTCTCTTGCTCCTCTACCTTCCCCGGCTCCTCAGTCTTCCTTTTACTTCCCCTTCTTCCTCGTCCTTCCTAGTCTTCCTCCCGGTCTTTGTATACGTGCTTAATGAAAGTCAGGCTTTGCTTCGATACTCGCCTCAATCATCGTCTATTCTCTTATTTCCTTATTTTTTTCCTTGGGGAGGGGGAGGAGGGGGGGATCCAACTGACGCTGTTGTTCTCGTTTTTGTTTTTCAGTTCTTCATTTCGGATGTGCTCGAGATTTTTTCTCTAACTGGTATTATATCTCTATACATATTATTTTTATTTTTACACGTTTTTTGTTATATTTACCTTTGTTTATCAACCGTTGTTGGAGTTGTCTGTCTCGAACATGGGGATCCGGACGTGCCCTCTTGGCTCACGAGACCACAAGATAAAGATTTGTTCAAAATATGAATTATTTCTTGGTGCCATTTCTTTACTACAGGAAATATTAAAATTACATTAGTTATGTGTTAGTTCCCCAGTACAACAGGGAAAATACACATAAACGAGAATTTTGCCTCTGGGGAGCCGGTACACAGTGGAATTCTCCTAGAACGCCAATTATAATACCCTGTGTCTTTTCCTCATTGTTTCTTAATGGCCTGTAAAATGCACACAAAGTAACACCTGTGGGCTGTCGATTAAGCTCACAGTTGAGACTGAGTGTCAAGGTTGCCTTTACTAGATTGCAATATTCACTGTATAGGCAATCTTGAATTTAGTGTAATCAAGAAAGCCTTCTCTCCCCTGACGTAAGGTTGGTCCGGACAATCACTAGTCTCTCTCTCTCTCTCTCTCTCTCTCTCTCTCTCTCTCTCACACACACACACACACACACACACACACACACACACACATACATACGCGCGCGCGCACACACGCACAGTGTGAAACGATGTGTTTTCTCATTAGTGTTCCTCAGAACATTTCTGTAAGTACTAAGCATATATGTGAGGAAATAAAAACAATTATAGTATCGGTTGTAAGTAAAAATGGCTCAGAACACTTTATAGGTGTTTCCAGTAATTATCTCAGAAACCTAGTCTAAAAAATACTGATGTCATTATCAAGACAGTTGCTCACAAAAGTCAGTGTCACTATTCTTTATTGCAATGAGAACTGTGTTTTTGTCACATCCTATATCGGCGTTGGGCCGGAACCGGAGCTAGTGCCGGGAGCGAGGGCGGACCAGAACCTTAGCCGAGAGTCCGGCAGAGTCCGTCGAAGTCTGTGGGAGCCCGGCAGAGTCCGTCGAAGTCTGTTCGAACAAAACAGTCGCAATGTGTTTAGTTATTTACAAGCACCTGGCTTCGCCTGCCACGGCTGCGCCGTGGGTGCTTGGCCTGCGGCGCTGCTCGCTTCGCTTCGCGCCCGGGCTACGCCCAGTTTTACCCGACAAAGTAATGCTTCATAAAATCTTCAGAAACACTGTCTTCAATTTGTCCATTAAAAAGTTCAAGACTGTCAAACATTTCATCGGAATATTGAAAATATTTGTTGTTTCGTAGAGAATCATTGAACTTAATAACCTTTCGATGAAATTCACGCACAGATTCCTTAACACAAATTTTTTTGACAGCCTGGTTTAAGCTTGGAAAAGTTTGGGCATGTTCATTCCGTAGTCGGCAACTCAAACTCTTATCATTTTGTAAAGCGGCTTTTGAAATTTTCCGAGTACCTGTAACCCACTTCCTAAAATGTCTGACGCTTCTTTTTGTCGGCTTCGGTTTCTAAAGGCATTGTTCCTGGTGATCTAATCGTAAGATTTGTTGCCCTCCTTTTTTAACTGTTAAAACTTTTTTTACACACGTGTCCCTTTTTGCCGGTTCAGTGGGGGACAAACATACACCCGGGTTCATTAAAAGACAGCCGGGAGTCCCGGGTTCATTAAAAGACAGCCGGGAGTCATTCTTAGATATATTTAATTATTATTATTGTTATTATTGTTAAATATGAAAAAATCGTATAAAGTGAAACTAATGAAAATCATAGGGGAAACTGGAGTCTTTGTTACCTGGAAGATGCCATCGAATGCCCTGTCTAGCGTTATTATTCTGTAGAATAAATGGAGATACCCGAACCAGTATGCTCGGAGCTTATCCAGATGATAAACTGGTGCTTGCCAGAATTGGAGGAACAGTTCAAAAGGGATGTCACCGAACTGAAAGAGATAGCCTGGATGTAACGAGAATAAAAAATATATATCGCCGGTTATGGAATGGGTTGAATTGCGGAGAGTTGTGTGTTTTCATTGCATATCCTTATTGCTAGCCATTGCTCTTTTATGTTTACAAGTAAACTGTTATGTTTGCTATTGTTTCTTCATCTTTGGTGGGTTTGAGTGTTTTCCGGAACTGCTTTGTTTGTGTTTTCTGGCTGCGTTTATTTGCCCAATTTGTTTCTCTGGCTTGTTCGGTTGCTCTCTCTCCTCTCTCTCTTGGCAAAGTAAGAAGACAAAATACCCGATGCTGCCGTCATTTCCTTTTTTAGGCTATTGTTTAGGTTAGATGGGGTTATTTTAGGTTAGAAAGGACTGAATATTGCCAAATATTGACTTGGATTACTAAGATGAATGAAAAGCAATGTAGGTTTTATCCCCCTAACTCCGTATGTTGACATGGGATGGTGCCAAATCAATCACCAACAACATAATTGAAAAAATGTATAATAGAATATATAATGAAGTTTGGTTATACGTGTCCAGAATATTAACGATTTAGGATTGTGTGTGCATGAGAAATATATATATATATATGCGGAAAAAACACAAAGGAAAAAGATAAACTGATGACCAAGCGATTTCGTCTATTCAGACATCCTCAGGGTACATAGAAATGAAAAAGGACACAGGAATATATACACAGAGTATAAGGTCAGGAAGGGAATCGGGAAAGGTTGTGAGGCTCTATTGTCGACCTGACCCGTTCGCGGCACCAGACGTTTGGGCCACTACCTTTTTCACAATGAAATTGTCCAGTTTGTACATACCATGACTAAAATTCAAGTTATTGATAAATGTATCTTTGATCAGACTGGATTCTATTATATTTCTAGTCAAATATGACATTTTTAACAATTTCTTTAGCACCCTCCCAATTTATGCAATGGTTAAAATCCCCTAGGTGAATAAATGATGCATTAGAAATTTGCCCACTCTTGACGCTATACTGATGTTGTTTTAACCTTACTTTTAATTCTTTTCCAGTCTGACCAATATAGTATTTGTCACAATTTTTACATGGAATTGAATAGATGCAACCTTCTTCCTTATAAGGAGAGTTTTTAATTAAAAGGCTTCTAACTGTATTGGAGATCTTAAATGCCACTTGAATGTTGAAAGTCTTAAGAATATGAGGTAGCTTGACGAAATTCTCGTTGAAAGGCAGCACAAGTAGGTTTTTTACATTAAAGGTTTTACTAGCTTTTTCCTCGTAGAAAGATTTCTTTGCCGATTTATAAGAAATCTCCACGAGGTGCTTAGGATATTTTAATTTTGAAGCTATGTCAAATATTCTTAAGAGTTCATCATCCAAAAACTCCGGACTGCAAATTCTATGGGCTCTCAGAAACATTGATGACAACATCCTTTTTCATTTCCATGTACCCTGAGGATGTCTGAATAGACGAAAGCGCTTGGTCATCACTTTATCTTTTTCCTTGGTGGTTTTTCCGCATATTTATAATCACGAATTCATGTGATTTATCATGCATATATATATATATATAATATATATATATATATACATACATTTATTTATTTATTTATTTTGAGGAAACAAGAGAAGAGCTTGAGTTTTATTACCGATGTTTTGATACTGGTCTTTTTTAAGACTAGTGTGTCGAAACCTCGGTAATAAAACAAAGCTCTTCTCGTGTTTCCGTTTCCTCTGTCCTCAAATTTGTCACGATGAATAATCATATATATATATATATATATATATATATGTATATATACATATGCATATGCATGAAAAGCACTGGAAAATAAAATTAGTCAGAACGTTTTCGTCTATTTAAGATATTTTCAAGGAATACATATATATGTGTATGTGTGTATGTATATACATAATATATATATAAATATATATATATATATATATATATATATATATATATATCATATAATGTGGGAATAGCAAAACCATATACTATACCATATACTATATAGACACCTGTCCCTATTGTAGACTTAGGCATTTGTCCACGTGTGTACAAGCTCCTTTTCGAACTCTGTCACAGTCCCTTGACCACTTTCCCATAACAACACACCCACCCGAGCCCCCTGGCTACTTCTTCCAACATATCTGTCCCACCTCAGCCAGCTTTAAAAAACAAACAACAGAAGTTATCCAACAGCCCTACCCCACCTTTCAACTCATGCGGCAACTATTAACATATACACCCACAGCTCTTGGTCTAACCACGGATTAGATTGCGCAGCAATGTCCCCCAATTGGATACCTCTCCACATCGGCTTGATCTTTACCACTGAACACTCCTCTATCCGCGCTGCTCTACAATCCACAAACTCCCAACCTCCCTCATCTTATATAATTATATCCGATTGACGAGGTGCCCTGCAAGCAATTTCCATCCACGGGTCTAGAAAATCCATTTGTGGGTCATCTAGGTCTTAACCCGTTCAAATCTGGATTTTTCTGCTGAGTGCTAACTCATGTTGGCATCTTCGGCAACGAAAGAGCCGACAAGGGTTGAAATACGACACTCGCTCGTTTCGACACTTCCACTCGACTTGTAACAGACTAGTACACAATTCGCCGAACTGCAATGCTTGCATGTGGCAAAGGCCATAGAGACAACCCCCAATTACTCAAATTTCCCCACTTCCTCCATTCTCACCTTTCACATACATTCTGCCACCATTATATCTACATCTCATCGCTTTAATTTGTCCACATTTACCCGTAGTCGTCTTTTTCCATAGCCTGCATTTGCTACCGTTTCTTAGAATCAATCACAAGCTCAGTGTTGCCCGTTTATGATAACTGCTTCGCCTCCCTCGTCCCCTCACCCTCACCCACCAACACCAAACCTGTGCCTGTTACTCGTGTGTTAATCACCCTCACCTCCCTAGTGATATACATATTGAACAACTATGACATCACACAACCATAATTCTTCGCCTCAGTCACCTCAGACCACTCGCTCTCCATCCCTGATCTTTACTCATGGAAAAGAATATAATATATATATATATTGACCACCTTCAATTGCCACAACACATTTTGTACAGCCGCTCTATAGATCTTATTGTACACCAATTTCATGAGAAGACCGAGGAATACCCTTGCCTTTTGCCGAACACTTCTCATATACCTGTCTTACCACAAGTATTTGATATACGCATCCTCCTTCTCGCCTAAACCCACACTGCCCTTCACCGAATCACCCCCCTGTTCCCCCTCACAAATCTCTCAACATACGCCACACACCTTACCAACTCTGCTCATACTCAGAACCTTTCCCTTGTGTAGATGAATTATACATAGCGGGACGCTTACTTCCCAAAGACACACGTTGAACAATCTCACCAGTCCCTCCATTATTGCCACTCTACCCATTGTCATATTTTTCATTTGACATTCATCCAGTCCACGTGTCTATTTAGCTTTTATGTCGTTCAATGATACTTGTGTGGCCTCATTTGCTAGAGCCTTTATGCTCTTCGCCACCTTAATATTCTCCTCTCCCAACACATTAGCATTGGTTGTATAACATCCAGTAATATTAACTCTAATGTATTACATTATGTGTAGCCTTTCTGTTACTAGGGTGAAGATAGTACAAAATATAGGTGGATCACCTTGCATATTTGTACGCTTATATATAATTAATTTTTGTTACTTTAGTTGCATAAATCTGATGTAACATTACGTTAATGAATCTTTGCTTGACTGAATAGTAGAAATAATTTGGACTTGGAACATAAAGTTCCCCCTTAAATGGAATACTGACATTAGACACTGAAGGTGTAGTTGTGTTTCTTATTCTTCTCTTTCAAAAATCTACTACAGAAAGCGACAGCATTAAGTGAAGGCAAAGTGTAGACTGGTTTATATGTGTTTTGGTTACAAACGACGCACGCACGCTCTCAATTCGGATGTCGTATTGGCCTTCCCCAACTCGCCCTGTCACATTGCTTCCCCGACCCGACTCCCTCACCACGTACACCCACAAACATGCCCTCACTACGCCCACAACCACGCCCCCACTACACCCTTTACCTCCTATGGGAGTGTACTTTCCGCCAAGAACTCCATCACCACCAGTTCATGTTGTTCTGCGCGCGCGCGCACACACACACACACACACACACACACACACACACATACACACACACACACACTCGGTGGCGCGGTTAGTAGAGTTCTTGACTGTCCCTACGGCGGTCCGGGTTCGAATCCTGTCCAGGGCTGAAGTAATTTCAGTATCGCTGCGCTTCGAGTCGTTACTCCAACTCGTGGGCGGGGAGTTGGGTGTGTGTGTGCGTGTAAGGTCATAGCATTACCCATAGATTGGTCGTACAAGCTCTTGAGCTCTCCTCCGGGAGGGAAATAGCTGTCAATCACGAGTCCAACACGTGATCCAAAAGACCAAGCTTAATACACACACACACACACACACACACACACACACACACACACACGTTTATGGCTGTCCGTCGGTGATCGACCACGTCAGTGCTCCGGTGAAGTTTGATGACGAGTGAGGCTGGGTAGTGACCTCCTCCCCCCCCACCACACACTCTGAAATCGTGTCCATCTACACATTCCTCATGTTCTGTCTTATTCGTCAGTATTTTATTTTATTTATTTACTTATTTATTTTCCTTTCTTCTTGCGGGGGCCAGGCGATTTTAATGAGCTAAGTGGTGGTGGTAGCTGCACATTGAGTATTTGTCATGTTTATGTGTACATACATATTTGTAATAACGGAACAACGAAATAAAAAGAGTCCCACTGCTGTGATCCACTGGGGTCTCTAGTAGGGTGGGGGGAGAGGAAGGGGGGAAAGGGCAACTTGGGGAGGGAGCTACTCCATAGTACGGGGTGGAGGGGGGTGGAGAATTGGGAGTTGGTCAACCGTGAGGTGAAGAGGGAGGGGGAGTAGGGAAGAGGGAGCAGGGTGGTGGGAGGATGTGGGGAGTTGGGGGGGAGCAAGAGGGATCTCACATTTCGTAATGAGAGAAGGAAGCAAGATGGGGAAGCCAGGGGAGGAGGGGTGAGTGGATAGGGGGTGGTTTTGGAGGAAGGGCCTTGTGTTCGTTTTTCAGTGTATGCGGATGTTTTGCTCAGCGTGTAGTTTGTGTTTGTGTTCATACGTGCATGTATGATTGTATGTATACACTGCAGCATATATTTTAGCCAAGGATTGGATATTGTACAGGATATTTGGTTTCATTTCGTTATTGGACCCGATATTGGATGGGGGTTGTTATTTGTGGAAGACGGGAGGATATTTTTTACAGGGCATGAGTGGCGAAGGAGAGGTACACGAGTTGTGAGTATGGGAAGGAGTCTGTACCACAGGTCTAGGGCAGAGCAAGGGTTGGGACACACTGACAGGAAATAGGCGAATAGAGTGCGTGAAGGATGGTAGAGATGGATGTTTGTATGGTTGGTGGGTTGACCGGGTGATTGAAGGGAAGGCCGGAAGAGGAAAGGGTGAGGTAGTGGAGTAGTGGTAAGGAAGAAAGCTGGGAGGATGATGAAGAGGTGAAAATAATGTTGAATACTCGGGTGCGGGGTGGGGGGACTTGTTTCCGAAAATTGCATTAGGCCAAAGGAAATTGTGTGTTTCATTTGCGCAGCCTATTATTATAATGCACCCATTATTCATGAATTCGTGGTCTTTGTATTCACATTTGCCATTACGAAGGACAGTGAAATATTATTTCCTGAAATGCAGTCGAGATTTGTAGTATAACCATGTGTTTTATTTTCTTGTTTCAGGTAAGTGAAATCTTCGTCAAGTAAGAGACGGGAACCCGCATGCAGGGTTTGAACTGTAAGTAAGCAACCACATTTGGTAACTAGATAAATGTCACCATCTTTCCGTCAGACGGCGACACTACTGGTTAGAGGGCGGATTGTATCAGTACCCATAGATTATATAGTGACCATTATTTACATCCACGCATGCGCGTGAGCGCATACTGTTACGTGATAAGTCCTCGGGCGCGCGGGCGCGCGCGCACGCACACACACACACACACACACACACACACACACACACACACACACACACACACACGCCTACGTACACAATAACAAATGATTCAGGACACTTCTTGGGCGGGTTTGTAGTAGATACGAATGCTCGCACAGCAGCGGCGTGTGGGTTGTAAACTGAACTAAATGAAGTAAAGATTTCCTTATCGTTATTTTGATGTATCTTTCATATTTTATTGGAACTACAGTATTTCATAAAGTACTGTTTCCCTCTTCTGAAATTATTAAAATTGGTGAAGGGATAATGATAACGATTGTGTAACGGTGAGGAACCTCTTGACCGCTGTATCCGAAAGGAAAGAGTGTGGCCGCTATAGTTATTTCGACATCAGGAGTCGGACCGAGTACGTAGCAGTAATTACGGGCAGTACACGGAGCGTGTTACACCCACCTACGTATTAGTGGGCGTGTTACACGCGCGTATTTATTATTGGATGGCGGTCTCTACGCGCTCTGTGTAGTATCAGATGTATTACTGGTGGAGCTGTGTACCATTATCGCTCCTGATTTCAACACAAAAGCGGAGCGGGTCAGTAGAAATGGATTCGAAACCTCAAAAGCATCGACTGAGCCTTGGAGGAGGAGGAGGTTTCCAAGCAGCGGGTTCAAATCCTGGATCCTGGGTTTCTTTAAGTGGCGGCATAGTACTAAGTATTTCAGCGGCTTTGACCCATCGTTTTTCGCTCATATTTCCGAAATAACCATTCACATCAGTATGATATACTGGCACAGCCTAATTCACACCCTGCCCTAATTTTTTACGTTATAGTGCATTTACAAGTGTATTTAATTACGGCGTTTACTCTTGATATTAAGTGTGTCGTAGCCGACACCCGTGAAGTAAATCGAACAGGTGAAGTCGTGACGTCATCACAAACTACCTCGTGTATCCCAACTTCACTTGTTCGATTTACTTCACGGGTGTCGGCTACGACACACTTAATATCAAGAGTAAACACCGTAATTGAATACACTTGTGAATGCACTATAACGTCAAAAATTAGGGCCGGGTGTGAATTAGGCTGTGCTAATATACCATGCTGATGTGAATGATTATTTCGGAAATATGAGCGAAAAACGATGGGTCAAAGCCGCTGAAATACTTAGTAGGTATTTCTCGTTAGTACGCTACTTACTTTTGCTACCTCGTTGGAGTAGAAGCGACCTCGGTTACGATCTTTTATTTGTCAAATTTCTAAATGTCAAATTACTTTTGTCATAAGGTGAGAAGCTGAATGATTAATATAAGATAAACCTATACGAATATTAGGCACATTGTTGAGATACGCTAACGAAAGTCATTTATACTGAAACGAAGTAGCGAAAGCAAGTAGCATGTTAGCCTAGTGTGCCGCCACCATGAGAGGCCCGGTAGAATCCAGGTCAACTTCTAAGAGGGTCTACAGACTCCCAGTAATGGATGTTAAGCGATTTTATTCAAATGTTGGTAGGTCTCCCAGGTGTAATGAGACAGAACTACATAAGTGGAGGAACTCATTGAGTCACAGCAAGACCAGCTTCCAAGACGATTACAAACCGAAACTCCGTAGTAGTTAGTGGATGCCAAGCGATTTTATTTAGAGGTTGGCAGGTCTTTCAGGTGTAATTGAACAGCAGTACATAAGTGGAGGAACTCACTCAACGTGTTTGGGAACCATTGCTTTAGAGGGAATTTAGTTGCTGCTGTGGCAATGAAAAACTTTCCATGCCTGAGTGTGGGAGAGGGGAGAGGAGGTGTATGGGTTTTAGCACCAAGTGCATCAGGCATACAAAAGGAGACGAGTCGGACAAAGGACTTATCAAAATAGCTCTGGTGCCTTTTTGTCGACTCAACGAGAGCAGAACTGTAGATCACGAACGATGTTGGTAGGACGAATTTGACCCAGGGTTTGCCGTGGCACGGGCAATCGGTACGTTCTGAGCAGATTGGACGATTCTTTGCGCGAGCAGTTGACATTTCAGTAGATCGAGTTCAGTGCAGCAGATTTCCCCTCCTTAATGTCTGCTACAATAAGCGACTAGTTTAGGTAAGGAAAGGCAGGAGTAAGCGTTGTAGATTGAACCTGACGCTGTGGTTTTGAGGAGTTGGAATGGTCTGATGAAGCCCCAGCACAGCGAAGAACCTAGAGGCTGTGTCAATCCATTGAGGAGTCGGCTAGCGGCAGTTGGGAGGCAGCCTTTGTTTATAGACACTCCAGGAAAGGGTGAGTGAGGGGAGGAGTGGGTGGGGGGTGGGGAGGTGAGGCAGGCGGGCGTAAGACCGACGAAATGCCTCCTCTTCCTCTTCCTTGTGTAATATGTATGGAAGGTTTGTTCCGAACTACCTCTCTCCTGGCGCACTGCTGACTCGGGACCCAGGACAATAGATTCGCAGTTCTGGGTCGCCCACCCCCCCTTCCCCCCAACACACTCCCTCACTCCCCCTACTCCCACCCGAGCGCCCAGGAGGCAAGAGGCCGGAGGGGAAGGGGACTGGAGACGGGAGTTGTCGAGGAGGTGGAGGGGGGAGGAGGAGGTGGAAATAGTCGATGTGGAGGGAGAAACGTGAAGGTGGGAAGCGTGCGAGTGTTGTGAAAAGAATTGGAGGGAGGGAGGATGGAGAGGAAGAGTGGGAAGAAGGACGGAAGAATGGAGAAGGGGTGGTAGTCAGGCAGGAAGGAGGAGGAGGAGGAAGAGGAAGGAGTGGAGAAGGAAAGGCGAACCCAGAGTCAACGTTCAAATGGAGAGCGGGAGGGGAAGGGGGTGGAGGAGGAGGTGGGTAAAGAAGAGACGGTATGGAAAGGAACCCAAAGTGGGCGAAGAGAGGAGGAGCGTCGATAGGTTCCAGAGGAGGTGGAGGAGACAGAGGGAAAGGAGCTTGGCGACGAAGAGGAGGAGGAGGCGCATGAGAGGAGAGGAGGTACGAGGAAACAAGGACGAGGGAGATAAGGAGGAGAAGATCGATGGTTCGGGGAGGAGGACCTGCAGGAGGGGGAGAGAAGAGAAATCGTGGTGATAAGGGAGAGGTAGCAGTGGTGGTGGTGGTAGGGCGAATAGAGAGGCTATAGATGATGGTGCTGGTGTCGGTGGCGGTGGCGGTGGTGGGAGTGGCAGTAGTGGAAGTGAAGTTTCGGTGGAGGTGGTGGGAGTGGCTGTAGTGGAAGTGGAGTTACGGTGGTGGTGGTAGAGGAGTGAACAGTAGAGGTGATGGCGGTGATGATGAAGGCGCCAGTTCGGTGCTTGTGCACACTGACGTTCTTACTTGGAACGGCCCTGGGGATCGGAGATCCAGTCACTCATAAAACTTCATGGGGGTCTGCGCGCGAGTTCGAAAGATGAACCTTCACCCTTTCTGGACGATGGGGCTGCGTAGAGCCAGGGACAGCGACCTGCACATGCTCGCTAGAACAGTGACGTAACCAAGTCAGTATCCAGACACGTTGTCTAGAAAGGCTGGGGATTCGAATGTCAGGGAACGCACAGCCCCTCACGAACTTCACTGAGTGACGAACACTTGCGTGTTGGCACGACAGGACATGGCGTGTAACGTGTTCTTCGTTGGCGGGTGTTGTTGGCAATGGATTTGCTGCAGAGCGGTTGTATGTAGTTCGCGCGGGAGGGCAGCGGCATAGACGAACCTGATTAAGGCTTTTGTTGACGGTCAAGGGCCCTGCGTTTGCATTAGGTGGAAATCGTTAACCTCATAGCAAGCTCCATCGCTGTCGACGGGGTGCCAGCGAGCTAAATAGAATAGCCTGACGAGTGCCACCCAGAACGGGAAGGGTTAGAAAATCCGGCTTGGCTACTGAGAGGGTGCCCCGGAGGTGAGTGACTGTCGGGTGCCAGAGTAAGAGGTGCCACTTGGGAAAGGTCAATCGAGATAGGCGCCACGGGGGATGAATGAAATAGTCTGGCTTCTGTCTGAAGGGAACGGGTTTACATAGTTCAGGCGCTGTTTCCCAGGTGAATGAGATCGGCTGGCGGCAGAATATGATGTGTTATTGTGTGGTAACCCAGTGCTATGGGAGGAGTGCCACGGAGATTGCCAAAAGGAGGGCCAGGCGGTACATATGAGGTCAGATGTAGTAGTGGTTAAAGTAATAAGTTTTTTTTTTTATAATCGGCTTTCGGTTTTGGGTTTTGTTTAGGTTTTGGGTTTGCAAAGTCACCTTTCCGTTTATGTACGACTACAGTGTCCAAAAAATTGTACTCTCACTTTCAAGCGTTTCGTAACTTTGTCAAACCCATTGGTCCGTGTTACCAACTAAGAAAATGGTCACCAGTTTGAAATTAAAGAAAAGTTTAACCCCCCCCCTTAATCTACTCCCCCTATGTGTTCCCAATGTTCAGATTAACTAGATTCCATATAGCTGATAACGCGGACTGATATATTTGACAACATTATAACTCAGTATAAAGAGAGTACATGTTTGGGACATTATCGCAAGGGTCCATCTGAACTTCTGATGGATAATTGATCAACTCTACAATTTATTCAAATTCCCTTTTGGCAATTATACTCACCAGATAACTGCCCCGTAGTAGATTTGAATACTTTAGCTCCGTGATGAGTTTGGGATTTCCTTGACTGAAATAAAATCGCCTGGTGGCAGGAAAGAATAATGAGAACAATGACAGTAATCAGTCGAAATGTGGCTGTGATGAATGAAATCACCAGACATTAGCTACAACATAAATATTCCGGTGGAGTCATCGACGTAATGTAAAGATTGAAAAGTAAAAATAGAAAAGCATATCGAGGGAGTCAGTGGTGTGGCGGCACACTGGGCATTTCTCGCTAGCATGCTGCTTGCTGTTGTTACTTTGAATAGAAACTACTTTTTTTTTTTTTTTTTTTTTTTTAATAAAATTTCCGTATGTCAAATTATTCTTGCCATATAGTGAGAGGCTAAATGACGAAGAGAAGTTAAATATGTACGAATATCAGGCACATTGTTGAGTTCTTCCGGAAATCTAGAATTTTTTAACCGAAGTCGTTTCCACTCAAACGAAGCAGCAAAGTAGCATACTAGCAGAAAGGATCGTGAATTGGGTACAACTCACAAGTATGTTCCCCCAAATGCCAACATTCTCTCTATCTCTCTAAGACATCTACCGTAAAAAAGTACTTTGCAGTTAAAAAAGAAAAGATATACAGTAGACATTTTGAGCATGAAACATAACACGGCATAGGCCAGAGGGTATTTATTTTTTAGGGTCGAAGAGGTAGTATGAGGTGGCTGGAATAGGCGCTCGAACGAGATTAGACCAGCGACGGAGAAGAGAGGCAGAGAAGGGGATTAGAAGAGTTAAGGGATCGGCGTGGAGGGGGGTGGGGGTGTTGGGTAGAGGGGAGTGGCGGGCGAGAAAGAATGGAGAAGGGGATAAAAAAAAGTGGAGTGAAGGTAAAGAATAAAGGGGGTGGGGGGGAGATAACTCGGTTACCTTGACGGAGCCCCGAGTAGAGGGGAAGGTGTGAAGAGGAAGAGCGCGGGATTGGAAGAATGATGGAGTGGAAGCGTGGAGGAGTAGGACGAGGTAGCGTGGAGGCGGGAGCGGTTGGGGCTAGTGGAGGTGGGAGCACTCAAAGGAGGGTGAGTGGGGAGACGATGGAAGTAGGAAATGATAGTGTAGTATTGATGGAACCCCCCGGGCCCTTTATGAAAGAAGGGAGTACAGGGAGTGAAGAGGGAGAGAGAGAGAGAGAGGAAAGGAGATGGCGTGGTAGACGCGATGGAGGACTAAAAGAGGCGCTAAATGGAGAAGAAGGACAAGAGGAAATAGACAGTGATCCATCCGAAAAGAGAAGTGATAGAGATAGTTGAGTTGCAGCAGGATGAGGACGGGTAGTAGAAGGTGGAAGGAATGAGAGGGAAAGAAATTGTGGCCGTGATGGCTGCAATGGGGAGGGAGGAACCTCCCCCCCACCCTCCCCCGCATCCTTAATTGTCGGGGATGGGAGATGCACCCTTGATGAAGGGAAATGGAGGAAAGGACAGAAGTTATGATGAAGGTGACATTGTGGGGGGGGGGGTCGGAGACTGGGGCTTTCAAAGAACCAACAAAAGCTTTAATATGCGGACAGTGGAAGAAGAATGGACCGGAGGAGGGAGGAGGAAGAGGAGGATAGAGGCAGAGGTGTAGAAAGAGAAAACGGTTGCGAGAAAGGAAGATGGTGTTTATGCTAGGTCGGGTAGGCGAGGGTGTGTGTTGCCATCGGGAGGGAATGGGAGTTGGGTGTCGTACATCAAGCGTTTCTATCCTGGCGACAGTATCGCTCCGAAGAGCTTGTCAGTGATGTGCTGGAAGAGAGGTTTTGAGTATAATAGGAGAGAGGAACAGGAACTTAAAAGTAATAACATTCTTCATTCCAGTCGTAAAAAGAATGCTGCAGGTTTATTTCGTATGGGTGTCACTGAAATCGCCATCATAGCGACTACATAAAATTTAAGCAGTTAATATCCTATACCAGGGAGAGGGAAGAGGCAGGAGAGGTCAAAGGAGATTAGGTGTGAAAGAAGCGAAGTAAGGTGTATAGGGAGGAACCAGTTACCAGAGGTACGATAATATGAGTAACGGTGTTACTATGAGAGGATCTAATTGGGGAAACAAAGAGCGGGGAAGAAAGGAGGGCAGGGAATCAGGTGAAAGGGGGAGGGAGGGTTAGGGAGTTATGCTGCCTGGATATTAGGGGGAGTTCAAAGGAGGAATGGGTCAGGAAAGGAGGCGCAAGCGAGGTGGAGAGGAAAAGGGGACAAAGAGTTATGAGAGGGTTGGAGTTAAGGAAAGTGAAGGAGGTAGGGAGGGGAGTAGGTTAAGGGTAAAGATGAATAGAATGTGAGGGAGGGGATGGGGTGATAGGAGGAGGAGGAGGATACGTTCTCATGCCCCGATGTGCTCTTCTTTGATGGTCGAACGTAAAGCCTTTATGGAGGAGGACTAGGAAGGGGGCGGGAGGGTATCTTGGGTGGAGTGGAGGTTACTGAGGAAGTGGTGGCGCTAGGGAGCGGCCTGCATTGGGAGGAGTGTTGGAGGAAGTGGTTATTGTGGAGGGGAAGTGAAGAGGTGGTGTTGGAGGATGGGCGTGGAGACCTCTGGTGGTGAAAATGAGAGGTGTGGTGACGGAGACAAGGAGTTCTACTGGATGATGCAAAGGCATAGATGTGTTTCCTGGGTTCTTGATGTGGTGTTTATTCGCGGTGGTGGAGGGGAACATAGAGGTAGGGAGACCTTGGGGGGGAGATAAGGTCTGATATACCCTGGTGAAGGTCGGAGTTGGGGCAGAGAAGTAGGAAGATCGGAAACCAGATGTGGGAGCAGTAAAGTTGGGGAAAGGGTGCTGGAGGTGATCTTCAAAGTGTTTTTTTTTTTTTCAGAAATAGGGCATGGAGTAAAGATCAGGGAAAGGGTTCGAGGAAAGGGTAAAGGGGTTCTTTTGTAGTGGTTAGGGAAGAAGGAGAGGGTTTGCAGGGTACTCCGTCGGACCTCAACCTTAACAGTGGTCCAGAATTGTTCATACATGAGCGCCGGGGACGGTGTTTATTGTATGCCACTGCAATGACTATATCCAGGGGAAGCTAACGTATCATACACACAGTACTGCCCAAGTCACCTCAAGTCCGAGGTGAGTGCCTAGGCCAGGATTCAAACAGACGCCGAATCCATCACGCAGTTACCAGACGCGTGCTCTACCAACCTATCCACGGCTGGCTCTCATGAGATGGTATAGGTTGGCAGTGAGGATGGGGATTATTATACAGTGGTTCCAATGTGAATTGAAGAGAGGTAAAAGGAGTGGCAGAAAATGTGGAGAGGACAGAAAGAAAGGGTGGGGGGGAGGTAGAGGAGGAGTTTTTCGAATGTGAAGAGGGATGAAAAGAGATTGGTTGAAGGAGAATGAGGAACCTGAAGACTGAGGCTGTTGGATGAAGATACAGGAGAAGAAAGCCAAGAAAAAAAGAGAAAATTAAAAATTACACGAAGCAAGTTGATGGTGTAGGGGGATACAAGACGCTGTCTGATATCAGTGAAAGGGAGAATGAGATAGGGAGAAGACTTGGGGGCGGAAGCGAAGTAGGGGGGGGAACTGTCTGAAGGAGTAGAGCACATTGGGCCAAGAAGTGAGGAGGAGCCTGAAGAAGGAACCGGTTTGAAGAGTTGTGAAATGCATTTGGAGGAGTAGATGGTGGACGGAGAGGGGATGGGTGGGGAGGGAGTGGAGGAGCTGCCCAAGGGCAAAGTAAGGAAGGAGCTAGGCAGACAGACAGACAGACAGGAGAGGACAGCAGACTAGATGGAATTCGACGGAGAGGTGGATAGGATACGCGTAAAATGAAATATTAAAGGTTAGAAGATAATAAACTAGTTTGTTTCTCCAGAATCTGTGCAATTCTCTCTCTCACTCTCTCTCTCTCTCTCTCTCTCTCTCTCTCTCTCTCTCTCTCTCTCTCTCTCTCTCTCCGTGTGTATATATATGTGTGAAAGAGAGACATGCAAAATCACACAAAAATAAGCACTGAGACAAACGCATTAAAACGCCCACAAACAGATATACGGGGAAAGGGTTGATGGAATGGGTGAGATGGGGAATGGAGTGAGGATGCGAGTAGGAGGGTGATGCTGGGAGGGAGAGAGGAATTAATGGACTTCGCGCAGAGGGAGTGGTGGCAGAGAAAATGTTGGGAAGTGTGGTGTGGTGTTGGTTGCTAGCCATGGTGGTGGTAGTGGTGCTCGGCTTATGGTGATTAGAGGGAATGGATTTCTCCTCGGGGTTGATGTATCCTTAATGTTTATCATTGACGGCGGACGATCGAACATGGCTGTGTTTTGGTAGCGATTACAGAGCAAATTGACTTGGGCGTAGAAGTTATTTTTGGTTGTAGATGTACAGACGGTGTGCTGTGGCGGTTGCTGCATGGTGATGCTGTGGTGATTATGAATTCTGTGGTGGTTTGATTGTTGTGATGACTGGTGAGGCAGGTACAAGATCGCACCGGCGATTATGCACGTGTGTATGATTGGTTTTCAGTGATGGTAGTGGGAGATGTTAATGCTTACTTAGGAGATGAGATATAGGGTGCCGTAGCAGCTAATGCATTTCGTCTGAAATACTTTTGGGGGTTGTGAGGTGCAATAATATATGTAGATTGTAGATGTGGTTAGTCAATTGTATGGGTAGTTTTGATTGTTTATTATGTTTTGCCTGATTAAGGGCGAGGGGGCATATAATTTGTACCGGCTTTGTTACGGATGTTTGGCAATCTATCATGAAGCGTGCATGATTGTTCATTAATTGAAGAGTATTTTGCTAATAGGATTTTTCAGTTGGGCGTTGAGGTTCAGGACATTTATCGTTAATGTATTCTCTGGTTATTGATATGTATTTGTAGTAACATGACTGGTGTTGTTTGGGATCGTACGTGAGTGCACATGTTTATGTGTGTGTTGCTAACGGTTTAGAATAGGAAACGCCTCTTTTGATAGCACCATTCATCTTCATGACTCAGTAGAGGTAGTAAGAGATTGCATGGAAGTGACGTGTGTATGGAAGGAATTGTTCTGAATACGTTTATTACTGAGGATGGTGTAAGATCTTTAGTAAACATATTTGATGCAGTAAAAAGATGGCTGCGTTGTAGTAGACGATTATTCAAAATATAACGACTGTTGAGTCGTATTGCAATAATAATTCCTTTGTGGTATTCTGCACGATTTAGCATTGTGGGCTGAAGTAAGTATTTCATTCAGCTCGAGCGACTTTGAGACCATACAGTGTTGATACAATGAGGATCAGTGGTCACTTCGTAGAAAGAACCGTTCCGGAAATTCCGTGTCCCACCTTCACCGAACCGTTTTGTAATCAACATTTTCGACGTGGCGAGTTCGACTTTGCTCATGGTTATGTATATTGCGATTGAAATCGCTTGTGACGTCGTAACTTTAGATCAATTGATGGGATGTAAAATGTGATAAAGTTGTCAAAGATAAACTTAAAAAAAATCGCAGAAGCTTTAGGTGACGAGGAAGTTGCTAGTATACCGTTGCAGGTTTCTCGAAGTTGTCGAGGAAAACTGTCAAGCTAATAGGAGACAAGTTAGAAGATAATAAAAGGCGTATTTATGACACTGAATTACCGGCAAGCTAGCGATAAAAGGCTAGAAATTACCTCTTAGGTCTTGTGTCATTATATTTGTACGAACATACACAAAAGGAAAAATATATTGAACAAATTAAGAAAAGGGTGGTAGAAAGTTGGGTGAAGGGAGAAGGGACTGGTGAAGGAGGAGGAGGACGCGAAGGAAAAAGTGTACGAAAGAGTGGAAATGAGAGTCATGTGGTAGTGTGAATGCTAGTGGGCAAAAATGGCTCAGCATAAACTAAAAATAAGCTGAAGAATATCGACGAAAGAAGCAAGACTGAGAAGAATGAGGGAGGGAGAAGATGGCGATGGAGGGTGGGGGAGTTGATTGGAGTTTGAATAAAAATTAAATGATAATAGAGGTGATGATTATGATGAGGGCTGAAGAGGTGATTACGACGGCAAGGAGTGTAATGAAGGAATGATGATGGTGTTGGTGGTGGCGGCGGCGTGGTGGTGGTGTGGTAGTGGTGATGATTGTGACGACTACGGTAATGGCGATTTGAGTATTCTGCAGTTCTAATGAAGAGATAACGATGGAGATAATGGGGGTACAAATGGTGGAGAATGATGGGGGGAAGTAGTTTTATGGAAGATGGGCGTCATGTTTTCGGTGGTGGTTGTGAGAATGGTTGCGGATTGTCGATTGTTCTGGTGTGACGAGTGGTATACTTGTATTCTAATTAAACTGATGGAGATTCTGTTATTATGCTAATACTTGATTGTCGTCCTAAGGATTTTTTTAAATTGTACTTTTGTGAATAAAACAATGGGTTATGATACTAACTTAAATTATATACCAGAAATTAGCATAATAGACTCGTTTAGATAGATGAGTAGTGTAATCGTCGATCCTTTTAGTAACATACAGCAGGTCTTGAGTAAAACGAAACTAGCATGGTAGTGCACCAGCCACTCAACGGGTCGTGTTGCCATAGTAGAGGATTTTTTTTTAGAAAAGAGTTGTACATAATTTTTTTTTTTATATATAAACGTGAGGTGTAAGATGACATGAACGGAATGTTTTTGCATTGTAATCCGAATGGCTTTTTATTGCCTAAAAGGACGAAGTAGGCACCATTGAAGATTGTATTTTGGCTAACGTCAGGATGTTTTAATTCGGTTAGAGCAGAGATTCTTGGGAGTAAGACATTACGGAGGCCAAGCCTAATTGGTTGATGCTGTTGCCAGTATTTAACATGACAATAATAAGAATATGTATTTATGATCAAGTTCTACGCCACTGTTAATTGCTGTATCATCAACGATTTCAACATGTATTTATTAGTCAAGACTCGACAATTGTTTTGGTAAAGTGGTGTGAAGAAGCACGATAGAAATTTAGGGGTTGGAAGGATAGGATAAAGACAGGAACCTCCCAGGGTAGTTAAGGGTGAAGTAGGACTCTGCAGCGTCGATGAGGTTCTTCAAGAGCGGGACGAGGTGCAGCAGGTACCCAAGTCTTTTTCGAAAAAGAAAGTCTTCGGAGGGAAAAAGAAAATGAAGTTTCTGCCGGGAAAAATTAGGGGAGGCGAAAGAAGAAGGAAGGAGGACGGAAAAATCGTGTAAAAGCGGCTTGGCTGGAAAAGGTGGGAGAGGAAAAATGTCTTGGGGCTGGAAATTGCGGGGAACAGAGGTGAGGCTACCTTGGGTTGGGAAATGGGTTGGGTTGGATGCACGGATCTGATGGAAAGGAGACACGGGGAATGGAACAGTGATAGATGAGATGGTCGCGGGTAGCCAACTGAGAAAGATAGGGGTGGAAGGGAGAAGAGGTGAGAGGCAAATAACGTGTTTAATGTGGAATAGAAGACGGGAAAGAATAGGAGTGCGGGAGGAGAACACGTGTGGAATGGGAAGAAATGGGAGCGAACTCTATGTTATGGAATAGGATCCGTGTGGAATGGGAAGCAGAAAAAATGGGACTCCAAGTTGAAATGGACTGGAGGTGGAGGGTGAGATGTGGAAGGAGGGAGGTAAGGATTGAACGACCAGGGATTGTATTGCAGAAATGTGCAAGTGTTGGATGAATTGTTCTTGGTTGCAAGTAAGGAAGTGTGTGTGTTTCAGACTCATTTGGAGGCAAAGGAAGGTGGAGGAGTGATATTAATGGAAATAATAATTTAGCGGTGAATGCAACGCAATATCTAAATAACAATTCTGTTCACCTCGGACATAAGACAAATGACATGACGTCATGAAGGAGATGAGGCAGTCAGCCGACTTGGGAAGAGTATTCATTATGCCTTGGCACAGACTTGGGGTAGCATGGCAGGTACCTTGTGTTCTTCATCATGACGTCATGCTCTGTTTTCTTTCTGAAGTGAAGTGAAGTGACCTGTTCATATTTAGACTGCATACATCAGACGTAATGTTAAAATCACACACACACACACACACACACAAATCCTGCCCAGGGCTGAAATAATTTCAGTATCGCTACGCTTCGAGTCGTTACTCCAACTCGTGGGCGGGGAGTTGTGTGTGTGCGTGTAAGGTCACAGCATTACCCATAGATCGGTCATACGAGCTCTGAGCTCTCCTCCTGGAGGGAAATAGCCGTTAATCACGAGTCCAGCACGTGATACAAAGACCAAGGTGAATACACACACATTTAGGAAGAAGGTTTTCTTGGAGACCGTGCTCATTTAATAACACAGCAAACTTTGTGTGGTAATATTTTTACCAAGAAATTTCAATTTCCCTGCCATCAGCGAACATTATCAAAACTCTTAACAGAAAAGGACGAAAGAATGCTGTGGTGGATCTTGAACAGGAAGTGTGTGGCAAGGAATCGGGATGATGTTATAATTTTTGTGATATTTTACCTAAACCTGAGAACGTCATTCATGGTCATGAAAAAAATATATATATTTGGGAGGTAATCTGGACCAGGATGATGTTATAGTATTGATATTTTACCGAAACCTGAGAACGTCATTCATGATCATGAAAAAATATTTGACAGGTAGTCGGGACAAACGAAATCAAATTAACGGAGTATATATATATATATATATATATATATATATATATATATATATATATATATGTTGAGACATTCTGACAGGTTGATGTAAGCGGAATAGGAAACACAGGAGTCTTAGTCTTGAGTTTATTCCTGACTAGTTTCGCAGGTATGCTTTTTCAAATTCCTTTGAAAAAGCAAACCTGCGAAACTAGTCAGGAATAAACTCAAGACTAAGACTCCTGTGTTTCCTATTCCGCTTACATCATATATATATATATATATATATATATATATATATATATATATATATTAGCGTGCCTTTTTCACAAACACGAGTATAATGAGTGGAAACATTGACATTCCATATGCAAAATGGAACAATAAAACTCCACAGGAAGTAAATGCATAAGACCGACCTGTCAAGCCAAGACAAACACCACCACACTGATCTTGGCAAAAGAAAGTGATAGAACGAAACCGAAATGTTTGGCATCTGTGTTTATTAGAATTGTCTCCCACCCATAAATATCTAACAAAATGCATCCCACGGAGGACCAAGAGGAAATTGGAGTACAGCCCGTGTGCCCCGATATAAAAGCAATTTCCCAAAATCGTCAGTTGTATATATTAATTTTACCCAAATGATATCAATCCCGACCAGAAGAGGTTTAAAGTATAGACGAAACGTTTTAAGTAGTCTTTTATTCACATAATTGTTCCTCGGGATTCTTTTGATGATTTTATTCTCAATCCTGCAGAAAGGAAGTTTGTCATGAAAATACAAAATCTTGGTAAAAAAAAAAGTGACCAACGCAAAATTTGCTGTGGGATTATATATATATATATATATATATATATATATATATATATATATATATATATATATGACAGCGTGACCACTGGGAAAGAGAAACTAAACGAAGGAAAATCCTATCGTATATTACATCTTCAGTGCAAAGTACATGGAAAATAAGTATTACAAGAATATATAGGCAACCACAGAGAATGCGAGAAAGGAAATTAGGTGAGAAGCCGGTCCCGTTTTGGGACTCCCATAGAGGCTGGTGGGGCGTCTCGATTCACATGAGGCCACTGTTGACATTTAAAATTATAGAATTTTTATAAACAGTGGTGTAGATTCATATTATGGTCGTGGGTGGTTTGGATCAAACTACATTCTATTAAGTTCCTCACCACCATATTATTATTTAAAGAAATGGATTGGACATTGTTTCCATCTCTTACATTTTTCTTGTGCTGATTCTTATGGATTTGGCAGTTTGACCTATATAGTATTTATTACACATTTTGCAAGGAATTTTGTAAATGTCCTTTTTGACACTGTTATTCATAAGCAAATGTTTGACTACTGGTATTCTTGAAAACTACAGTACCGGACAAAAGTAATGGCCGGGCACCTGTCGCGAGGAAGCTCATTGGGCAGAGTCAAATTTTATTCACGTTTAACAATCAATTGCTCTTCCTTTCTTAAAGAGTACCTTCTGCAGACGCTCAGGCAGCGAACGGACTAAGTTTCGACACGTTTCCAAAGATATTCTCTCCCAACTAGCCCTCACTTCTTTCTCTAATTTCTCAAAAGTGGACACATCCTTTCCTTGCAAATCGGTTTTTACTAGGGCCCAAAGGTTCTCAATCGGGTTAAGATCTGGGCTTTGTCCAGGCCAATCTTTTATATGTTCAACACAACAATCACCCAACCACTCCGTCACAATCTTAGCCATGTGAGAGGTTGCACCGTCTTGCTGAAAAATTTCAGCCTGGCATTTGTCCATAGCATCAGGCAGGTGATCGCACAATAATTCAAGATATGAAAAATTATTAACGCTTTCACCCGACTGCTTAGACACCAACACTAATTCACTCTTGCCAAATCCACTAAAAGCACCCCAAAACATAAGCCAGCCCTGTGGGTCGAGTGGGTCACTCTCCCGACGCCGGTCCACATTGCCGCTCCGCCCATCCACAATAGTAAAGTTACTTCCGTCACTCCACAGCACCTTCATCCAGTCATCCTGACTCCAATCTCGATATTTCTTGGCGAAATCGACCCGCTTGGCCATGTTAGATTTCAGTATGGGTTTCTTCACAGGGCGGCACCTCTCATAATTCAGGTCCTTGATGCGGCGGCGTACTGTCCTCACAGACACACCACCAAACAGATCTGGGTTGTCCTGCTTGATTTTCCTGGCTGTGGTTCTTGGAGTAGACTCCAAAGTACGTTTCAAAATATTGTGGGCCCGACCCGAAGTCTTCTTAGGCCTACCAGACCTTGGTTTTGAAGATGGCAGGTTGTTCCCTCCCTCCTCATAAAATCTGGCAACCCACCGGCGCACTGTTCTCTCACTGGCACCAATTTTCTGCACTATCTCCTTGGTTTGCAGGCCAGATTCCTTTAAAGCAATTATCTGAGCAACTGCTTCACGGGAATATTCTCTCGTAGAGGTCATATTAGGGTCGTAGGGATGCCTCAATTGGTAAAAATGCGATGCATCGGAGAGAAAATTCTACGAGCACTCGCCGCAGCAACTCTCTTCCCACAGCAGCTAGATACACACTAACCGTCATTTTGTGTTGCCACGTGACCCAAACTATCCTACACTACACACAGCCCGGCCATCACTTTTGTCCGAATTCAATATCATCTCCTATGGGTATGGTTATAAAACGGGCAAAATTCTTGTCCTCCCGCCCCACCCGGCCATCACTTTTGTCCGGTACTGTACATACACGTTATTTTTTAATGAATCAGGAATACTTAAAAAATTCTTAAAGTGATAACATTAATAGCATATATTTACTTAAAAAAATTGAAATGGTTTCTTTGCAAAAATGTAGGCAGTATCCAGGAATTGTTTAGGGTATTTTAAATTATACCCAGTATTAAAACCTTTCTGATTTTGCCAGTGTATCTGCAGCGAAGTATGGACATGGACTCATCTATACAGAGGTTATTTTTCTGACCACCTTGCTGATCTCCCGTATTCCCCCTTTGACCAATCATGGCCTCCTGCGTTATTTGGATCGTTATTATTTGCCACATTGTTAATACATGTTTGTGCTGTTTCCATGGTTGTTCTCTTTACGTATAGGTCTTCGTAAATCACTGATATATTTTCCTATCTTGGTAATTGGGAAATGGATTCACGCGATTGACCGTAGCATTAACCAGTGCATACTTTCTAATATCCATATAAGGAATTGGATATACTATTGCTGTTTTGTTAATGATCCTTTTATGTCACTCACATACGAAGTTACATTCTTCCCTAATACTGTGGCGATGTTCAAATTTAACCAACCCACCTCTACGAGACATCCATCGGACTGTAACTATCGCTGCATCACTTACATCATTGACTGCACCAACCAACCCACCTCTACGAGACATCCATCGGACTGTAACTGTTACTTGAAGCAATTTGGCCTGCGCCCGCCCAGTGACAGACAGACGCTGACGAATAGGCTCCAGACTACACGAATTGCGGTTGCCTGCCTATAATGAATGCCAATGTATTTTATTAATTGACATAGATTTTTATGAATTCATCATTTTTTGGCATCCGACCTAGATATGGACCAAAAGGTCTCCTGTCGGCATGCATGCTCTGCCTTTGTAATTTGACTTGAAAATAGATGTTTAAGTTGTTTGTCATCTTGCTGGAGTTGGGAACGGTGATTGTAGGTCAACTCGTCCCCGGTCAACTGGTCCCCAAAACTGTTCCCCTAGGACAACTGGTCCCCGAATGGTAAACTGGGTGGTCAACTCGTCTTCGAAATTAATTATCTAATAACTCTCCTAATGTGTTCTCTATTGTTCGTATATATGTTTTTTTTATGTTTTGGTTGTTTTTAACTTTATTTTTTATCTTTATTTATTTTACTAAGCATAAGATGAAACCCAATAAAACACATTTGTGCGTCACCAAGTAATGTAATGTGCTCTATGTTTGCTCAAAAAGTGCTAATCACACATAATATTACATAATATATTATGGTATTTTGATTCTTGCTAAATGTCTCAAAACTATTATTTAAATAAAAAAAAATTGGTTGAAAAAAATTGGGACGAGATGAGCAATATATAATACCTGTGTATCATTTAATACCTGTGTATTATTTTATATTACATAATATATTATGGTATTTTGATTCTTGCTAAATATCTCAAAGCTATTGTTTAAATAAAAAATTCGGGGACGAGTTGTCCTATTTTTGGGGGACGAGTTGTGCTAGGGGTGCAGATTTGGGGACCAGATGACCGTTCACCGGGAACGGTAAATCCTCTCCTGTCTATATTGGTGAATTTCCGCTTAGTAATTATTTCTATTACTTTCTACAGTCGCCAGTCTACAGTAGGGTCAATGGAGGAAGGAGGAAGAAGGGAAAGTGAAATAAATTGAAAAGAAAGAGTAGTGTATAAAATTCCGTGCCATGGTTGCTATAAAATATATATTAGTGGATCGTCCTTGTGTGCTGCGAATCACAAAACTCAGAGTAGACCTGAAACAGCCGTTCACCGAATGTCATGATCGTTGGATCAATATTCACATTTACCAAGATGGGAGAACGCATTGGTAGGATGGTATTGCAACATACACTAAATGGTCCCCAGTACATTGATTTTCATCCTATCAACCGCATTAACTTTTCCATTTTAATTCCTTGCAGACACGATCGAGTTCGATGGAATGCACTTGTATACGAACGACCAGTTGCGCTCTCATGGCGGGGGTGGGTTGAGTATAAAATTCGTTTATATATGTAACTCGAGCATACATGTATAAGAAATTGTGCTCGACTTATTTTCCTCTTGATAGATCAGTCGGTTAAGTCACAGTCCATTTATTATGTATCGGCAAGGTTTGAGTCTTAGCCCAACGGCGTATCAGTTTCCGAATGTTTTCATCAAGCTACTTGGTAGTCTCGATCGTGTTTGCAAGGAATTAAAATTGAAAAAGTTAATGTGGTTGATAAGATGAAAATCCATGTGCTGGGGACTATTCAACTAATACCACAGTCGGAACAAAAGAAAGCTAAATACGTGAGTCTATATATTTCAACTGGTAACTGCAATCCTCTTCAGGATTACAAAGTGGGAACCTCATACAAATGAACTAGGGAAGGAGTAAATACCGTTGCCCTCACTCTCTGGTGACCTGAGGAAGAGGTGATGAGGTCGGGTCACGAGGGAGGGTACCTGTTAACAATTTATTTTGTAATGAACAATCCTCAGGTAATGGACATTGACCCTTTGAGATATTCATAATGGGAAGATAATCTATTTAAGTGGATTCCACCATTTTCCTTCTGAACCCACACAACCAGATTTATGAATGAGTTCAAATTTATCCCAGTCCATCTGGTGATTTCAATTATTCACAGGGTAGAACAAGGCTGAACTATTTTGACCATACCTAATTGACCCTTTATTCTCATCCAACCATGTCCTTAGGTCTCTCCCTGTCTGACCAATATATGCTAGGTTACAATCTTTACACAAGAGTAAACCCCTGGGATGTGGTCTTGTATTCGGGTAATTATGAATTAAATTTACCTTATCTTTGGGAAGAAATTTGGGCAGGTGGCTAATGGACTCTGAAAAGGGATAACAAGGGAATTTTGTAATACATTTGGCTTTGTGGAAAGGGAATTACAAAATCTAGCTCTGGCTTGGCTGAGGGCTTTATCCAGGAACCACTAAGGGTAAGCTAATTTTGTTAATTGGGACCTGATGGAAATTAACTCGTGGTCTAAAAATTGGGGGCTACAGATCTTGAAAATTCGGAGAAAAAGACCCGAAGCTACGCTCCTTTTAATATGATCTGGATGACTAAAAACGAAGGTAACTCCCTGAATAGGCGTTCTTTCTAAAGGCAAGCATATTCCCATTACTCACGAATAAGATATTTAAAAAGGGAATCTTTCCTTCTTTTTACTCCTTCCCTAATCCCTTTCCTTTGTAAGAGGTTGCTATCTAAAGATAGCATCCTCCTTCCACTTTGTACGGAAGAGGATTGCAGTAAGCAGTCTAAAAATATAGACGCGTATTCATTTCTTTTGTTCCGATTGTGGTAGTTGTGATATATATATATATATATATATATATATATATATATATATATATATATATATATATATATATATATACACATACATAATATATATACAAACAATACAGGGATTGGTGTGCGGCCATTTATAACCATGCAAGACTAGTGAAGTTGGCAGCATTATTCATTCTATTCTCAAATGGGTAAACAAAAAATGATGGCTTGGTCGAAATGTCTGGTATGTTCCGTCGTGAAATGGCTCGAGGTAGGAACGGAATGAAATAAAATGTTCTCCAGGGAATGTTGTGGGGTGGGGAATGAAGTGTCGTCGAAATGTGGCTTACAGAAAATAGAACTAATTATGGGGGCTGTGTTTGGAAGGAGAGCCTTGTAAGCATTATTATTGCTATTGCATATATTTATTACAACTATCAGTATTATTATAATCATTATCTTTGTTACTCCTATTAATACAAATTGGGATGGCAATATGAAAAATCGCTGATTTATTGTTTACGTGTTATTCAGTGCTTACGATTGATTCTACCATGGCCAACGCCTTGGTCACGGTTCATCGAAATCTTTAGTTAGCGAACACACTTGTAAACTGAGAAACTAGTAATATATATTAAGAAAATAAGGCATTTTACCCTGTAGGTTGTAGCGCTGTTTTAAAAAATCTTCACTGCTGATTGGCTGGCCAGCTTATTCCCAAACAACACCGAACAAGTGCACATTCATTCCGTACTCTGCCCACGCGGGGAAAGAAAATGTGTGAAGGTGGAAGTGAGCACTCTGATATGACGTAACTAGTTTTGGTTGAGTAAAGAGGAGAGTAGTGGGCGTCAGATCGTCGCGACGAAAATAGGCCGACCACGAAAAAGAAAAAGGAGAAATATATTAATAAAAATACAGATCTTAGTAGATTTTGCCATCGAACCGGGTGGGGGAAGTATGATAGAGCTAGTAAACAAATGGTACAAGGAGAATGAGAAAAAGAGGAGAGTTGGGGAGGCATGATATTACTGTCGCTTGTAAATAATGACGAAATTAGAATGGATAACGACGTCCAAGAGTGAAGTTGGAATCCACTTGAAAACAGCAGCCCCCCCCTCCCCCTCCTCTCACCCGCCATTGGGGTAAAATGGGAAAAGCGAAGGCTGTAATGGCAAAGAATAGAGGATAATGATAATGAGAGGAGTGGTAACCCCGTACCATAATGGTTTGTGGAGGTGGTGGTTGTGGCAGGTGGGGTGGGAATGATAGGACTGAGGGGTGAGGAGTTGGGGGTACAGCTGGAGGGCAACTTGGAGGGAGTGCGTAGTGGAATCGGTGAGGTAAGGTTTGCGGAGTAGTAAGACCGTATGAGACCGCCAAGTGGAAGTGGGGAGTGTGTGTCCGGAAAGAAGGGGGTGAGACATTGACAATCGCGGACTGAAAGATCCATGCAATATCAGCACTATGTAAATATACCGTTTGTTGCGATATGTTTATTATATTTGTATAACAGGTCCCCGATAATTATAGTACGTTTTGTTAAGAAAATTGTAACGTAACAATAGCGAAGAACATTGTGTATAGGTCCTGTTACAGAATGTATTAGGTTCTGATATCCACAGTGTACAAGAAGTGCGCTTAATTTAGTATATCAATTTTACTGGAGATGTGGTGAGAATAAAAAGAAACAGCGGCAGAGAATAAGGTGAGAATGGAGGGCTGAAGTAGCGTAGTGTAGTTCGTCAGAGCTGCGTTGCAAAGACAGGAGAGACTGGGAAAGGACAGTGTTTGGACAGGCCTGTGGAAGGATTGGCGGGAGACGCCTGCTTGTAGATGATGTGGGAGAGGAGAGGTGAGGGGGGTGTTCAGTTGGTTGCGGAGGATGGAAGCGTTTGTACTGTAGACGCGTGCGGGCTTGGAGGGAGTGGGGGGAGCCGTGGTTGTGGAGGAAGGGAGTTGGGGCGGGTGGGGGTGAATGCTGAGGCTCCCTGACTAGTTGTGGTTGTTTTGCTCTTGTTTTCTTGCGTTTGTTTGCTGCCGCAGACTTGTTCATGTACTGAATACTTTTCCGTCTTCGTTTGGGTTACGTGGGATCGTTTTAATAGTTGTGGGTGTGTATGGGCAGGGTTTACGTGTAAATATTGTTCCAGAAATTAGTGCTTCATACACAGAGAGGATGTGAAGCTAATGCCGAATAGGAATGTGCATATAATTTATTCCTTTGTTTAACCTGGGGTTGTGTGCAGTAAAGTGTTTATCTGGGATCGGAGTAAACCAGATGCGCTTTTGTTTACATTCGAACGTTGCTGCTGTAAAAAGCGTTTGGAGGGTACAGGGTTTGGATTGCAGAGAAAATAGGATATGACGACTCAGTGTCTAGAAAGTATGTAGTGTATGTTTGTGCGTTCGTGTGTGTGGTTGTTTTCATACACCGCGTGAACGTGTAGTTCAGTGACTGGAGGGACATGGAATACATGTCTACCTTAAGAATAAAGAAAAGAAAAAAAAACATCGGTGGATGTTTCGACCCCTTTCCCACACCCTTGTTTACATTGGGCGGGCGGAACCTGTTGCATATTGAATTTTGTGCAGCTTTATTACCGTCAGTGTTTGCTGCAGTTTATTTCGCATTGAGTAGGTCTGACACTTCTCGACCATTGAGGCAAAGTTACTCTGAGGCCACAAGCTTGCGTGTATGTTATGGAAGTGGTGCTTGGTTAGATTGGGCCAATGATGGGTCATTAATAGTGTTATTACCAGCATGACTAATGCAGATATTATATATATAGTATATATATATATATATATATATATATATATATATATATACACACATATATATGTGTGTGTGAGATACAAGTGACGCAGGGAAAATGGAACAGCTGTTGGAGAGCATTAGGGTAATGGAATTTCACATTGTGATGTGCGTTGGAAGGAAGAATTGATGGCAATAACATGTACTATCATATATTCTTTAAACGGTTTTGAGAGAAGATAGCCTTTGTATGAAAGTGTCAGTTACGGACAAGTCTAACGGAAAAAAAACACCTGAATGTGAGGACGGATATTTTATTAGGGCGACGTCTCGCTTGTTACAGTTTTAATGTACTTGAAAAAGTTGTTGCAATCGAAACGTCGTACTAATGAAGCCGTCCTCTTATGGTGTTTATTTCGATAAAAGAAAGAAAAGAAAAACTCCGGGAATGGCAACAGGTCGAGCCGACGTCGGGGGTGGTGTTGCCATACAAATTATTTTCTACTTCAGGCCCGTTTAAGTTTTAACAGTTAGTGAACACGATTCATTGGTGATGGTTGGAAATAAGCATGGATTACCTCGTCCAAGTGAGTCTTTCTTTGACTCGTTTAAAAACTGGTGGTTGGAAAGGTACCGAGGATTACATACTTCTTTAAATCATCTTACTTGGCCGTTTTAATTGTATGCATGTAGAGGACGATGTTTACGGTTGACAAAGTAAAGTCTGACGACAGTTATTTCATGTACTGTTTCTATAGTCCTCATGGTGTTTAGGACACGTGATTGGATATGCATCCTTAGGTTGTCAAACGTGTGAAGGAAAGGTGATTAATTAGAGTTGCGAAGTATACTCCAGGTGATGTCTGTAGTGTTTACCGATTAGCAATATAGCTTTGTACAGTACGTACACATACCACGTATTAGTGTGTGTGTGTATATATATATATATATATATATATATATATATATATATATATATATATATATTACAGGTGAAAAATGTAATCACACTTTTAACAATCACGTTAAAACCATTGAAAAGGATTGCAGTTTGCAATCGAAATATATAGATTCCCCATCTCCAGTCTTTCCTACTCCAACAGTGGTTTTTAACGTGATATATATATATATATATATATATATATACATATATGTATATATGTATATATGTATATATACGTTGATTAGTGTGAGAGAATAATACTCAATGAGCGTTGATTGTAACCACATTCGTCATTATCTATCTCATGCGATGCAGAAGTGAAAATGTTAACAGGATTTTTTATCCCATTCAGTACCGATGAGGTGCCACGTTGATAAGATAATCTTGAGGACAGCCAAAATAAAGAAGTGCCACGGTGATGAACAAGGTAGTTTAGCGATAACTAGAGTGAATGTTAACAAGAACACCACTGCATAGGTTGGGTCCCGCGCATTACGCTCATCAGTCGTGTGTAACGGTAATCTTAGACCATTGAAGTAGGATATTACAAGTAGAATAGTAAGTTTTAGTGAGAATGAAATGGTGAAATGTTACGAGTCAGTGGCGTCAGATATAAAAGTGGATGCAGGGATGGATCCAGTGGATGGATGGGTATGTTAGGATATTCCACCCCACATAACAGCTTTTCAAGTGCACATTACATGAATTATTCAGTAATGGTACCAGCACTGCTTTCTCGATTTTTTGTTCTGAATTGTCTTTGCTTGTGGTGATGTTGGTGGGTTTTACCGAAACGCCTCGTCCGGTCATATCCCACCACATACCAGAAATATCTTAATCAACCTCTGTGCAGGTGTCACCACTGGTGTGCAGGTGCTAGTCACCACACAGGGTTTGTAACTTCAGATACTCCTCGAGAAAGAGAGGCAGAGAGAGAGAGAGAGAGAGAGAGAGAACAGGGCTAGGAATCTAATGCAGTACTTTTAATTTATTATTATTTTTTTGTAGAAGTCCAACCTTCTCTCCGCCTGCACACACACACACATACATATATACATACACACAATCAAGGATATCAGAAATCACATGGTAAAGTGCCGTATGGATCTGATACTGATTTGTATCGGAAATGATTATTTTTCCACTTTTTCAGTGGGGTGGGGCATCTCCCCGACATTGGCAGGAAAAACAAGTGAATTCCTAGATATCGTACCAGATTCACACGAATAAAAAAATACAGCAACGAAAACCACCCATTTGCGAAAGATCTTAAGTTGGTGTAATTGACGATGCGAGTTGAGCTAGAATAAGATAAACTTTTATAATTTTTATTTTATTATTATTATTATTATCATCATCATCATTATCATTATAAATATTGAGTTCGCTAACCAGTCCCATTACTCTTCCGCATAGTTACTACCAAATTAACTCCCTCCTCTCAACAGCTGGAGTGAGGTGCAAAATAGGCAAGAATTAACATTCGAGTTCAGATGGAATTTTATTGCCCAGCGAATAGTGGATTTATATTTTTAACAGATTCTGATCCAGTTACAAGATGAGGTAAATATTACCGTTAGGAGCGCATCAAAGTTCATCAGGAGCGCTTTTATTTGTGTATTTTTATGTGTACGAAACTTATGCTTAGAACGCAAACTTTAGCCATGAACAAACCATTATTCTGTGAGGTTGGCGTAATTTTTGGCTAGTTTATTGACCTAAGAAAATCTTATCGCTGTTAACCACCGTCAACTTGCTGTTTTTGGGTACTTTTAGTATCCTTTTTCAAACTACTCCACACTTTCATACTTAGTCCTTTTTTTCTCCGTTTTGCTGTTGACATTTTGCGCCGCGTATAAAGTGTATCAAATGATTTGCTTTCTCAAAATAATTTTGCATTACAGGTTACGGTAAACGTAAGTTCGAAACTGCATATTTTCTTTATTATCTCCGGTAACATATTGTAAGAATGTCTGATTTATGGTTTCTAAGCCAGTGGTTCCCAAACTGTGGGTAAATTACCCCCTGGGGGGGAGGTAACAAATTTGAAAATAAAATGAAATAAAATAAAGAAAACATTACGGTACCCGGCATTAGGATTAAGGTTAACTTAGTACGTATAATTGTAAAACTAAAAAAAAAAAAAAGTTTGGGAACCACTGTAAGCCATCTCGCGTGGTGATGTCCCCGTCATAGAAAATGGGAATTGGCAACTAGAAAACGGATACATCGTTATCCTAGACTATTACGTACGTATTCATCTAAGTTATTATTTTTATTAGTTATTCGACGTACCAATCATGGTTTTCTTTTCGTGGAAGTGATTTTTGAAACCGTTGCAGTTTTCTTCATCGACTCTGTTGCAGAGTGAAATTGGTATTGTGTTTGCATAGTTCCTTGTAACTGTTGAAAAGACATTCAAGCTATGTGTACACATCAGCATAACTGACGTTTTGGAACAAAACTAGTACGGAATTTCAAATGACATTTTATCTCTTTTTGTTGAGGAAAACTAGTTTGCGGTATTAGTGAAGTTCCGTCTCGCTCGCACAGGATATTGTATATTTATTGCATCAATATTATGACATCCAAAAAAATTCTTCGTAACGTTTCTTGCTGAAATTGATATTAAGGTATATTTTAACAAAATACCCGCAACCTTCCGCTTCATGCCATTTTGCCTCGCCTGCTCACACAGCAATTTGGATATATTTTCCCCCATCTGTATTACAACAACTCCAACAACTTTTTGAAATTAAGTTTTCCCTCAAATTAATATTAAGGGATGATGAAAAAAATCCCAACACCCGCATGCCGAAGTGGTGTCATGACAGTCCAGTCATAAAGTCCCTGCACGCATTTTTAGGTAAGTTAGGTAGATTAGGAAGAAAAAAACAAGTTTCACGAAAAATATTGGGTGATGCAACCAAAACGGAGCTTTGTTGGCGCATAGCGAGAATGATTTTTTCACCGTCCCTTAATATTAATTTCCGCAAGAAACGTTACTAAGAACATTTGTTGGATTTGTCGGAATATAGATGCAAAAAATATACAAATTGCTGTGCGAGCGGATGAGACGAAACTGCAAATTCTTGGTTTGGCAGTTCTTTCACGGAGGAAAAGGTTCTGGAGGTGGGCACCGTCGACTAGTCGGAAGTTGGAAGAAAATGGAAGTTGGGGGGAAAAAATGACTCCAGATCTCCTCTATTTCTTGTATCTTTTGGTTTTGCTTATGCGCACTGATTTTTGTTATTGTTGTTGAAAATAATAAGTTATTTCCTTATGCGTGGGTTTTTTAAACGAAGCATGGGAAACCAAACGTTTTCGTCCTATGACATATTGAAGACATTATACAGACGAAAACGTTTTGATCCCTTTTATATATATATATATATATATATATATATATATATATATATATATATATATATATATATATATATATCCATATCTGCAAATAAAAATGAGCCAGCGTATTTGTGTGTGGTTGATTGCTGCGTAGTATCCTTGGCATAATTATAGCTTTATATCCCTGACGTTCTTGCGGATGTAGGAAACCAACCCACTCCCACGTAATCCCCCCATTCGCGTGGAAATCCGTCGTTAGAAATATGATCTCGGTTTTACAACTATTTCGTTCTGGCAAAAGGCGATCGATGTTAAGCAGTAGAGTTAGATTCCTTAGTAGGGGATTTCGATTCTTGCCCCGAGTATGTCTCACGGCTCATTATTTATTGAAGTGATTAATGTAGAAGAAAAAAAAAAGTAGAATGTAAACAAAAAGCATGTTGCGCGCGTGCGTGCGTGCGAAAATGCTCGAGTTCCAGTATGTGTTCGTGCGTTCGTGCGTGCTCCCTCGGAGCACCACGATGTTACTATGAAGGTTGAAAAGTCTGCGCGCCTGGGCACGAGGGAGAAGCGGTGGAGGGGGGTGGGTGGGTGGGGGGTGGGACCTGTTTTGTACGCCTCTCGGATCTTGACCCAATGCCCTTGAAACGAAGGCGGCCGCTATCCTCCTCACCAGTCGCCTTCTACCGAAGTCGCAGGAGGGAGGGTGAGTGAACAAGAAGGATTGAAAGAAGATGACGAAAAGTGGGTGTGGGGGGGTGGGGTCCTGTTTACTCAGCTCTTGGCTAGCTGGTCTGCCTCGAGGGGATATCACACTAGGTTATTTACCGTCAACTTCTGATTAATCGGCGGTACTGCTCACCTCCAGAACTTTTTTCAATCTTTAAATCATTATGGCACAATCTTGTTTTCTCAACAAAAATATATTAAATGTTATTTGATATGTTGGAAGAAAATTAGTTTCCTCCAGCATATCGGAGGAAATATAACTTAGTGCGATAACCCCCACACGCGGTTACATCCTCCAGTTAATATTTTATTCTGTTCAACAGCTTTTCGGGTGCCGAGTCCCTGAGCGCGGTTATACCACATTGTAGAGGAAACAGGGGAAGACTGGTTAGGTTAGGAAATTGCTAACTATTGGCAGGTGTTTACAAAATAACGCCATATTAACGGAGGTACGGATCGAACTTAGCGTGTTTTTGGCATAGCGATGGCGGAATCAGTCGCGATGTTGTCCCCTAATTTTGTTTCTCATCATACGTGGTAATATATAAGAACATTCTTTTGCCTTGTTGCTTCGAGCGCGTAACTAGTCCCAGAAGTTCTGAATAGTATTGCATCCTCTCGTTAATTTCAGTTTCATTTTTAACAGGTGCTTGTTACTTTATATAAAATACTATACTTTTTTTTTTATAAGAAATGACAAAAAAATGAAATATCCCTGGGTTTGAGCTTCGGAAAAAGATAATGAAACTCAGCATTAATGGGGTTAGCTGTGGTCAAATTACAGTTCGCTGCCTCAGCGTGGCTGTGGAACCCAACGTAAGCGTCGAGGACTTTCCATTTGAGGAGGACTGCCGCTGAGCGATTTGGTTCATCTCATCTGTAGCAAAGACTTTGTTCCCCTTCCTTATCGGGTGGCACTTTTCATTTTATTTTGCCTGTCTGCAGGTCGTTATATTCATATCCGTGACGACTCCTTGGAGACAACGGCGTTTTAGTGTCTAGATGCTTTCCTTACCTAACGGGTTATGTTTTTTCTTTGTGTTACGTGGTTGAGGAGAGTTGCCCACTAACACTATTCTCTCTCTCTCTTTCTTTCGTTTTCATTCGAGATCTTATCTAGTTTAGACCTTGGGGTGGTCACTGACGAATTTAGACATAAACGTAACGAACTACACAAATCCACAAGGGACTCACAAAATTTCAGAATTATTTATCTATTTATTTATTAATATATTTTTAGTGGGGGCTGCCCAAAACTTGTTAATGTGATTTTTGTGTAAATTGTATTTTTTGAATTGGGTTTTATAGCCATTTTTGATGTGTATTTTTGAAATGGTTTTTAGCCATTTTTTTATGTGTAGTTTTAAAATTGCTTCATATGTAACTAATATTTTGAGCTTAAATTTGTTGTGTTTATGTTTACTTTTTAACGAGGGGGTTCCAGAATTTATATAACGCTGCACGGGACGCCTCTTAGTTAAATATAATAGGTTGACGTTAGCCAGAAGAAATTGAAAAACACATTTTGGAAGTAAAATAGAAATCGGGCTCGTAAAGAAGTACTACTGTCTGGAATCCTTGACGGGTTTGTTCTGGTTAGTAGTGTCACACACACACACACACACACACACACACACACACACACACACACACACACACACACACACACATATATATATATATATATATATATATATATATGTATATGTATGTATTTTTTTCGTGGTCCGTACCCCGACAGGAACAGTGATCCGGTTGTTTACAGTTTTCGAAACTTAAACGTCGACGTTTTTCTAAGATGGGAAGGGTTCTAATTTACGTATGATGAAAAAACATCCACCATTGACAGTCTGAGATTTTTTTTTTTTCTATTTATGAGGAACAGACGACAGTTGCATGTAGCTTTGTACACTAAATCTGCACAAAAAATGCTGGAAGTTGTTGAACCAATTGTATAGTCGTTGCGTGGAGTAAAGGTAGGCTATAGGGAACGCCGCGAGTGGTTTTTGTAGAGGAATTATTATTAATGTGTTCATTTGGACACGGCGGACCCAAGCACACCTGTCGTGATGTATTGCTTTCTGTCTGCAATTGGAAATGCAATAAAGATTTTTTTTAAACATGTGTCCTGATTTCGATGGAGTAGAAGCTGATTGTCCATATTGTAGATCTTGATTGTAGAAAATGTGTGTCCCGGTGTACTAGTAGTTTGTGTCCAGCAGCATGCGCGCGCACACACGCACACACACACACACACACACACACACACACACACACACACACACACACACACACACACACACACGAAGAGCCACTCATT
This sequence comes from Oratosquilla oratoria, assembly GCF_046742065.1. Classification (NCBI taxonomy): domain Eukaryota; kingdom Metazoa; phylum Arthropoda; class Malacostraca; order Stomatopoda; family Squillidae; genus Oratosquilla; species Oratosquilla oratoria. Next base: position 29,252,389 of record NC_134811.1, on the reverse strand, counting down.
CTTTTTATATTGTATTTTATTTCATCATTGGTAGGTCATGTATATGTTTATAAACTCCACTGTGGCTGGTAGGACTTCGCTCTAGCTTGGCTAGGACGTGGGAACCAATCACAACGCTAAACAACCCGGTAATCAAGAAATGATGTATCAGTTGTATGAGTTAGGCGTGGGGAAAGTACATGTGCGTTTTTATATGATGTGTATACGTACACTGTGTGTGTGTGTGTGTGTGTGTGTGTGTGGCCGCAGACTTGTGGCATACGTTACTCATTGCCCCCAGTCTAGACGTCTATGTAATAACTTGTCACATCCCGGTCACTGTTCTGAAGTACATGATAATGTGATAGCTTTCACATGTCTCTACACAGTCTCTTCGTCCGGAAAGGGTGGTGATTTGATTGCCGTGTGTACGTGTGTATTTTGAGGTTACGTGGGGATGTGGTAAAGGTGTGAAATTTTCACAGGTGTTCTCTTAAATCAAGAGTTTCACGTGGTTTGTTTCAGAGGAAACCCTGGTTTGAGAGTAATATGATTTAAGTGGATTTAGTTTTACACGTTTTACACCCATCTCTCGGGGTAACCCAGTGTGATTTTTTAGTTGTTTAGGTGTTTAAGGTAATGACTTTATAGTAGAAAATATAGTCATGTTTAATCGCGTTTAATTGGTTGCAGGTGCCCGTTCATGCTTTGACTAGTACATGCGCTGCTTTCCCCAGTCCCCCCTCGTGCTTTAGCGAGCTGTGGCCCCCCCTTCAGGTACCGTTTTCTACCGTTTGCATTGCGTCATGTCGCTATCTCCCATTACGTCATGTCGTCCCCATGCGCCCTGTAGATTCTCTCGGCATCATCCGTCATCTTCACCTACTCATTAGTCTTATCTTTCCGTTACATTTAAATTAGCTTATTCCTTCGTGGTCTTCATTGCAGATCTATTTCTTCTATTCTCTTCTCTTCATTTTCTTTGTATATCCTCCTCCTTGCCCATATCGCCCTCTCCCTCTTCCATCTCCACTGGTACAAGTTTCCGCCTGCATTGGCTTTATCCCACCCAGATTCTTCGTCATGCAGGTGTTGGCCTGCTGTGCACTTTTAGTTCTCGTTTCCAGCTTCAGGTTGTATAAAAACTCTGAAAACATGCCTCACGTTGTATGCAGCAGATCTTGGTTAATACTACTTTAGTACAAAGTTATATTGATGTAGGCTAATAACTGCGAAATTTCGTAAATGCTTTGTTCTGGCACGTAGGTCCGCTGTAGCATTGTAGAGAGCTTTGTTCGAAGTTGAATACTCCGCCTAGTTTGTGGTAGCGTAGCCTTTCTATTGCAGAAGCTTTGTGGTAATGGCTTTGAATCAAACCCCAACTTTTACCTTAGTTTTCTTTCATTCCTCCTTAGGCTTTGCTTTCGTAGAATATACGATCCCTTGCTTTTGTAACTGTTGTAGTGTTTTTTTCCATGACATTTAAGTCCTGGATTAAGCGCCGAAAATTTCTCCCACAGAATCGGAGTTTACAAGACCAGTAAGAAAAAAATTCCATTTCCGTTATATCAATTTGTATCCTTTCAGCCCTGCCCACAACAATTATGGTATAATTCCAGTTCAAGCTCTCATTCCAAACCCAGTTAACAACTCCAACCCCAATTACCAACTCAAACCCAACTCCCAATACCACTCCCAGTCCCAACTCAAGTACAGATTTTAACCCCAACCCCAGCTACCATCATAACTCCGACCCCAAATGAACTCCATCCGAGTTCCAACTCAATTCCAGCCACTCTAAAAGGGACACGCAAATCTTCTTTGCGCAGTTGTAGCTGGATTAGTAAGGGGTCACAGATTCACTTCGAACATAAGAACATAAGAAATAAAGGAGACTGCAAAAGACCATAAGGCCTACACTAGGCAGCTCCGTATCCATCACCACCTGTCATCCCCATCCATAAAGTTGTCTAATCGTTTTTTAAAACAACTGATAGTATCAGCGCTTACTACGTGGTTACTAAGTTTATTCCATTCATCGACCACCCTATTTGTAAACCAATTCTTACCTATTTCCTTCTTAAATCTAAATTTGTCCAGTTTATACCCATTACTGCGAGTCCTGCCCTGTTGTTTTATTATGATGACCTTGTTTGCATCACCCTTGTTATAGCCTTTGATCCACTTGAACACTTCTATTAGATCACCCCGCACTCTGCGTCTTTCCAGAGAGTGTAAGTGTAGGGTTTTTATATTCTTAGGTTAATAAAATCGCGAGACGGCACCAAGAAGAATGGTACAGGATACAGGAAAAGTTGAGCAAGTGTCACTCTAGCCATGGAAACCACAGACGATGGGTGTGGCGGGGAGGATTTAAGATACCCGTGGTCATAAGGTACTTGGTGACAATATTGAAGTTATGTTCATTAACACAGACCGTGTCCCCAAAGAAAGACGCTGGGAATATTTAGTTGATTATCTGATTGCACTACTTCAGACTTCACTCACAACCACGGCCATTCCAACATACCTAAGAAACTTCACATGAAGCACTTGTCACCTTACCTACAAACTTAACAAGCCGGATTAAGCCACCGTGGTGAGGTACAGAGGCCGTATCGTCCCTCAGGGGATATGCCGGTCCTGCAGTGGACCATTAAGGCCGAACTACATTGACTGCACCTTTACTCTGAGTAGGCACCGACCTTGTGGAAGCCAACGGACGGTCGGGAGGTCATCATCATCCGCGGGGCGACGGCAAACGGGTGAACCTAAACAAACCTGACAACGACGAGCGCAGGAAAGTGGTTTCGGCAGTGCCAGTGTCAGGTTTTTGTTGTTTTCAAACCAGCGCGTATCCTCACACAAGTTCTAAATGCATCGCGTTGACATGGATAATCGTTGAATGAATTTGAGTGTGTGTGTGTGGGGGGGGGGGCAACCTTTGCCCCGGGTACTCTGATTTCTACAGTTGAAGTCGCCATGAGGTGTTGGTGATTGTGTTTTGACGTTGCTTAGTGACAAATACGATGTTATGGACACAACAGTGCCCACTAGCCTTATTAAAGCCTGAGGAAGACTACTCACATTGAACGATGCTATCCTTGGAAAATGTACTAGGCGTGTGTGTTCCGTTGTTTCGAATACGATTTGTCCCCGGATGTTTTCGAAACCTACAACTCGATATCGAAGGATAGCCCCCTCCCCCCCACATCTCTCGTCCTCTGACGTGACCCTACTTCTACCCCGACCCTCTCGCCCCCTCCCCCTCCCCCCCCATCGACCCTACTTCTACCCCTCTCCTCTCCTCTCCTCTCCTTTGTCACCTGCCCCCCTTCCCCTTTCTCACGGAACCCCCCCTTCATTTTTTTCCTCCCCCATTCCCCCCTTTCTCATTCATCACGCAAATCTCTTTTCATTTCCCCTCTTTCGTCATATCCCCTCGCTCTCATAATCTTTCCCTCACTCCCTGCTTTCCCTCTCTCGTAATCCTCTTTCCTTTCTTTCCACTCCTCATCGTAGTCTCCCCTCGTCCGTGACACCCCAGTCTCGGCAGCAACAGCACCCCCCCCACCTCCAGCTCCTATTTTCTCTTCACAATCTCCCTATTGTTCTCCCCCCCGACTCTTCACATCTCTCAGTCTCGTTTCTCAACATTTCCCACACTCCCCCTCACCCCTCCTTCCCCCCTCCTCACCATCTCCGCCCCGCTCCCCCTCACCCCTCCCCCAGCCTCTTCCTCTCCGCCCCGCTCCCCCTCACCCCTCCCCCAGCCTCTTCCTCTTTGTCTTAAACTACATTTTTCTCTACTCTTCCTTGCCGTGAAACTCGTCAGGCTGTGTCTTTCATCTTTCCAACTTTCCTTTTCACCCTCCTCCTCCCCCTCCCTTAGCTTCCTCTTTCGTTCTCGTTCTCTACCCCTTTCTCTTTCTTTCCCCCCTCTTCCGCGGTAACCTCCTCGGGGTGCATATCCCCCCGTCCCCCCCTCCAGCCAGAGGCGACCTCGCGCTGGGTCGAGGGCAGACAGACCCCCCCCCTACACACACACACACACACACACACACACACACACACCAGGGGATAGGAGGAACAGTGTTGGAACCTTTCATTGACAAGGTCCTTCTTGACCCTTCCTATCTGCAGCCAGCGCCCCTTCCGGTACACGATATCCTCCTCCTCCTCCTCCTCCTCCTCCTCCTCCTCCTCCTCTTCCTCCTCCTCTTCCCCTTCAGACTTTTCTTTCCTCGCATTGGTCTCCTTTCTCTTCCATCGCCTTTTTCGTTTTTGCCTTTCATCCCCTTCCCTCCCACTTTTTTATTTCATTTTATTTTATTCTATTCTATTTTATTTTATGTTGTGTCCCTCATTTTCTTTATTGCTATCGGGTTTTCACTCCTCCCCGCCCCAATTCCTTCTTTTGTTTTCCTCTTTCACCTTCCTCGAATTTCTTCCCTCCCTCCTCTCGCTTCCCCCATCGGAGCTTCTTCCTCATGACCGTCTCTCCTCCAATCCCCTCCTCTCTCCTCTCCACTTCCCTCTCCTCATCTGCAGCAAGGATGAGACCATTATTATCTGATATCGTTAATGAAGCCTTCTTCCTCCTTCTTCTCATTATCCTTCTCGATTCCCACCTATTCTATCCCCTTCATCTATCTGCTCGTGATTAGACCTCGTTTTTTTATTTTCTATATTGTCTTTGATCCTTTCTTCGTCTTACTGTTTTTATCGCTGATCCTGTCCGTTACTTTTTGAAAATAACGGTCAGATCCTGTCCGTTATTTTTTTGATAACTGTCAGATCCTGCCCGTTGCTTTTTGAAAATAACGGTCTTTTCCCATGTTCTTCCTCAGCCGAAATGTGGTTGGACTCTCCACCATCGTCGCCTTTGCATCAAACCGCTCCCTTCTCTTCCTTCCTCCTCGTATTCCTTTTCGTCCCCCCCCCCCATTCTTTTATGACTGGAGACTAATCCTCCCCCCTTCTCTCTCTCTCTCTCTCTCTCTCTGCTGAAGTCAATCCCTTATGAGTCCGCTTCTTCGGCACGATATTCTTCCCAGGGATAGAAGCATCAGTTAACCCTAAGAAATATTAATCCTTCTTTCGTTACCATAGCAACCGTCAGCCAATTTCGATCTTCCTTTTTACCTCATATGCCCCGGTCCTCCTTCTGGAGGAGGACCTCCTGTTACCTCTTGGCCTCTGTTCCTGCTTCTTGTTCCTCGGCTGCTTTGGCCGTATTCGGTGTTCCAAGACGCGCCCTAATTGTGTATCAGATTCTGATGGGGGTCTCCTTTCTGTCGTGTGGACCCGTTGTTTGTGTCTTCTTGGTATTCTTCACACACACACTCTCTCTTTCTCTCTCCCTCTCCCTCTCTCTTTCTCTCTCCCTCTCCCGCTTACTCTTCTAATCAGGTTGCATTTAAGAGTAATGAAGTATTAATGTATCGTCTCCAGTGGATAGGCTGATGGTCCTGCACTGAACCAGTTGACGAATTCCCCCCCCCACCCACCACACCCTTACCCCAATTGTTCAATATCGTCCTGGATAAACGAACAAGTCTCTCTCTCTCTCTCTCTCCGACGTCGCTCACCATCTCCCACTACAGTTTCCATACCGATCCCCCACACCCTCCCCCGTACCATCACCTCAAGACATTCTCCTCACCCCTTTGAATTCCCACGTTACGTGCGCTGCGTTTCATTTCGTCATTTTGCAGAACTTTTCGTTTGTTCACACCTTTCGTTATTGTTTCCACTTTTCTGCATTTCCCAAGATTACTGTAGTGGTGCGATGCCCATTTCTATCCCCCTGACTTGTGCGCTGGTGGCGTCATCGGTAGCGTGTTGGTCTCGCATTGCTATGTTGAGGGTTCGTATAGGGCAAAGAAGATTACTCGACGTCTGCGGGCGTTGGCTCCTTACCTCCTATGTCTACCCTCCCCCCCCCCGATTCCCCCCTCAATAGACCTTCTCTTCTTTACCTATCCTCCACTCATCCTCAGCAGCACCTGCTACCTCACCCTGCCAGCAGACACGTCTCCCAGTGCGGTTTTGCACCTGCCTCTTTTATACTCGTAGCATCGACCACCTCCCTCCCCTCCCCCTCCACTCCCAGCCCTTTCCCTTAATTATGCATTGCTTCTACCCAACTCTGAACCGTCCTACATCTTTCCTACCTGCATGTAGTCCCCCTCCCCTTCGACATCTCTCCCCCCCACCCCCACACGTGTGCTGTAGTGGACTGCCAACCTGCCACTATCAGAGACAGGTTACTTTTTTCAATTTATATATTTATCGATTATTTTATTTATGCATCATCCATTTATTTGTTGAAGTATTTAATTTTTATATTTAGTCTGCGTACATCATGTCTCATGCCCTCTCCTATTTCGGGTTTTGAATCGTAAGCCTCCCCCCTCCCCCGTGCGTGTGTTATTCAACAATTTCAATTTAAGGATTATTTCCTATATGAAAATTCAACCTTCTTTATTTTAGTAATACCATTTGTTTCTTTTTCCGCCACTTCTAACACAACCTTAGCCCTAACCAAGTAACTTTTCCTGCTCAGAATCTCACGGTGCCCCAGTAGTCGGGAAAAACGCACATATAAGACCCTGATTTTCTTCTCACTCACATTATTTAAGCTCCGCACACCTTATTGCACTTTTTTGTCGTGGATGATCACCATCGCTGTTTCTACAGATTCCCCGTCATTCTCGCTTTTGCATTTTCACTCTTTGTTTTTCCTTACCTCAATGCTCATCACCATCAACCCCTCGCGCTCATCCATACATTCATTCCTCCTCCTACACCCTCCTCCTCCTCCTCCTCCTCCTCCTCCTCCTCCTCCTCCTCTCCTACTCTCCTACTCATCATCCCCCTCACCCATTCATACTTCCATTCATCTCTGCTGCTCCTCCTCCACCTCCTCTCCCTCCTCCTCCTCCTCCTCCTCCTTCACCTACCCTCCCCTCTCCCTCCCAAACTTCAGACTTCATCATCAGGAGAGAGAAGATTGTACAGAATAGTTTCACAAATTATAGCATTGGCATGGGCGGGCCTGGAACCCCTTCTGCGGCAGCGGCCAGGCTTTTAGATACCAGTGTTCATCTGAACTTTGGCGTCACTTCCTCGCTACTGCTCTAGGGGTGCCACGGAAATAGCCAGGTGGTAGGAATGATGAAAGGGATGTGAAGCTACCCGGTACAAAGGGGTTGATTGAGATAAGTTGAACATCGGGTAATAAACGCCCCGTTTAGCGAATAAATCTGTTATTTTTTTTAACTTAACGAGCGATACTTCGGGGCACGAACATACACATACGCTTGTACACAATCGCACCGGTTTAGTAGTGTTTGGGTGCGTCTGCCGTAATTGTTTCGGTTTACGAACGGAGTAAGTTCGTAATCCGAGGTTCCACTGTAAATTCTCATTGTAACCGAGAGGGTCCCACGGATACAAATTTATTCAGCCGAAGAAAACCTCCATCGAACATAATGTAGGAGTGCAAGAAACCATAAGGCCTACACTAGGCAGTTTCATATTTGTTACTACCTATGACCCCCGTCTATAAAACTATTTAACGTATTTAAAAGCAGCCAATAGTTTCAGCGCTCACTTCATGGTTACTAAGTCTGTTCCATTCGTTAACCGCGATATTGATAATCAAGTTCTTGTCTATTTCCGTCTTGTATCATATTTTTGTTTAAGCGTGGCACTGGTGGTATTTATGACACTTGCTGGCACTAGGCGTAGGGACAGTCAAAATCCCAGCGTGTCGTTTGGTGATTTCATACATCAGTGTGAGGCCTTGTCGGTAACTGAACTTCCAATTTATCGTTCGTCATAATCATCGTTTATTCTCCATCATCCCGTTTGATTACCCATTAAACTCCGATGACAAGATGTCTTTTAATTTGGTCAAATAAAACAAAAAATCATAAAACACCAAAATGTTTGATCAAACACCAGAAAAAATATGACGTCTGTCCTCGCAGGAAGCGAGGACTGACGTCATATTTTTTTCTGGTGTTTGATCAAACATTTTGGTGTTTTATGATTTTTTGTTTTATTTGACCAAATGAAGACATCTTGTCATCGGAGTTTAATGGGTTAAACCCTCCCATCGTGTCTTTTGTGGCCGATTCTTGCGCTGAAGTTCTGAAGCGTGTGTAAACTTGTTTGGCAAATTGCTTGCTTGCCAGATCTTTCAGCTTGTTCATATTACTGAAATATGGTGTGGCATGGTCTCCGTATCTGCTGACTTGAAAGCTTGGAACATGTCAACTTCTTTAGGCGTGATTCTCAGAACCTTTGAGCTTCTTTGCATGATTTAGTTGCGCCATTTCCTGTTCCCGATCTTTACAGCATCAGGTGATGCAGTTTTTTTTTTAAGTTTAATTATTATTGATATAACTTATTATTGTTATTATTATTCATCCTTCAGTAATTGCTATATCCAACCACATTCTTTATGATTGCTGCCCATGCATAGGAAATGGACCAATGGTTGCGACCCCATATCCTCGCCCTGTCGATAGTGCTTACGACACAATTGAACTGATTGAAGGCATGGATAGGTTCCGCTATTCACCTGTTTTCAAATTATGTGTGCTCGAATGTGTATTTATTGCACACCCAAGTTGCAAATACTGTAGAATGTATGAATTATTTTCTGAGTCGTGTTCTTGAAGACGTTCGACATTGTGCATGCATACGTCAGTGTTAATTTCATACACACACACGCACGCACACATACAAACACCTCTCATCATCACCATTCTCCTCGTCTTCACTCCACCCAGCGCGCACATCTTTCCCTGTCTTCTTCTGTCAGAAGACCCAATCCATCTTCGCCATCGCCTTACTTCCCAGCTCCGAGTTTCGCTCTCCTTACTTCCCAGCTCGAGTTTCGCTCTCCTCCTTCCCAGCTCTCCCATACCCCCCCCCCCCCCGCCTCTCCTCTTCTGGTTCCTTACTTCATCCAACCCTTTCCTTCATGTTCGCATTCTTGGACGCTGTTCCAACCGCCTTCCATACCCTCGGCCTCGTGATTTTGCTATTCGCCACGGTTCCTTTCCTAGTATTTATGTCCACGCACCAACTGAGAGACGAATGGAGGCGCGCGTGCGCACGCGGCTAGCAGGTGTCGTGGTTAGTGTGTGCTTGAAAGCGCGCGCGTGTGTGTGCAAGGTCACAGCATTACCCACAGATCGGTTTATAAGTATATACGAAATTTGAGCTTTCATCCGGGAAGGCAGTGGATGTCGATCATGAAACCAACACGTGATTCAAGATCATTGTGAACACACAGCCAGCGAAAACTCCCCAGCACTGGCGACTCACGCACTCGCACGGCGAACAACACGCAGCTTGAGTGAAATGCGAACATGTGTTGCGCGACGGCAAGCACGCGGGAGACTGCGCAAGCAATCCATCGCGCATTGTGTTCGGGTTGCGTGTCTTGCCCGGTCTGCAGTACTTTGGTGTTGTTGCGCAGTGCGGGGCAGTACACCACTGCATGCGTACGAAGCTGCAGTACCCGCAGGTGGAATCGCACCGTGGTGTGGGTGGAATAAATCGTGGATCGTTTTCTTTCACGTGGATTAAGGTGCGCGAGTGGATCAGCACGCGCTGGTGACGGCGGCGCACGTTACATGTAGCGGTAGTTATGCGTTACTGTTCGATGAAGTGATCACGCGGTAGTTTTGATAATTAAGTTACAGTGTTGCTGTGCCTCCCAGCAGTTGTGGTGCAGTAATGGGAGTGTTGTTAATCGAATTGGTTGCTTTCTAAGGCGAGTGGTGTTGAGTGTGTGGTGCATGAAGTGCCGTTTTAGTACTTGTCGCAGCGACTGCAATAGGGACAGAGAACATAGTGGTGCATTGATTCAAGTAGGTGTGACCTGAGTTTATTCTGTTTTGTCTCTTTGTGAAGTTGTCACCAGTATAGTAGATTCCACTTTTTTTTTTAACCAGTAATAACCTTTAACCTTAACTAATAACCATTGCTGTAATTTTCGTTATTATAATTACCGTGTTTTTAACAATTGTTGTAGTAGTGATGTATTAACCTGTGTTACTTTTGAGTTTGTGTTTCACCGTCATGGCCATGGATCACGTGCTGGACTCTTTGATTGACACCTTTTATCCTCCCGGATGATAATTCAGATGAGAATAACAGCTTGTAATGTGTAAAGTTTTTAGGCCCAGAGGGAGTTCGATCGTTCTGCATCGTGCCAGCCCGCGATACTAACCACTACATCAGCAAGGTGTTTGTGTGTGTTATGGGTACAAAGCAATGTTTACACACTTGGATGTTACCTTAGATTATCACTCACGAATTTGATTCTTTGTTGCATTTTCGCAATTATTGTTAAATATGCTGTGGTTCGATTTGAATGCAAGTTGGTCTGCTTAATAAAAAAAAAAAAAAAAAAAAAATCCTCCCCACACAGGGGTGTGTTGGGTGAGGTTCCAAACACCTGTTGTGTTCACACCTGGCCAAAACACTTACCAAACCGCGTAGTGTGTTCTCAGATCGTGCTCACATTGTGAGTTGCATTGTTTTAATGAGAGGTACTGCAGGTTGTGTGGCGAGTCGAAATGTGTTGATCGTCTGGGGGGGTGGAGGAGACGAGGGCTGGGAGAGGGGAGTTGCACATCTGTGCTTATCCCTTTTCTCCCACCCCCCTCCCTCAGCCTCCTCCCTCCTTTCGGGACGTGTTCCATTGTCATTTCTCACATATAAGTAGGTTTGTTTTAATTTGTATATTATGTAGTCTTGTTTGTGTGTATGTAAGCGATATTGAAGTCAGGTGTCAGCTATGTTTTGGAATATGGGTCTATGCATGAGCATGTCTGGTTGGTGTGAAAATGCGTGGGTATCTACAGTCATGACGCTTTTAAGTATTTAAGTAATTGTGTGCGCGCGTGCGTGATTACCCATACACACCGGATATAGTGTTCCTCTTCGAGAAGTACCTCTCCTTTGGATACACTCAGATCGGTCGCCTCGTACCTTATCGTTGATACTGCCGCATTCCCTTGGCTGCACTTCACCCCACAACACTCACTATCCCATTCCATCCCATCATCCCATTCCTCCCTCCCTCCCTCCCAACGCCAAGTGCACCTCACCCTCTCCTGCCGACAAACTCCTTCACATGACATGCATCTTCGTAGTCTATCGCTGGGCCTTCCGGGTTCCTACCCATCTTATGTTGTTCTGTTTTTACTCGCCCATCCTCTTCAACACTCAACAAGATCTCGTTTTGCTCACTCACTCTACATCTCCTTCTCCTTTCCCTCCCCTTCCTTATCTTTCTCCACCCCTCCCTTTCACTTCTATCCTAATTGCATGAGACGTCCTGATACCCCCCCACACCCCTTATATACCCCAACCACACACTTCTTAGGTGCCTCATCACACCTGTACATTCATAGGACGATGCCTACCCCTACACACCCCCTCCCCTCTTGCTTACACTCCTGTTCACCTCACCCCCAATATCCGGCTGCTCTCACCTCCCTCCTCTCCTCCACAACTGTCATGACTTCCCAATTTACCCGGTTCCACTTCGCCTTCCCATACTCCCGACTGCCCAGACACCCTCCCCCGACTGCCCTCCAAACACCGTCTCGACTGTAACCTCGCAAACCAGACAGGCAATCCACGCATGCGCAGACCCACGTTCGCTTTCTATACGTAATCGTGCGTGTGCTCACGTAGTAGTGCATAGTAGCCTTCGCATCTAGATAACAACCTACATCGAGGCATTCCATGTACACCAGAACACAAACTCATCAGAAACATAAACACGCACGAAAGACAATACACACACGGCATACAAAACATGAACACACACGGAACGTGAGCATAAAGAGGTTATCCACTCGCTCGTATGCAGTGGAACACGGCTGCAGACATGTACACGAAAACGAAGACGACGCGCGAGCGGGCATATCTCTCCCCCCACCCCACACACAAATAAGAGCATAATCCGGGCATAAACGCGCGCGCACTAGGACGCAGACCGGGAAGCGCGCGCATAATGAGCCACATGCGAGAGCGGGAAGTGGGATCGCAGGCATAATGTCGTTCAGTCATTTATGATTCCATGTGTGCAGCACTTTACTGCTCCAAGGAGAGTCCAGCGCGTGTACCCACGCCGTCTCGTTTGCACCCCCTTCCCCCTCCCCACCTGTACCCAGTGCCCTTCGACCGCCGTGTTTGATACCCTGGGTATAAGACCATTTCACTCTTCCCCTTGTATTCTTCGCGTCTGTCTGGGACTCCATAGCCCTGTGCCGTGGACACCGCCCTGCGCGGGCCTTTGTTTCGTGGCTGTGGTGGGTGGGTCAAGGCTCGGACATTGTGCCTTCATCTCCGCACCCCCTCCCCAGCGTGGTGTCCTTCCCCCGTTGTTCGCATCGCCGTAACTGCCTTGTCCATTCGTAAGTATACGTGCATAGTTAATAAACCCATCTCGCTGCAGTGGGCACATCATACATGTGTTCTAGCTGCCGCCAGGCGATTTTATTCGATGTTAATACCAACTTGCGCAGGGTAGCTTGGAGCGAGTTTACCTCCCCCCCACCACCACACTCCTCACCTTCCCCCCGCTGCCTTGTATTCTTATCAGCCGTGTACCGCCCGTCCTTGTACGCAGTGTCTGCACTACTCCCTCGTATGCTGCCTGACGCAACACCTCTACACTCTCCATCCCCTCACCCACCTCCACCCGCGTCTTTGCTTCGTATGCCCCCTTCTCCCATCACTCCCTTGGTTTGACCCGCCCTAACTGCAAGAGGAGAGGAGAGCTGAGCTAATCCATCTTTACCCGTACTGTCCCTCCTCCTCCTCCTCCTCCTCCCCCCCTCCCCTCCCCCTTCTCGGCTACAGAATGACCATGCCTGCCCCCCAGTCACCAGTCATATTCTTAGATTCCACATAAATGCCTTGCCATCAACAACCACCCCCCCCTTCCCTCACCCTATATTGTATATCCCAACCTAGCGATGCCACTGACCAACCCCCCCCCACCTCCCCTCCACTGACTGCAGCCTACTACAAGATCTTCACCCACCCCTCACCCCCGTAAAGAAGGTCAACGCACGCGCGCGTAGGCAAGCAAATATGCGCGCTTGTATACATATATTTACTGTGTTGCTTCCCTCGTCTCGGCCCATGTAACCCCCTCACAAACAACTCTCCCCCTCCTCCCCTTCTTCCCATTTCCCTGAGTCTCTTTCCCCCCCCTCCTCCCGCGTCCCCCTCTCCATGGTCTTCACCCCCCTCCTCTTCACTTTCCTCGCCTTCCCCTACTCTGACTGAAACCTATTCACCCATCCTCTTTTCTCCCAGTTTCGCCTTCTTCCCACCAGCATGACCAGCCCTCACTGCATCACCACAGCCCCCGCCAGCCGCTAGCCGCAGTTCTGTAGCAACCTAACCCCAATTGTACCGCGTACGTACGTGGGTAACCACACAGCCTGGCCCTGCGCATGTAAACATTGCACGCTCGCACACCAAATTGAAGTATGGTTTAGAATCGAAAGGTGTACGCTTTTAGGTTTAGAGATTAGTTGCCAAGTTTTAGTGTAACCTTACTATCACTTCAGGGTATTTAATCCTCTAATTTGGCTGCAGTCAGGCTACTATAATCACCTCTCATTCCTCCGCCAGGGAATTGGATTAGATTAATCTCCTTCAAGACTCGCGGTTAAGTACAGTCTTGGTTGTAACGTAACCATCTTGCGGGCGTCTGGAAATTACTGGAGGTTTGCGCAACCTAGCGATATTTCGCCGCGTTGAATACATCGAGTGAGGTCATAGCGCATGCTCAGACATAGATGAATATCGATGTAGCTGGGTAACGTATCCCAGGTCCTTGGTAGTCCCAGCCACGGGCTTCCAGTACAAGGTACCAGAACGATGGAGACGCTGAAGGGTCACACTGGACATCCTCTCCTGCGAAGAACCGATGAATTCTCTCAATCAGATCCGCAGTAATCGTTTCGGTTCAAGACTAGTAGTTTCATTTATAGTCGTGCCTATCATATTTGGTTTTCGATGGCTGACAGCGTATCCGATTACGTGGAAATGTAGCTGCCAGTGTGGAAATACGTTAACACAATGTAAACACTATTATGATAAGTGTGGTATGATTCGACGGAGAACGTTTCGTGTCTGTTGTGTGTGGGTCTGTCTGCCTGTGGGTTGCAAACGGTTGCGTAGAAATTTAGTTGTTAGCATGAAAAATCCATTACACTATGTAAACACGGTGCGATACGACTAGAATTAGTCTTTAAATAAAACTCGTGCTACTGGGTTCAAGCTGATAAATGAGTGTTCAACTTCTACGAGCCACGTTATCTATGTGAGCTACGTGCTTGGTAAATCGCTTGTGTTAATTTCAACGTGGCTGTGTAGTCTGAATGTGATGTTCAATAATCGTATCTAGTCTGAACATCTATGACACAAACTCCAGCAATTTCATAGCCAGATGGCTCTTATAGCCATAGCTGGCATAGCATCCTGTCTAAACCATAAAAAAATTCCGAACACGAAGCACTATATATATGACTGATAACAATAATGTATATACAAAAGGCTTTTCCCCCTTACAAGGGGGGTAGCTAAATTCAAAGTCCTCTTCCGCCCATTTCATCCCTACATACTCCAATCCCATTCACCACCCCTCCCTGCCTTTCTTGGCTCCTGGATGACGGATCATCCCTACATCTCGCCCACTGCCATGGGTCAGAAGCAATGCAACAAGACACAGCTCATCCGCAATAAGGCCGCTTCATTTAATCGGCGCCCCCCCCCCTCTCCGTCCCCTCATGCAGAAAAAAGAGAAGACTGGGAGAAGTCCCTTCGACATGCGTCAATTTATTTTCACACATACTCTCCACTCCCATGCATCACAGCATCTCCACCCATCCTTATCTTCTGTCTTCTCCCTTCCTTCTTCAACAGACATTTCCTTTTCCAATGCCCCTTTTACACCATCCATCCATCTCCATTGATCCCCCCCCCTCATGCTCACTCCCACCTCTACCTTCCACACCTCTTTAACTAATCTTCACTCATTCTTTCCAGTGTCCAAACCATCCCAATACTCTTTCATCAACCCTATCTCCCAACTCTCTTTCCACCCCTTCTCTCCTGAACTCCTTGTTTCTCACTCTTCCCAGCCTAGTAACCCCGACCATACTTCAGACATTTCATCTCAAACGCATTTAAACGCTTCCTGTCTTATGTTCCACGTTTCTGCCCCATATAGTGCTGTCGACACAATCACCCCTTCATACAATCTCCTCTTAGCATCCATTCCCAAATGTATATTTCTCATTACACTTTTTAATCCACCAAGGCATTCATTTGCTTCTCTCAATCTACATTCTACTTCCACCTCCATTCCCTTCAGGCCACATTCTCCCCAAGTATCTAAAGCTAACCACTTCCTCCAGTCTCTCTCCCTTAATACTTCCAATTTGTTGCCATCCTCTCCTCTTGTACATCTCATCACCTTACTTTTACCCACATTTATCTTCAACTTCCTTCTTTCGCATACCGTCCCAAACGTCGTCACCAACTCTCTTAATCCCTTTGACCCTGCAACAAAGGCAGTGTCGTCAGCAAACAACAACTGGTTTATCTCCCATTTTTCTCCACCTTTAATCATCTCCAATCCCCGGCCCATTATCCTTGTATTTACCTCTTGCACCACCCCATCCATGTATAAATTGAACAGCCATGGCGATAAAATAATAATAATTCAATCGTCCGGGAACCTGTGGGCTCAGGGTACCAGTTCCTTTTTTCCTACAAAATAATGTAGCCTCACTGGGCCTGTGTATATATATAATCATGCATATATACATAACGCATTTGACTGCATGTGTTTATGCTCTTGTGTGGCCAAGGTTGTGTCCGCATGTAAGGTGTTGAATGCGCATGTGATGCATACCCAAGAGAGGATTTGCGGGTGCCCACGGCCCCCTGAAATCTTCCCCATGTGTTCCCCCGCAAGACATAGTTCTACTATTCATGTTCTCTCCTACAAGAGTCCTATCCACTCTTCGTTTTCTTTCCTGCAAGAGGAATGTCTCCTCTTTGTGCTCTTTCCTGCAAGAGGCGTATCAAATCTGTGTTCTTTCCTGCAAAAGGAACACCTCCTCTTTGTGCTCTCTCCTGCAAGGGGCATGTCTCCTCTTTGTGCTCTTTCCTGCAAGAGAAATGTCTCCTCTTTGTGCTCTTTCCTGCAAGAGAAATGTCTCCTCTTTGTGCTCTTTCCTGCAAGAAGAATGTCTCCTCTTTGTGCTCTTTCCTGCAAGAGAAATGTCTCCTCTTTGTGCTCTTTCCTGCAAGAGAAATGTCTCCTCTTTGTGCTCTCTCCAGCAAGAGGAATGTCTCCTCTTTGTGCTCCTTTGCCAGCGCCCCTCATTTTTCCTCGTTTATTTTTCCTCGTGTCATCCAATGGCCTTATCTTCAGCTTTCTTCCTCCCCACCTCACCCCACCCCACTCCACCGCACCCCTCTACCTTACCTCCCTCCCTTCCATCCTTTCTTCCTTCTGTCTTTCCCATCCATTTTCCTTCCCCCATGCACTCTCTCCCCCTCCCTACCTCCCTCTCACTGCTCCCTCCATTCCTCCCTACTTCCCTCTCACCCCTCCCTCCCTCCCTCCCACCCACGGCCTCCTTCACACCTTCCCTCCTCCCCTCCCTTCCTTCCTCCCTCCCACCCTCTTCCTCCTTCCCTCCTCCCCTTCCATTCTCCCTCACTTCCTCCCCATCGTCACCCTCCTTCTCTTACCTCCTCCTACCCCACCCTCATTCACCCCCAACCTGCCAACCTCCTCCTCCCTTTCTCTCCATCTCCCTCTCTTAGTGAATAAGGTCACCTAGAGGCAAGTCAGCATTATGTGGGACTCGAATGCACCAGGGCGTCAGGGCTAACCCTTTGGTGGCTGCAGCTATTTCCTTTGGACGAAATAAACCACCTGAGACGACAAAGATTAGTTATGGGAAGACGCCAAAGCTCAGGTCATTACCGCAGTGGAGCGAGATACAACAGCAAGAGGACCTAGGGTCCTTGACAAAAAAAATAGTAATAACAAATAAAATAGATGAAAAAAAAAAACATACGCACATGCGCTAACATATATGTACCCCTGACACGTTAACACAGCTGTCGGAACTCTGTGTAGTGTTGCCACTACCCACTGCACCTCCTCCTCCTCCTCCTCCTCCTCCTCCTCCTCCTCCGTTTATTCTAACGCAGATCCCTCCTTTCATGTAACTCCTGACGGCTTGAAAACTCCACCTATCCTCCTCATTCAACTCATTGGTGACGGAGGAGGTGGTCGGGGTAGTGGTGGGGGTGGTATTTGGCGACAAAATCATTCCCCTAGTAAGTCTGGCGATTTGACGGCCAGGAATATCCACAGGCATTTCTCAGTGTCACCTGTGTGTATGTGTGTGCGTGTGTGTGTGTGTGTCCGTGTGCGTGCGAGTGAGCATGAATGTGTAACCTTGCACATTCCTGCATCTTTTTTCCCACATTCCATGCAGGACTCACCTGTTGGGTTTCTTGTACACCCACCTCTCTCTCTCTCTCTCTCTCTCTCTCTCTCTCTCTCTCTCTCTCTCGTATTTTCTACTTAGAACCAAGATTTATTTATCTTTATTTCATTTTATTTATTTATTTAGTTATTTATTCCAGGTTCGTATTACAAAGTCACCGATTTATGTTGAAGCTCGTACATTCCATTGTACCGCTAGGGCTTTTATGCAAAACATTCCAATTCGCGTCTTGCATAGTGGCTACCTCCTCCATCCTCCTCCACCTCCTCCTCCTCCTCCTTTCATACCCCGATTCCTTCCTCTTCTTCTCCTCCTCTTCCTCTTCTGAGGGTGTCAAGACTTGAGCTTTTTTAGCTTTTCGTCGTCGTCAGATTCAATCTTGTCTTTGAGGTTACTTTGGCCATGCCATGACCTCTGCGACTACTCCACCTCGTGATCTTCATATTCCTCTCTCTCTCTCCCTCTCTCTCTCTCTCTCTCTCTCTCTCTCTCTCTCTCTCTCTCTCTCTCTCTCTCTCTCTCTCTCTCTCTCACCCCTCTTCATCCCCTTTCTCTTTAGCCTCTTTGTACTCATCTTCCCCCTCCTCCCACTGCTACCCTTCCTCCTCTTCCTCTTCATCCTACTAGACACTTGTTTCTCTAACGATCCACTTTTCTTCCACCCAGACTACTCGCCCCACAGTTCCCATTCTCCTCACACTCCCTCACACACTCCCACTACTCATACTCCCTCGCGCTCCCTCACCCATTCCCACTCGCGGCGTTTCCTCCCTCTCCTTATCCCACTTTATCGGTTCCCATTCCCTGTCCATCGGTTTTCGGTTTCGGTTATCTTTTCGGTTTATCGGCGACCGGTCGTTCCCGGACTCGGTTCACTGGGTAGACTCGAAGAAGAAGAAGAAGAAGAAGAAAAAGTTCGCCGACAGTTTCGTGTGTGCATTATTATCGAAGACGAAGAAAAAATAACTGGCTTGGAGACCTTTAGGAATAAACCTCCGAAGTCTTTTATTGACAAGGCGATTACTGATTAACGTTTCTCTTTTGTTTTTAATCTATAAGTGACTTAAAAGCACATTTAACACCAATACGTGCTTGTAGGGTGTCGGAGAAGTTGTATCCCAGCCCGGGACTCAAGATACCACGGTGCTAGTGATACCTAAAGGTGCGGCACACAGGACTAGGATGCTACTTGCTTTTGCCTTCGTTTAAGTAGAAACGACATCGGTTATAATATGCTAGACTTCTACAAGAACATCTCAACAATAAGTAACGCTCGTAAAGGCTTAATTTCTCTTAGTTCATCATTCAGCTTCTCGTTATATGACGCAAGAGTACTTTGACATTTGGACATTTAAAAACAAGAGGTACCGAAGTCGTTTCCCCTCAAACGAAGTAGCAAAAGCAAGTAGCATGCTATCGAGAAGTGCCTAGCGTGCCGCCACCTTTAGGATCCTTGTCTGACATTGTGTCCGCTGGATGTAAATCATTAGTGGTCAACGAGAGACCTATGTGGAGGCTGTTTGCACAATTGGTAGCTAGAACTTCTTCTTTCAAAGGCTAGAAGCGCTGGTTATAGTTGATGGAACAGGAGACTACTCTGTCGTTTCCTTTCTTTAGCAGAACGAAATAGTTTGGCGCTCGGGTCGCGGCTATGAAGGGGATTATCATTGCACGTTACACACACACACAGACACACACACACACACACACACACACACACACACACACACACACACACACACACACGTGCGGAAGTCGCCGGTTTGATTGTTCTCGTGTGTGTGTGATTTGATATTGTCGAGGAACATGAACTTATTGAGAAATATACATGAACATTGCTCGCTTTTGTTTGCCCTTTTTTTTTTTTTTTTTTTTTTCTCTCCTCCCTCTCCCATCGGGTCTATTCCTCTTACCCTCTCTTTGATGGACGATGTACTTCGTCGTGCCATTGCCACGAATGGGGCCGTCACGGAAATGAATAAGAAAACTTGGCGTCACGGAACAGAATAAGAATGTCAGTTGGCACCGAAGGGGGGGTGGGGTGGGGTGGGGTGGGATGGCACAGTGATAAAGAAGACGTACTGACAGTTGTCAGACTAAAGAGCGAACGGGAGTGGTTAACAGATAGTTAGTAGTGACCCTTTAACAACCTTGGCGGTGCCACGGAGACCAGCAGAAGCGGGCGTGTCACCCGGGAAGGAAGAGGTTGAACTCAGGGATGCTACACAATTTGTTCTCTCGCTCTCTCTCTCTCTATCTCTATCTCTATCTATCTCTCACTCTCTCTCCCACGTCACCCGCTTTATCGACCTCTGATCAGCGTCTTATCGAGTTCTGGCTAAGGAGGGGGGGGGGTTAGGAGGGGAGTGGGTGTGTGTGTGTGTTAGAAGGGGGGGGCGGCTTATCGGCATCGACTTTCTTCGTGTGTCGACACCACTTCCGTTGCGTCGAGTTCCTCTTTATGGGCGAGGTTGCTCGACCGAACCTTTCGTCCGTCCGTCCGTCTGTCTGTCTGTCCTGTCTTCATTCGTTTATACATTCGACCCCCCTCCCTCCCTCCCTCCCTCCATCCACCCCAGCCATTCTCACCCCTTTCCTTCCATTGTTTCTTTCCCTCTCTGCCTCTCTACCCCCATTCCCTTCCTCCCTACCTTCCTTTCTTCCTCCCTTCCTCCCTCCATCCATCCTTACCGTTCTCCCATTTTTTCCATTTTTTCTTACCTTTCTCCTTTTTTCCCTTCCTTTCATCAGTACCTCTCTCCTCTATTCCTTTCCTTTCTTCTTTCCTTCCTCCTTCCACCTTCCTTCTTCCCTTCCGTTTTCCTCTCCCTCCCTTCCTACCTCCCTTCCTTCTTTCCTCCTTTCCTTCCATCCATCCATCCATGTTGTCCTTATCAGCCGCCTGTACCCACGTCACCCCTTCTTCCTTTCTTTCATCCATCTCTCCTTCTTTACGGTCCCCTTCATTCTTTTGTTTTCTTCCATCCTTCTTTCCTCCCTCCCTCCCTCCATCCTCCTCCTCCTGTGTCCTCACTGCCCATTGTTGTCCTCTGCCTCATGCTGCACCCCGCCAACCTCCCTTCAACTTCCTGTCCTCCACCTCTTCCTCTTCCTCTTTTCCTCCTTCCTGTGCCCGTGTCTCCACCCCCTTTTTCAATTCCTCTCCTCCCCCTCGTCCTCCTTCCTCCCCCATCTTCCCTCTCCTTCTCTCAATTCACCCTCCTTCCCCCCTCCTTACCTCTTCTATTATCCCCACTCCCCTTTTCCTCCCTCTCCCTCTTTTCACCGCCTCCCTTGCCTTCGTTCTTTCCCTTCTTTGTTCTGCCTCATTCTTCACCTCCTCCCCTCTATCCTGTTTTTGTCTTCGCTCTTGTTTCCTGCATTTGCCCTCTTCTCTCTTCTTCTCACTCTCTTCTCTTCTCTTTATCTCCTATCTTTCTCTTCCCCAAGGCAAATATGACATTTCTCTCTCCCCATCTCCTGTTTTATTCCTCCTCCTCTTCCTCCTCCTTCTCCTCCTCCTCCTCACCCTCCTTGGTCCCCGGCCCTCTCCCTCCTCCTTGCGCTCATTTTTCTTATCAAACTTCAGTTCATTACCTCTGCTGCACACCTTCCTCTTCTTCGTCTTTTCCTCCATCTCATCCCACGTCCACCTTACCCACACCAACCCCATCGTCCTCCTCCTCATTTTCTATCTTCCTCATGCCCTATCCTTCTATTCTCCTCTCATCTATCCTTCTGTCCCCATCCTATTCTTCTCCTCCTTCGTTTTATCCTCATCTAATCCTTCTCCTTTCCCCCTCAAGCTTCTCTCCCTTCCATCCCTTTCCTCCAGCCATCCTCCTGGTCATTATTGCATTCACTCGCCTTTTCAGGTCCTGTGCGAGGCTAATTTTTTCTTTAATTCTTTCCCTCGTCCGTAATGACCCTGGTTCCTCGTCAGCCTTGTGCTGTCCACGCGCTTCTTCGCTCCTGTCCTCTTTATTACCTTAGTTAATTCGTCCTTTATTCGTCTTCGTCACCCTCTCCTCTCCTCTCCACTCCCTTGTTCTGTTATTCGCCCTATTCTTCTTTATTGATCCTTCCATTCTTCTTTATCTTCTCTCCCTCCCTCCCTTCCTTCCTTCCTTCTTGGCTAGTTCTTTCTTCGATCTCTCATTCAGGTCCAATTTTTTTCTCTTCCTCTTTCATGATTCCTGTTGCCTTGAGTTGTCATCTATATGCTTCGTTTTCCTCGTTGGCTTCTTTTTCGTCTTCGTCGTCTTTTTCCGTCTCGTTCAGCTCTGTCCCCCAACTAATACACAATTTTCTCCCCTGTCCATTCTTCCTTCCTCACAGTTAACCCCCCCACTTTTCAGGCTCTTCCTCATGCCTCTTTTTCCACTTTTTTTTGTCTCCTCATCTTTTATTTTCTCTTTCATTTCGTCTCCTCTCTCCAGCGTTCCACTCCTGTCCTTATCTTTCTCTGACTTCCTCTTCTCTCATTCCCATCTTTTCGTATCAATTCCTCCTTTCGTTACCTTCCTTTCCCTTCCCCATTCTCACTATTCCTTCCCTTCCCTTCCCTTCCCTTCCCTTCCCTCCTTTTCCATTATTTGAGTCTCCTCGTTTCCCTGGCCATTGTTTTGTCGCTTTTCCCTTTGTACATCTTTTGCCTTTGGGTCCCTTTTTATCCCCCCCCTCCCTTCCCATCTTCCCTTTGGCTTAGCCCTGCCCATTTTCGCCTCTCCAGCTCCCCTCATTTCCCCCTTGCCCCCTTCTTTCCTTTTTTCTCTTTCGTTTTTTCTCTCTTTCTCCTTTTTCTCTCCTCTTTCTCGCGTCGCCCTACCTTATCTTGGTTTCATTTCGCTCTCGTCTCTCCGACCTGTTCTTTAGCCTTGTCTGTATCCATTTTCTCCTCAGGCTTTTATCCCCCTCCCCTTGTTTTTCTCCCCTCCGTCTCCCTTCTTTTCCGTCTGTGTTGCTTCCTCTTTTGAATCTCCCTTGGCCGGGTCCTCGGATGGACCCCCGACGGTAGGTACTACCTCTCTATCTATCTATCTCTCCCTCTCTCTCTCTCTCTCTCTCTCTCTCTCTCTCTCTCTCTCTCTCTCTCTCACACACACACACACACACACACACACACACACACACATACACACACCGGGCAGGAGACAGGGTGTTCCTGTCCCAGGATACATGTACTCTTTTCTCATGCGCACTTTTTTTTTACCTCCTCTTCCTCCTCCTTTTCCTCTTCCTTTTCCTCCTCTTCAGACGCCCCTTCACCATCGTTGTCGCCCAGGTCTCATTCCAAGACCCATTTCCCACTTGATCTGCTGGTGGTCTCCATTCCATCCTACTTCACCTCACAGGAACGCCCACATTCACGTTTTCTTTCATCCTTAACGCCTCCACCTCCTCCTCCTCGCCCTCATGTTCTCCCTCCATTCTCCCTCTTCACTCCATCCCTTCTCCGTTCTCCCCTCCTCCTCCTCCTCCTCCTCCTCCCCCCAGCCTCCCAATCATTTTTCTCATCTCATCCAATCCACCTTTAGATCTCTTTTCTTCTGCGCTTTTACCACTACTGCTACCGCCGCATTTACCACCTTTGCCAGCCACTCCACTTGCCGCTGAATTTTCAGCTGCTCATGCATTTACCGCCGTTGCCGCATTTTTAAAGACTCCATTTCCTCGCCTTCGTTTACCGCCACATTTGCCGCCATGGTTCGCCATTTACGCCAAGTCGACGCGACCTTTTAACGCCGTCTCGCCGGTACAGCTCTCGTCCTTGACGCCACCGACGAGGACGACAATTGCTTAAGGTCTATCTTGGACCTTCATAGCGACGGTCGCCCTCATTTCTCTTGGCGAGGACTTGCTAGCTCCTCTTCTTGGCCAACAATATCGACCTTTATATTTGCTCTTTTTATTGTCCTTTTTTCGGAGGAATTTGTTTATTTCCGAGCTATCACCTTTGTCTTCCCACTGGGAATAGTTTCGAACCCTCTTAAGCTTCTCGTCGTGGTCCTTGGGGACTCTCACCATACTACCCTACCACTCCTCCTTCCCACTCCTCCTATCCTTCTTCCCTTCACCTTCCCCTTGTTCCCATTTACTCCCTACTTTTTTCTTTTACGACGTCTTTCAGTTCTTTATACAGTTCTTCATCTGTTTCGCAAATCTGTTAATTCTTCTATTCTTTCTCCTCTTGCTCTTCCTCCTTCACCACCACCACCACTCCCGCATAATTCCCTCCCTCCCTCCCTCCCTCCCCCCTTCTCTCTCATTTCTCCTGCACCCACTCCTTCCCCTTTTCCTCCTCCTACACCATTCCCTCCCTCCCTCCCGACCCCCCCTTCTCCCTCCTCTTCTCCTTCCCCCTGCTCCTCCACCTCCGTTGGCACCACCTACCCCTTTCTTCCTGACCTTCCTCTCTCCATTCTTCTCCCTGAAGTCCGCCTTTGCAATATATCCTTCCAAGGCGTTTTTTGTATTTTGGTCCATTTAAAGCGGCATTCAACCTCTGTAATCCTCTTCTACCCCGCCCCCTTTTTCCCCCCGCTTCTTTTTCTTTGGCCTCCTCCCCGTTCTTGTCCTCGTCCTCATCCTTGTCCTCTGACTCCCCACCCCACCCCCTTCCTCTCCCGTTCTTGGAGTCTCGTTGTCGCATGTCGCAGGCTTCTGTTTTCGTCTCAACACCGCAGGTGCTGTATACATGTGTGTGTGTGATCTATACATGCAGACATACACGGTGTACATGATATTTTCTACGACTCAAATATCCTTTTTTTCTATAAAAACCCACAACAGTGATGTTTTTTTTGTGTGTGTGTGTTTATATATAGTGGAATGGCGGTAGGTTGTAAACAAAACAATAATGCAGATGGAATAATACAGATCAGAAAATATAAACAAAAATGGATGGAGGGTGGAGATGGGATAAAAGAAAACTAAGCTGACGAGAGGTCTTGGGGAAAGTGCTCACAAGTTGTGAAGAATAAGAATTTTTGGGCTAAGAAAACTGGTGAAAAAGGGAAGGAATGCTTGCGGAGGTAGTGGAGAGAGAACTGGTAAAAGGAAGTGAAAGAAGTATGAAAGACGAATGACCGTAAAAGTCTCTTAAATACTAAAGATGGTGGCGGCAGCAGTGGCATGGAAAGAATGGGCAGGGAAACGGACTGCGGGAGAAGGAGACGCGGAAACTGCTGAGAGTAGGAAACTCACCGGCATGGACGGAGCAAAGGGTGGATCCAAAACAGAGGATGGATTGCATAGTTTTCGGGCTGCAAACGAAGGTTCGGAAGGTGGATGAGAGGGGAAGCTGGGAGGATGAACATTTATTGTAATAATCCATAATGCGAACTGTTCGAGAGGTGGGTTGTTGTTGTTGTTGTCTGGCCGAGCAGTCCCATTTCTCTGAGAAATGCCAAGGCTGGAACGACGTGTATAGTGCAGTCTTACATAATGTGTTGTATAGTACGGGGAGGTAGTGGTACATCCTGGATGCGGTCATTCAGCCGCCACTGGATCACCGGTGGATGAAAGAGATTGGCTGCATTAGATGGGAAGAACACACTTACGGTACCGACTATTAAAAAGGGTGAAACACATCCAAAGAACTAACTGGTAGCAAGTGCAGAACCAAGATGCTAGGACGAAGGAAGAAGAAACAAATGGATGAAGGGGAGGGGAATTGGATGTTGGTAGTGAAACGAGTTGACTAGAAAGGTTTAGGGGAAATATCCTGTATGTGGCATGCGTATTCTTGGAAGTGTACGTGTAAATAAGATGATGTATCTAGAATAGAATAGCGAGGATAATTTAATAAGGGAAATGAAGCTTGTGTAGTTTAGGAGGATATAAAAAATTTCATAACGGAGATGGTATGTACATTTCATTCGTATTCATAATATATTACGACTATGCATTTATATTTTCTATATTTACAGTATTTATCATATATATTATTTTTCTAAGCAAAGGTGTATTTATGGAACAAAATTGAAAATACAATTGCATTGTTCGTAATGTATTATAGGTCAGTTTTGGGTGTCTGGGTTTTATTTGTGTGCGTGTGTGTGTTTACGTGTGTGTTTGTGTACTTGACGTTTATCCGTTTTTTATACACTTCTCTCTGGACAGCTGTTATCCATCTCTCGAACTTTATCTTATTTCTCCTTTCTTTCTTCTTTCCTTTTCTTCCTGTCTCTCCTACCTTCCTCCTCCTCCTCCTCCTCGTCTTCCTCCTCCTCCTCCTCGTCTTCCTCCTCCTCCTTCCAGTATTCTAGTACTTCCTCATTGTTTCATCACATCCCTCTTGCCTTTTTACGTTTTTTTTTTTCTTCGTCTTTCTTCTTTTTCAACATTTTCTTCTTCTACGTAGGTGTTACTTTCTGGCACCAACACTTAGTTCTCCTCCTCCATCGTGGTGTTTTCTCCAACTTTGAACTTTTCATCGTTTCTTTTGTACAAGTTTCTTTTTTCCTCGTCGCTAGGCATAATGTACACAACATCCCGAAGTAAAAGGTTAAAAAAAAAAAATTGCATCTTCGATGTCTTGCGTCTTCGTGCGTTTTTGGGTCCGATTTTCCTTCACGTTCCTGCTCTTCAGTACGATCCTCCTCCTCCTCCTCCTCCTCCTCCTCCTCTTCATCCTCCTCCTCTTCTTCATCCTCCAACTGTCCTCTTTTCCTTCCCGTTGTTGTCCTCTCGAATCCCCTTATTTGTTCCAACTCGAGACTCGCCCTCCTCCCCTCCCTCCCTCCCTCCCTCCCTCCTGGTTTTGTCGTTTTGTGTGATCCTCACTGCCCACCTCGGAAGCTTCGCATTCACTCGTTCTCGCTCTTCAATGAGGAGGAGAAACTCTTGTTCTCTCTCTCTCTCTCTCTCTCTCTCTCTCTCTCTCTCTCTCTCTCTCTCTCTTATATATCTCCCAGGAGTAACTCTTGTTCATTCTCTCTCTCTCTCTCATACCTCCCATCTCTCTGTCACATCATTTCTAGAACTATTTCTTCTGTTGTCCTCCTCCTCCTCCTCCTCTATCCTTTGCTTCACCTCCCAGGCGCTTTTCGCTTTTGTCTTCCATTTCGTGTTTTTACATTTTTCTTTCCGCTCCCCTCCCATTTCCTCGTCTTTTGCGTCCTTTCTGTCCCACTTCTATATTTCTTGTACATTATCATCAAATTCTCGCTGCCTCCTACTACTACTGCTGCTGCTGCTGCGGCTTATTTTACCCTCACGCGTCCCCCCCTCACCCTCTCCCACTCTCCCTCCGCTTTCCTCTATTTCCCCTTTTCACTTTTTTATCCTTTTTCTGTTTCTTTTCTTTCTTTTTTTCTGCGTCTTTGTGCGACGCATTTCCATTTGCACTTGCTCTTCCTTTCGTTCGTTTTTTTTTTTTTTTTTTTTTTTTTTCTCCTCCTCCTCCCCACGCCTGCTCCATCATAATCTCCGTTCCTTTCTCTCCTCTTTACAACATTTCTCTTTTGCTTCAACAATGCATCGATACCTTCACTTCCAATACTGCATGGTCCTCTATCCGTCACTGTCTCTCCTCTTTCAATGTCACGCGCGCGCACACACACACACACACACACACACACACACACACACACACACACACACACACACACACACTAGCTTAAAGGCCGCACACCATGTAGACTTTAAGGCTAGCTCTAGCGGCCCAAAACTAAAGAGAACAACAATGATAAAGTATAATCCGAACGAAGTTCGACCCGGCCTACCCGGGCCGAAAGTTCGTGTTCTTCAATATTTCCTTCCGAGCGTTTCAGTTCACAAACTCCGCGGAACTTCGAACCTCACGAACACAAAAACTCTCGAACTTAATTTTTTTTTTTTTTTTAGTTTTTAGATTTTGATTTTTCAACAGTTAGCATATAACAAATCCTCATATCAGTCATGATCCCAATGCAGGATGTTCAAGAATCAAATGAACAGTTTCAGTTCCCGGTTCATCCTGATTTAAAAAATGTATAATATGTCTATGTGGGAGCAAATGTGGACTGAAATACAAGGGTCTTGGATGGGCGGACGGACTGGATTTCACGTTTATATATATATATATATATATATATATATATATATATATATATATATATATATATATATATATACACATACATATATACATGTATTACGGAACAAATAACTAGTAGCAGTGATGAATTCAAACAATCAAGCCCAGCCTTCACTAAGCTTTGAACACTGGTCCCTCTCAGCGTGAGTCCCACACGTCACCGCCTCGCCACTCAGAGCGTACAAAAGTTTATGTATGTGTGTGTGTGTGTGTGTATATATATATATATGTATATATATATATTATATATATATATATATATATATATATATATATATATAATAGATATATATACGTGTGTTTGTGTGTAGGTAGAGGTAATGTGTAGACTTTTCTCACATCTCTGCCCCCACTTGCCATCCGTTCTCCCACATCATTTCTTCTTCTTCTTCAGCAGCAGCAGCACTCTTCCCTCACTCTGGGCATCGTATGCTCCCTCCTCCACCATACCGCTCCTCTACCAAGCCCACCCATTTTAATTTCAGTTCTCTGAAAGAAAAAAAAAAAAAAAAGAAAAAGGAAAAAAAGAGAGGAAAGAAAAAGAGGAAAAAATTCTGAACTCATTTCTTCCTCCTGGACCTGTCGGGTTTTATACACCAGATTCTCGCTCCTTTCCTCTCCTCTTTACTCTTTTCCCCCCCTCCCTCCCTCTTCCTCCCCCTCCCCCTCTCTCGCCCCTTCCTCCTCCTCCTCCTTCCTCCCACCCTCTTCCCTCCTTTTTCATGCTAAGAATTTTTCATCTGTTTTCGCTGTGCCCTTGTGTTCTTCCTCCTCTTCTCCTCTCCTCCTCTCCTCCTCTTCTCCTCTCTCCTCCGTCCTCCACAGTCCTCAACCTCCCTTCAGTATCTTTTAGTCCGACCTCCCTCTCGACGTCATCCTTTCTTCCTCGTAGGTGAAGACGCACTCCTCCTCCTCCTCCTCCGCTTCCTCCTACCATCCTCCCCATTCTTCGTCTCTTTATTTTTCCTCTTTTTCTTTTAGGAAGAGAAAGAGATAAGAGGGAGAGACTTCCCTTCGTATTCCGGAAAGGAAGGTCCCCCCACATCCCCCCACACCCCCTCGCCCCATCCGTCTGTTCCCAGGCGTGGATATCCTCTTGTACATCCTTCCTTCCCCTTCCTCCTCCTCCTCCTCCTCCTCCTCCTCCTCCTCTCCTCCTCCTCTCCTTCCCCCTCCAGCTCCTCATCTACCTTTGTTTTTCCCTTTATCTTATCCCTAGTCTACTTCATCTTCTCCCCTTCTCTTCCTCCTCTTTCTTCCTCATCTTCCTTTTCCTCCTTTTTTCTTCTCTTCGCTGCCCACTCCCCTTTCCAGTTCATTGAGCCTCTTCATCTCTAGTACTTTCTTTTAAGCCCAAAACTTCCTTTCACCCCTTTTTTAACTCTTATTAGGAACTATCTTCCCTCTCTTTCTCTCATTTTTCCACTGCAGATTATCCGTCTCTCTTTCTCTCTCTCTCTCTCTCTCTCTCTCTCTCTCTCTCTCTCTCTTAACCTCCAGTTTTAACTTTCACCCTCCTCTTTTTTTCTTCTTTCTTTCCTCTTTGTATGGTCTTTCTCTCCCCCTCTCTTTTCCTCTTCAACATCTCTTTTCCGTCTCTTCCTTTTACCCTCAAAATTCCTCCTTCCCCCTCCTCCTCTCTTTCTCTCTAGTTGTCCCCCTTTCCCCTCGATGCCTTTCGTTTGCGCGTCCCTTTCCCTCATTTCCCGTTCATTTGTTATCATTTTTCTTTCTGTTTGTTCCTCCTGTCGCCCTTATTCTCGTTACACTTAAGGTTCATATTCTTAGAACTTGTTTTACCTTTAAGTGTCTGTGCCCAGCATCCCTCTCCACCCCAGTGGATCCGGTCTCTCTCTCTCTCTCTCTCTCTCTCTCTCTCTCTCTCTCTCTCTCTCTCACACACACACGTACACGCACGCCGTGTGTGTGCGTTTGCCACTATTTTGCGTCGTCCGTTTTCTTTGAATAGCGTTTTCTCCCGATTTGCAGGCCGTTTTCTTCCTATGGTTTGTGCCTCTTCCTCCCCTCACTCTGTCCCTTTTTTCCTTTCCCCTTCTTCATCTCCCCTCTTTACCTTCCCATTTTCTGTCGCCGCCGTTTTCTTTGCTTCTCGTTCATCTTCTCTCCCCATTTTTGCATTGCATATTCTTTTCTCCCCCCCCCCTTTTTTTTTTATTATTCTTCAGTTCGTCTCGTTTTTTGCGACCCGTTTTCTTTCGACCTCCCGTCCTTCGTCCCGTTTTCCATTTCCGTTTTCTTTTTAAAGATTTTTTTCTTCCATTCTGTCGTGCATTTATTTGTAGGTTTATTAATTTGTTCATAAATGTACCTATTTTGTATTTATTTGTTAATTCATAAATTCGTTTGTTATATTTGTTACATTTATTTTGATTTATATATATATATATATATATATATATATATATATATATATATATATATATTTGTGTGTGTGTGTGTACGACACTAAATGGGTCCCAGTGATTAGAAATACATCTTAACAACCACAATGCACTTAAATTCTTAGCCTTCAACATCGGGAGACCCAAAGGAGGCCGACATGCAGAAATTGAAATGCGATACCTTGGCAGTACCGCATTTAAATTTCTGCATGTCGGCCTCCATTGGGTTGTTAAGTCCAGTGTAACCAACTCCGTCAACGGCATTTCGTACCTACGTCGCCTTCGTCAGGCTCCTAGGTGTTCCTTCAACACGTTCGGTTTGCCGTGTGCCCCTGGGACACACACGAACGCGTGCTTGCTCGAGCATTTCATATGAAACACGTCATCTGTTGTCCACACACCCATACCTTCACTGGATCAGTTGTGTCCTCTGCATCAGTTTTATGGAGTCGATACTTTAGAGACCTAAGTAGCACCTCTACGGGACCGAGTTACCTTTATGATGGTGACTTATCACCACAAATCACTTTTAACTTGTGTTCCTGCTTTTTACTGTCCTTAAATCTCACCTTTATCAACTGTCTGACTGCACCTGTTCGGCACGATGTTGTCCCTAAGAACAGAAGCTCTAGTAATCAATTTTTTATTTTATATATATAATTTATTTATTTATTTATTTATTTTATAATTTCTATCGTGAAGTGTGGTTCATTCACGTCTCTGTTTAATTTCCTTTTTCATTTCATCCACGTGTCATAAGAAGAGCAGGCCAGTTCTTTTCGGAAAGAATACATGGTATGACGTCATGAGTTGCGACTCTAGGTAACGTGGTCGCCACCTTGCGCGCCTCTTTGTGAGGCATTGTGGTTCGTTTCCTTTCAGAGTTGAACTAAAGTGCCCGTGTTACCTGG
Organism: Oratosquilla oratoria; assembly: GCF_046742065.1. Classification (NCBI taxonomy): domain Eukaryota; kingdom Metazoa; phylum Arthropoda; class Malacostraca; order Stomatopoda; family Squillidae; genus Oratosquilla; species Oratosquilla oratoria. The sequence continues at coordinate 29,221,422 of NC_134811.1, read as the reverse complement.
AAATTCGATTCTGCGTACACACACACATACACACACCTCTGTATATCTCATTCATTTATCAATTTTATTTAGGTAAATATTGGATTACAGTTCTACAGTAGAACTTGCTGTTTGGTGGCCTAAAGTCATAAAATCATCAAGTGGTAAAAAACATTTTAGTGTACAACTACTGGTTCACAATGTCTTGTCAAGGTATCAGTGATCCATTGGCCCTCGTTATATATTAAATTATGAATACAATTGTGTGTGATGTAGCTGTCTGTAGCTGTAGTTACGTAGTTTGATTACATCCGCGTTTCCTAACCTGGAGAGTTGCATACATACATTTTACCTTATCCTTCAAGAAACAAGATATTAAGGGGTGTTGGGCTACTTAGATCTTGACTACAAGGGGTGCTAGGGTGGAAAATGTTGGGAAACGTTTGATTAGAGTATTGAAGTTTATATAAGATATCCGTTAGTTTTGAGAAGACTGGAATATGAAAAGTTTGAAATGGTTCCAGATTATTTCGATTCAAAATTTGACTTCGATATCCAGCCTCGACGTGTTTTATGTCCACATTTTATGTTTCCTAATCCTTTGTGTTTTTTCGTAAATGGCGTATGCATATAACACGTGATTTTTATCCTTAATCTGCAAAATTCTGGTTGGCCAGGAATGGCATGATAAATTCAGAATTGAAAAAAAAAAACTTTTATGATTTCGTGTACAGCTGTGTGTGCGAGGAGTAAGTTTGGAAGTGCTACAAGAGGCACTTGTAAAAGCAAAAATGTATTTCAGAATGCAACCTTTTTTTTCTGACATTGGTTCATCAAGATAAATAAGAGGCCATAAAAGTGTGTGTGCATGTATACACACAAACACACACACACACGCATATATATATATATATATATATATATATATATATATATATATAAATGATTGAGTGGCACAATCGAACGAATTGAGCGTAGCAGGTGCTGCATTAACATTGCTCATCTATCCCTCGAATGACGTAAGTTCCAATAACCTGCACAGGTGACACAAGCATGTACCCCTGACACTTGGTGCTCATTTGTGTCAGCCACTGACATGTGGTTGGTGCTTGTTGTGCTTATGAACACTACAGTCACCCGCTGGCATCAGTACCAAAGACCTGAGCATCACCACCCAGCCTCACTCACCGCATCACACTTCACCGGAGCACTATCGCCGCCGATCACCGACGGACCGCCATAAGCACTAAGCTAATGAACACCATACTCCCTTTCGGTTGCATGGAGGGAGTGTGGGGACTGGCGACGGCGTGTAAGTGAAACGACGCACTCCCTGGCATATACAGTACTCCCAGTTGATGACGATGATCGTGTCTCCTTTCATCATATTTGCAGACCGTAGATTCTACTTTATTAAGACTCCATACTGTTTTATATATGGCTAAAATCGGAAGTGAAGGATTTTTTCCAATTGTTCTCATTAATGTTCATATTTGTTTACTATAGTGCAGGTACTTTCGTGCTTTGTTGTAAGTCACTATTTGCAGGACATCTGTTGAGGTGATGTGTGTGGTTGGAGTGGTTCTCTCACTTGTATGTAGGGTTAGGGTTACCTATTTTTTGTGCTTTTGGGGTTCCGTCGTAACACTTCCGTGTATAAGCCCCCATGCTCATGTGTTACTGTCAGAGCCATCCACGCTGTCATTCGTTTTATTGCCCCTAGCAGTTCCGCAGCACGTCAGTCTAGCACGTTCTCCACGTTATTACATTAACGTAAAGCCATGTTTGACGCCAGGCGATTTTATCGTGGTCATGGGATGGATTAAATCGTCTTGTGTTTTGAGAAATTTGGTTGCTGGAGCAGAGTGGATCCTGACGATGTCGCCATTTTAGTTTTTGGTCACAGTTGCGGCACAGATTATGGTGCGCTCCTAGCACCATTCACCACCACACCACTACCACCACTACCACCACCAGCAGCAGGGCCATTTGCCGCACCACCATCACCATAACTTCGCCATACCATCACCATCCCCGCATTTATTACTATTTCCACCATGTTTATTTCTTCCTGCACCGAGTTTATTACTCTGTCCACAGCGTTTATCACTGCCTGCGTGGGTTTTATTACCGCTGCTGGTATGGATATAATAGACATACCATGGGTATAAGTCTCCCTCCCACACTCCCTGATATGCGTCGGACGCGGCGTCAGTACTGCAACCACCAATAGTGACGTCATGTCGCTGGTGACTAACGGCCATCAGAAATTCGAGTGAAGACAAAATAATCACAACCTCTGGTTTGTTGGCAGTTGGCTGACGCCAGAACCCCTGCCCACTTGGGAAGGAGTGCCACCACGGAGATGAATGAAATAGCTTGACGACAGCTGGAATGAAAGGAAAAGTGGCACCTGATAAAGAAGGCGGCGATGTTTTCTCATTGTCGAAGAAATTCTAAGTTACTATCGAAGAGATGTTAGAGAGATGAATAAGCTAGGTTGGCGTTCGTCCCACGGTACCCTCCAGTGACAAATATAAAACCGTACCAACAGCACTGACCTCTTCAAGGTATAGAAAAATGTCCTTATCGACGCCGATAGATAGATGCCACTGATATCGACAGACGCCAAGAACTGTATCAGATATCTTGGCATAGAGCCTCCACACCTCACCCTCCTCTATCTGCACCCTTCCCTTTCTTCCCTCGTATTTCGTTCTCCCCTCATTGCCCTACCCTTTTCTCCCCTCCTCTCCCCTCACCTCCCCTCCCTCCCACTTCCTCCCTCCTCCACCCAGTTCATATAATAGACCAAACATCACGACCACTCCAACTGTCCATCCGTCTCGCAACCTCTTTATGTGTCTGAATCTATCACTCCCTCCCCCTCAGACTCTTTCGCCATTTTTACGCGGTTATAGAGAAAGAACGGATAGCGTCTCTCACGTTGTTAAATCACCTCCTCACCCCTTGTCACCCTTCACCCCCCTCCCCCCCACACCGCATCTCTGCTCCCACATTTTGCCCCTTAACTCCCCCCTCCTCACCCCAAATCCGTGTGGTGTGTATGGGGGGGGAGGGGGGAGATTGGATCAGCAGCTGCTGCTCCATACTATTTTCCATGGGATATTGTATTTCTATCGTCAGTGACCCAAGTATCCCCTTTCCCTTCCCCCCTTTCCCCCCTTCTCCCCCTCCCACTTTTCTCCCCCCCCTCTCTCTCCTATCCTCCCCCACCCCCTCTTTATCCTCCCTCCCCTTCCCTTCTCTCTCTCGTAGTACTTTTATCCACATTCCCCTCTTTACCATCTCATACGACCCCTCACCCACCTCAGCAATCATGCTCTCTTCCACGTCTCTCTCGCCCTCCTTCCCCTCGTCCCGCGACGCTCTCCCCTTCCCCTCTAATCCTCCCCTCATATCCGTCCCATTTCCTCCCCTCACGTCCCCTCCCACTCACCATCTTAGACCCCCCACCTCCCTCTTTCCCTACACAATTTCCTTTCTCCTTCATTACCTCCCCTTTCCCTCCCCGTCATCTCCCCTTCATCATCTCCCCCTTTTCCCCTCCACACTGCCATCGCTTCCTTTTCCCTTTCTTTCCTGCCCTGTGGAGGAATATGTGTGTGTGTGTGTGTGTGTGTGTGTGTGTGTGTTGGTCGTCTGTACAGCTGGACACAATTAGATTGGGGATATTGTGTCTGAAAACGTACAGAGTTTTTTACATTGTAAGTACATTTGTGGTCAGGAATCTCGCACCAACTTAGAAATAGTTTTTGTATAACGTAATTGCGGTGTGATTTTTTTCTTTTAATTAAGTGTTGCATTGTGGTAACTATATCTTAGTTGAAGACTTGTTAACACGACCGTAATTGGAGGTGGAATAAGCAGTTGTTCAATTTGATGGAGTTATTGTACGTAGACATCAACAACAATACAAACATTTCTACAAAATAGAGAAACACCTTGCAAGAAAGCCTACTATTTATTATTAGATATTGTACTTTTTTATTGTTTATCATTATTTATTAATTTATTTTATTTATCTGTTTAGTTTTTTCCGCATCCGACCTAGTTATGGACCAAAAGGTCCCCTGTCGACATGTTCTTCCTTTCTAATGTACTGATATTGTTTTTGGTTCGATTAGAAGAAGAAAGTGTAACTGGAGGAAGATGTTTCGATGTACCAGCTGAATTTTGTCTTCAATTCTACATTGGGTGTGGTTCTTATGACTTCGAAAGCGACCTAGGAACGGGCGACATACTCTTCATTTTAACCTGGCAAGGGTTCTGTCAGCGGTAGAGAACCACAAGGAGAACCGCGTAGACTGATGGGGGAAGAAGATACCTCAAAGAAGAAATTAAAGAAGGAAAAAAAATGGTACTCAATGGAACTCGAGGATTACAAAGAGTGGTCTGTCAGCAAGACCTCAGAGGATCATAAGCAGGGCGACGTATACCGGAGCGTTGGTCTCTCTGTCCAGGGTAATGGCCGGCAACCCTTATAGCCAGAAATGCCAAAATCTTAAGTTTAATTAAATTGTTTTGCTGTCCGGAAAAAATCAGATAAGGATAGACATTTCTACAAATTATATTGATTGGTGGCCACAGATCTCGAAGTTGAATATTTTACATATTTATAGTATATGCCGTCTACGTTTTGAAGGAATAATTATTATTTGGATGATTGAGAACATAAACACAGTGGAAGGCACGGAATCCTAAACACTCTAACGTTTCGTTCGCGTAGAACTTCTACTGTGTTTATGTTCTCCATCATCCAAATCATTTGTCTAAAATACTTCAATGATTATTATGTAAGAAGCTTCAAGAGCCACAGGTTGCCGACCAATGGTCTAGTGCTCGCTTGACAGGACGGAAGAAGCACTGAGGCTGGATGGAGACCTAAACGTCACAAGAAAGAACGACGCGCACCCAGAAGCCTTCCCCAGCCCCCTTCTTTGTTTTCTTCCGTTTCTTAAGTTCCCCCAGCTTTACACCCTATACTCCTTCTTCCCTTCCTTACCACCACGCTCCTTGTTGCATCTTCCTTCTCTCACATTTCTCTTCCCCGTTCTCCTCCTCCATCTCTACCCATCCACCCCGTCTTCCTTCCTTTCATCTTCCTTTCTCTTCTACTTCCCCCTTTTCCATCCGCCCCCCTTCCGTCCCTTTCTTCACTCGTCCTTTTCCCTCCTCACCGTTTATCTCTTCCATTTTCTCTTTCCCGGAGAGCACGTTGAGCATCCACGTCTTTCTCTCTTCTCTCAGACCTGCTCCCCCTCTTAATCCTCTCCACTCTTTAATCATCTCCCTTCTCTCTTTAGTCTTCTCTAGTCACCTCGACTCCTCTTGATGTACTCCCCTCCTCTCAGGAAGATTTTTATTTTACCATATCTCCACTTCAGTAACCCCCCCTTCCCCTTCCTCTCCGTTCCCCCTTTATCCTCCCCCTCCCCGCCTCTCCCCTCCTCACTCCACCCATACTCCCAACCCCAGTCAAAACTTCGGATCCCTGCGACGCGCCTTCACGCACCTCCTATCTCGATGGGCTTGGAGCCCTTTCTATCCACCCCTTCTCCTGTCCACTCTTCCTCCCTCTCCTCTCCTCTCCTTTCCTCTCCTCACGTCTCTGGTGAAGCCTCCTTCGCTTCATCCCACTCTACTCCTACAAACTTCCTTCAAGTTCGCAGAACCTGCGTCCGCCTCATAAGCCCCCTTCCCTCCCTGCCTCCCTCTCTCTCTAATCCTTGCTCTTGCTCCTAGGTACGTAGCTACTTTGTGAAGCTTCCCGGAGGCTTCACTATGTCTTTCCTTCCCCTCCTTTAACAACCCCCGTCGGCCTTCTCAAACCTTATCAGATTTTCTCAAACCACAACCACGACCATTATTCCCCAAGTTATTATGTCCGTCATTCCATAAATATCCTTTCTCTAAAGACCTGTAACCTCCTTATCCTCTTCACCTTTTTCCTCTTCCGCCTCCTTTTTTCCTTCCACCCCCCTTTTCCTCCTCGCATTCGTCCTCCTCCTCCTCCTCCTCCTCCTTTTCGGGTTCCTTTTCCTCCTGGACCACTTCCTTTTCTTTTTCCTCATTCTTATCCACTTCCCTACATTTCACCTCCTCAGTGCCTCCCCTCTTCCTCCTCCTCCTCCTCCTCCTCCTCCTCCCCCTCCCCCCCAGCAACAGAAAAGAGGCTCTTTTACTAGTTTCTCGAGGGCGCGTCGTACCGTCCATTTTGTCCTTTACTGCCCCCCTCCCCCCTCCCCCCGTACTCTTCTTCGGAATCCCCTCTCTTTTTCTTCCTTGGCCCCTCCCCTCCCCTTACCTCGCTCCTACGTCCTCCTCCTCCTCCTCCTGGTCTTCCTCCTGTCGCTCTTTCCCCTTTTTATTGACTAATTCCTTTCACCCTTGTACATCATCCTCATTCTCTCCTCCTCCTCCTCCTCCTCCTCGCCATCCAGAACTCTTCCTCACCATCCCAATCCTTGCTCCTTACCCTCCATCTCTTACTTCGCGACATCCTCATCCTCTTTCTCTCCTCCCCCTCCTCCTTCTCTTCCTGAAATCTTCCTCACCATCCCAATCCTTGCTCCTTACCCTCCATCTCTTACTTCGCGACATCCTCATCCTCTTTCTCTCCTCCCCCTCCTCCTTCTCTTCCTCCTGAAGTCTTCCTTGCCATTCCCTATCCTTGCTCCTTACGCTATATCTCTCACTCGCCCACCTCCGCGATCCCACCCCAGTGTTTTGGTCAGGTCTTCTTATCAGCTTCTCCCTCTATCCATTCAGTACTTGCCACCGTCACGTCGCCCCTTTGCCCGCTCAAGACCCCATTTTTATCTCAGCGGGCCGCCACTACCCCTCTCTTTCCCTCCTCCTCCTCCCCCTCCCCCTCCTCCTCCTCCTCCTCCTCCTCCTCCTCCTCCTCCTCTTCTTCTTCCAGCTCCTCCTCCAGCACTTCTTCCTCCTGCTCCTCCAGCTCCGCCTCCTCGTATTCCTCCTACTTATCTTCCTCCTCCTCCTCTTCCTACTTATCTTCCTCCCCTTCCCTCCTCCAGCTCCTCTTCCTCCAAAAACTCATCTTCCTTCTCCTCCTGCAGTTCCTCTGCCTTCCTTATCTCATCCTCATTTTGTCGTAATTATCACTTCTTCCCCTCACTCGTTGTCCATTCTCCTCCCATCTTTTCCTCCCTCCTTGCCCTCACATTCTCTCTTCCTCTTCCATACTTTCTACACGTCCTTTGTAGCGCCTCTTGGACTCAAACTTTGTCCACCATGTCAAACTTTGATTCCCTCCTCTTCCCCCTCCTCTTCCTCCTCCTCCTCCTCCTCCACGTCACTCCTCTCCCTCCTTCCCTGTACGCCTAGACGTCCATTGCCTGTTCATTTCTCATCCTTCACCTGTCCTTTTATCTTCTTTCTTTTATATTTTCTTTCTTTCGTTTCTCTTTTCTCTTCATTCTCCTCTTATTTCTCTTTCCTCTACTTCCTCTCCTTTTTGTCCTTTCGTGATCAGTTCTCCACCATTTTTACTTCACGCCACCTTCATTTACTCCCCCCCCCACCCACCCCGTCCCACAGATATAAAAAAAACCTGTCCAACTGTTCACATTATTTCTTCTTTTTGCGTTTAACTCCGTTTATTACCTATTACTTGTTTGACCTCGTCCTCTATACACTCTGCCGTTTTCACACCACATCCACCACCTCTCCCCCTCCCCCTTCCCCTCCCCCTCACCCCTCAGTTTCATCTGTCCCACTGTCGATTCCTGTCTTCTACTGTTTCCCTATTCCTCCCTCCTCACTTCTCACTCAACCCCTAACCAGTAGTCTCTGCCCTCCTCCTCCTCCTCCTCCTCCTCCTCCTAACAACTCTTACCCTCTTTACTGTCTCATTCCACCCTGTTCCCCTTTCCCCATCCTTCTGTCCCTCCCTCTTCTCCATCCTATTATCCTTCCTTCTCCTCCCTCTTTCTCCCTCCATTCCTCTCCTTCCCTTCCTTCCCCTCTTCCTTCCTACCTTCCTTCCCCACCTTCGTTTCCGTCCCCTTTTCCTTCCTTCTCTCCCTCCCTCCCTCTCTCTCTCTCTCTCTCTCTCTCTCTCTCTCTCTCTCTCTCTCTCTCTCTCTCTCTCTCCCTTTCTCTCTCCCTCTCTCTCTCTCCCCTTCCCCCTCCCTTCCTCCCTTCCCCCTCCTCCCCCGTCAATTTCGCAAGCGGTGTTCTACTTTCTACTCTTCCTCCTCCCCTCTCGCGTTCATTTGTTGTTCGCATTTTTTCTCATTTACTTTCCATCTTGCCCCTCGTCGTCGTCGTCATCGTCTTTTTGTTCTTGGCCTTCGTCTCTTCCACCTCCTCCATCTTCACTTCCTTTCTTCTTCTTCTTCTTCTTCATACACCTCAGTCTTTCTTTATTTTTATTTTCCTTTCTTCTTTAATAGCTGTCTTCTTTCGTCTGGCTCCTCCTCATTTTCTTCCACGTCGTCCGCTACCTCTTCTTTCTCCTGCCTCCTCCTCCTCTTTTCCTCTGTCCTCTTCTTTCTTCCTCCTCCTCTTTTCCTCTTTGTCCTCTTCTACCTCTTCTTTTTTCCTCCTCTTTTCCTTCCTCTTTGTCCTTTTCTACCTCTTCTTTCCTTCTCCTCCTCCTCTTTTCCTCTTTGTCCTTTTCTACCTCTTCTTTCCTCCTCCTCCTCCTCTTCCTCTTTTTCTTCCTTGTCGTCTTCTTTCTCCTGCATTTGCTCTTACTCCTCTTCCCTTTCCCTCTACTTCCCTCATATTTTTTTTACTCTATAGTCCTGATTCCTTTGTTGCTTTCTGATCCTTTGTTATCACCACCTCTCCTCTTCCCAAGCCCGTCATTTCCTCCCTCCCTCCCTCCTCCCTCCTTCCTCCCTCTTTATTTTCCTTGTTTCTCTTGCGTCTGTTTTCTCGGCTACTTCCATCCCCTCCCCCTCCCCCCTCTCCCGTTCCTCTCGTTCCTTTCCCTCTTTCATTTGTTTCCCCTTCCAGACACCCCCCTCCGTCTCCCCCCCACTCCCACTCTCCTCCCCTCTCCTCCCCACCACCACGCATCGTCAACCCTTTTCCCTTCTTCTGCTCCCCCTCCTCCTCCTCCTTCTTCCTCTTCTTTATCATCTTCATCTTGTTTTCCCTAATGTTGTCACAGTACCAATCTTGATTTTAATCTTAATTCTCGTGCAATTCCTCCTGATTTTCATTCTCCTCTCCTTCCTCCCTCTCTTCCCTCCTTTCCTCCTCTTCCTCGCCTTCCACCTCCTCCGCCCTTGTCCTGGACCCGCCCACATCCTTCTTGGCGCCTTTTCTCTTCTTTCTCTCATTCTTGAACGCCTGTGTTAGTCCCCCCCCTCCCCACTCCCACCTCTCTCTCTCTCTCTCTCTCTCTCTCTCTCTCTCTCTCTCTCTCACCACAGCACGTCTTTTTCTCCGTGGGTTCCTCCTCCTCCTCCATTATTATATTTTCCTATTCCTCCTTGGTCCCCTCTCCACGTGCTCTTCTTCATTTCCTTTTCCTCCTCCTCCTCCTCCTCCTCCTCTTGTTCAGCTTCTCAGTCTTCTTTTTCACCTTTTCTTCTTCCTTATCGTCCTCTTGCTCTTTCTTCGTCTTTCTTGCCTCTTCCTCATCGTCGACTTTTTTCTTCGTCTCTTGATTTTTTTCTTCTTCACCTTTTGCAAGAATCCAGCCAGGAGCTTTAGCCAACACCTCGCTGTGTGGAGGGAGGAGAAGTTCACTCCCTCCTCCTTACTCACTCCCTCCTCCCTCCCTACTCCTTATCTCCCCCATCTCCCCCAATTCTCTCCCCCCCTTTCCCTCTCCTCTCCCACACCCTTTCTCCTTCCCTCCCTACTCCTCGTTTCCCCCCATCTCCCCATTTTCCTCTCTCCCCCTTTCCCTCTCCTCTCCCACTCTCTCCCTCCTCCCTCCCAACTCCTTATTTCCCCCATCTCCCCAATCCTCTCTCCCCCTTTCACTCTCCTCTCCCACTCACTCCCTCCCCCTCCCTACTCCTTATTTCCCCCATCTCCCCCAATCTTCTCTCCCCCTTTCCCTCTCCTCTCCCACTCCCTCCCTCCTCCCTCCCTACTCCTTATTTCCCCCATCCCCCCCAATCCTCTCTCCCCCTTTCCCTCTCCTCTCCTACTTCCTCCCTCCTCCCTCCCTACTCCCTCCCTACTCCTTATTTCCCCCATCTCCCCCAATCCTCTCTCCCCCTTTCCCTCTCCTCTCCCACTCACTCTTCCTTCCGTACTCCTTATCTCCCCCATCCTCTCTCCCCCTTTCACTCTCCTCTCCCACTCCCTCCCTCCTTCCCTCCCTCCCCCGTCTCCCTCCCTCCCTCCATCTGGCCTGCTTTTACCTCTCAAGCCCCCGTTGCGTCTCGCTTCTTCAAGATCTTTACTTCTTTTCACATCTTCTACAAGTCATCGGCGTCTTCCTACCTCCTCCTCCCCCCTCCCCCTCTCCTTCTCCTTCTCCTTCTCCGCCTTCATATTTTTCTTCTTCATCCTCTTGTTCCCGTTCTGCTTATCGATCGTCTTCCTCCTCTTCCTCCTTCTCTTCTATTCCTTCTCTCGCTTCTTTGCCTCGTTTCCTTGTCTTCTTCCTCCCCCTTCATTCCTTTCTTCTTACTTGTCTTCTTCCTCGTCGTCGTATTCTTCTTCTTCTTCCTCTTTTCATCCCTCATCTTCATCCTCTTCTTCCTCTTTTCACCTCATCTTCATCCTCGTCTTCCTCTTTCTCTCCGTCCTCCTCTTCCTCATTTTACCCCTCTTATCCCTCTTCCTCCTTCTTCGTCTTCATCTTCTTCGTCGTCTTCATCCTCTTTTTCTTCTTCTTCTTCCCTCATCGTTATTTCCTTATTTCATTCGTCTTTTCCTTCTTATTTTCTTCTTTGTTCTTTCCCTTGCTTTCTCCCCCTTTCGCTTCTCATTTTTCTCCTTCGTCCCCGTCTTCGTAATATATTCATTAATTTCCTTCTCCTTTGCCATTATCGTTTTCTTTACATTTATTCATGTGTTTAGCTTTTCTCATTATTTATTGGTTCGTCTTTCTCCTTGCATTTTGTTGCTGACTATTCATCAACCCCCCCCTCTTCCCCCCCCCCATTCATTATGCATTGGTCATTCATGTTTTGTTGTTCATTTGGGGGGGGTGGGGGGCTATCCTGCGTCGTTCGGCGAAGGATGTTTATTTATCTCTTATAACATTTGATTCTGAGCTCATCTTCACGGTCTGCATTCGAGTCTTTCGTTCGGTACTCGAATGCGGCTTTCTGTGCGCCCATCGAGGTCGATGCTCACTTGTTATTATTAGCCTCAGGATTGGCTAACGTAATAGGTCTTTGGTTCTTCATCGATGTCCTATCCCCCCTCCTGAGATCCCAAAGGATCTGATAAAGAGTAGTGATTAGTGGAAGCAAGTGGTTGAAGAAACAGAGCTTCATAAGAAGGATCCATGAGCTTAGGAAGCGGGTCGTGGATATGTACCTTATTTGCTACCGACAGAGCGCTTCGGAAAGGATTCAAATTAGCCCGGAGGCACAGAGAACAAAGTGCCAACTGGTGGCTTATGGCGTATTTTTTCGTTCCGGTTGGAATTGAATCCGATTAGATTGAGACCCGTTTTGCCCCCCGGAAAAATAAAAATAAAAATAAAAAATGGGATGAAGTTTCTTCATCGCTACATTAGTGTCTTAACATCGAAATCGTCGGTAGCCTGAATTTCTGGTTCGGATTTTTTTTTTTTTTTTTTTTTTTTTTTTTTTTTCTGTTGGGTCTCTGTGGCACTACTTTGCAGCCGCTTGTTCTTATGCATCGCTGTTTTTTTTTTTTTTTTTTTTTTTTTTTTTTTTTTTTATAGCACCGTGAAGGCTAATTAGAGGATCGTAATGCATCCGTTAACTACCACTAGTTGGTTTGTGGACCCGTTTGTGAACTTTTGTGGTCCATAAGGTGAGAGGATGAGAATCACTCTTATAATCAATGGAATACCCATTAACGTTTCATATTAATTATTGATTATGGTTGTCTTAACTTTTGGGCCGTGCGGTAGCCCAGTGGATACCGTCATGAACTGATGAGCAGGTGGTCGTGAGTTTGAATGCCAGGACCCGCCACGGGCTTGCTACGTTGATTCCTGATAGTCCTGGCCAGGCGTGGAGGCGACCCAACGTCGGCCTTAGAAAAAAAAAATGCGATTGAGAGGGTTTCTGCCCTACCAAAGGTTTCCCACCTACTGCCTGGGAGTGGAATGATGGTGAATGCTCTGAGGAAGACGTAAATGATTATTGTTTATGAACCCTTCAGCTAGCGGGGGTGTACCACAAGGGTGAATAAAGTCTGAGTAGCTGCGGCCGAAGCCGTCATTTTTGCCCCCATGATACGCTTCTTGGACTATTGGGAGCAAGTAACAGTCTCTGCAGGGAATAGGAGAGGAATGCGGGATTCGAGCCCATAACAAAGCGAATGCGAGACTAGCCTGCTTCCGATAAAGTTGTAGCGAGAGAAACTCCGTACCGCTAATAAAGCCAGAGCCTTTGACCTCACATGGAGGTTTTCCTGGCGTATTTGTCACCAATTGCCTCCTGTCTCTCTCTTTCATCAGGGAGGATCATCGTTGGTGTCAGAAGAAGATGAAGTCGAGATGTCCGAGAGTCCCTCTCTTTCTCTCTCTCTTTCTCTCTTTCTCACTTTCTCTCTCCTCTCTCTCTCCCTCCAGAATCTATGGTTTGAAGTAACGAGCTCCCCATTCTTGGCGATCAGTTTGATGTAAAACTCACTTTCGAACGTCGTAGCCCTTCATTAGGTTCGACTTCGTGTAAATCTGGGGCTACTCTGGAAAGCTGACGCAATTATTAGTGATGCGTCCGTCTCGGCTAGTTGCTTTCGACGTTTCATACTCTGCCACTACTCGACTATTGTGCACCAGGTCGATCTTCTACTGCTGCGCCCCAATTGCATCTCGTTCAGAGTCGTTCATATTTCTCTCTCTTTGCGGCCGGTCATTCTTGGGTAATTATGAGTCTCAGTAACATTATTAACATTGGATGTTGTATAAGATACTGTCCAAACCTCTCATCTAGAGTGCAGTCGGCCAAGAATACTCAACCAGCTCCGACTCCATTAAGCGCGGTTCACACGAGTAATTTATCGGCACCAAGTTCCCGTTTTCACTGCAATTTGTTCCCGCGTTACCTAACTTGGTCTTTTGCCTTTCCGTTGCCTAACCAGTCATCTTCTTTCCCACAGCTTCTGTTGATCTTTGGATTTCTTGGACGGACTCGTTGAGAGGGGCAACATTCGTGCTTTCCAAGTCTAAACCAAAGATTCTCAAGTAGATAACGTAACACTTTATTTATTGATTGAATGATTAATTTGTTTGTTTTGTATCGACTTGATATATAGATAATTTTCGGCGCTCAGGTGTTGAGAGTTGCTGAAAAGGTGCCTATAGTAAACCGTTGTATCCGATTCGTTTTGTTCAGTAATGGTAATAATAATAGTAATGATAATAATTATAGTAATAATAAGGACAATAATGATAGTTATGATAATTGGGTCAGGTTCAGGTGTTGACAATGGGTCGTAAGTAAACGGGTGTCAATCTGAAGGTTAACCTCGACGGGTATGGACGAGGGTTTAGTGTTTTCTCTACGTCTTTGTTTTCTTCTTCGTCTTCTTCCTCATCTCCCGTTTGTTCCCGCTTTCTTCTTCTTCCTCATCTCCCGTTTGTTCCCTCCTCTCCCTCCTCCTCCTATTCCTCTGGCTCTTTCACATCTCCCTCTTCTCTTTCTTTCTCCTTTGCTCCCCCCACCTTCCCCCTCCACCTCCTCCCCACAATTTTTCTCCCCCCTCCTCCTCCTCCTCTTTCACATTCCACCCTTCTCTATCTCTCTCCTTTTCCTCTTCTTTCTCCCCTCCCTCCTCCTCCTCCCTCCTCCTCCTCCTCCTCCTCCTCCTCCCCCCCTCCCCCCTACTTCTTCTCTTCATCCTCCTGCTTCACCTTCATCGTTCGTTTCTTCTCGTTCTCTTCGCTTTCTTGAGTATTCTTTCACAACAGTTACTCCTTATTTTTTTTCTTCCGCCTCTTCTTTTTCCCCCTTCATTTGTTCATTTTTCTACACCCGTCTTTCATATTCGTCATCCCTTTTCTATTTCTTTTCTCCTCCTCCTCCTTTCCCTCCTCCCCTCCCTCCTCCCCTCCTCTTCTTCCTATTCCTCTTCCACTTCCTCTAACTCCTTCCCAATTTTTGTTCTCTCTCTCTTTCTTTCTCTCTCCCCCCCCCCCCCCGAGTCGCGGTCGCCTGTCCCAGGTGCCCATACTCCTTTTCCTGATTTTCCCCTTACCGCATCTTCCTTTTAGTCTTCTTTCTTCCTTCCCCCCTCTTTATCTTTCTCTTTCTTCTCTGTGTCTTAATTTCTTCCCCTTCGTCTTATTGTTTAATATATCATTTTTATTATTTTTCTTTGTCCAGCTTCCCCCTCCTCCTTTCTTGTTCATTTTTCTATTTCTTCTTTATTCTTTATTCTTCAGTTTCATCTTTACGTATCTTTTTAATTGCTATTTCCTTCTTCGTCCTGGGTTGTTTTTATTCCAGTCTTCTTTCAAGATTTTCATTCTCGCTTTCTTTTCCTTCACTTTTTTTGTGCTACCCCTCGAAGTCATCTCTTATTTATCTAGTTCTCAAATCTATTCTCATTCCACCTTCCTCCTCCACATCTTCCTCCTACTCCGTTACATTCTTCTCGCCCTCCTCTTCCACTTCCTCCTCCTCCTCCTCCTCCTCCTCTTCTTCCTCCTCCTCCTTTTCCAGGGTTGGTTTTTTCCGTCGTGCATCCTTTTCTACATCGTTCCCTATCTTCCCCACTTTTCATTTTTTCCTTCCCATTTCTGCCGCCCCTCTCCTCTCCCCTTCCTCTTTCCTTCCCTCTTGTGCCTTCCCATTGTCGCCTGTCCCCCCCACCCCCACCCCCGAAGCTCTCTTTCTCTCTCTCTCATCGTCTCCCCTTTCTCGCTTCCCCTCGTCTTTTCCCCCTCCCTATTTCTCTCTCCTTCCTTTCCCCTTCCTTGCCCCTCCCTGTCCTATTCACCAGAATTCCTTTCATCCGGTGGCCCTTTTATCAGGGGATTTTTATGTGCTTTCATTCTTCTTACATTTTCATTAGTCCCTATTTATTCCTCTGCTTCTTTTCCCTTTAATTCACATTTCTATTTCCCTTTTCTCCTTCATTCGTTCCCTCTTTCTCTTTCTTTTTTAATCGCGTTTATGTCTTTTCATTTTTATCCTTATTTCCCCCTTTTCGTCTTCTTCTTCTTCTCTCTCCGCACCGTAATTATCTTCCCCCTTCTTACTTCCCCTTCTTCCTTTCTTTGTTCTGCTTCGTTTCGTCTTTTTCTTTTGATTTTCATCTAATTGGATTTTTTCAACTTCCTTTGCTTTCGTTCGCGTCTTTGTTCTTGTTTTTTCTTCCTTTCCCTTTGTATGCAATTCGTCCGCCTCACCCCCCCATCTACCCCCCCTTCTCCCTCTCCCCCCTCTCCCCCTCCCCCACCCTGTGCGTCAAACCACTCTGTCCCCTTGATGGCAAGGACTCCTGCCTTGTGTCGACAAGACTTGCCACATCAGATGCTCGTTACCTTATTATTGTTCCGTTCTGGTCGAAGTCGAACTCTCCTCGAAGTCGAACCGTGTGTCTTCCTGGGGGTTTAACTATCACTAAGAGGATCATGGGTTTACTTGGACAAATGTTCACCTAGTTGATCTCCTGAGAAGTTCTAACCTAGTTTAAGGTGGGTCCACGTAATTGCTGCTTCCTGTTTAGGTTATCGTCTTGGTTGATGATTTTAATTTCCCTGCCCTTGGGCAAATAGCTGTAGGATCACTGCTGTTTATAGTTTTACTTCTTGAATGGTCGTTTAAGCGGCCAATTGCACCAAAGGATTCTCTTGTCTGAAACTGTATCCTTTGGGCGACTCGCTGGCGTCAGATTATTAAATTCACCCAAGGCAAAGGTTCATTTTTGTCGACTCCGGGTCGTCCACACTAATTTAGTCTGTTTTCAGGCCCACAGTAGGGAACCCACGCCTTTCGCTGCGACCAATCCGTACCATTCAAGAAGTAAAACTCTAAACAGCGGCGACCCTACCGCACGGATGTTGCCAATCTCATTGTGTTTGTTCAGTTGAAATGGTTTTGTCTGTTCATGATTGTGATCGCTGGTGTCTAGTAAGAAGGCGACCCTCATTGCATTTAAATGGATGCCACGAAGATGAACGAAATAGCCTGGCGTCAACTGGATTGAAAGTTAAAGTATCACCAAGTACGTAAGGTTTTAATCGAGGTACACATATCCTCTGCTATTGATAGTATACCACGGAGATGAATAGAATAGGCAGGCGCCAGCCAGAATAAAAGGAAGAGTACTGCCAGGTACGGAAGCAATTGGGAGTTGGCATTCCACAAGGCACCCCAAAGACTGGATCGGTGGTGCCCCGCTCACCATAACATGACCCTCTGTGTCCATGCCATTCGCTTGGTACCAGATCCTCATTCCCCTGGAACATTTGCTTTCCTTTGATTTTTTTACTAACCCCCCCCCCCCCCCCCAAAAAAAAAAAAAAAAAAAAAAAAAAAAAAAAAAAAAAAAAAAAAATCTTCGGACCTATACTCTTTCCGGAAGTCTTGCTTGACAGAAGCGGGTGCCAGCTTTCCACCTCGACCAACTTGTGCACTTAATCCGGGGGTCGTCTTTGTGCCGGCATTGAAGTCCATTCCTAAGCCCCGCCTCTTTAACTAGGGTGCCTTTAACCCACACTCCCTACCACTGCATCCCTCCCTCCCTCCCTCCCTTCCTCCCCCCGAGACACTATTTTGCCCCCCCCCTTCCCCTTGACTCTCACCTCTCACATCTAACCCAATCCCATTCCTCTCTTTTCTTCTGAAGAACTTAGTCACTTGTATCCCCCTCCCCCTCCCTCCCTTCCTCTTCAGCACAATGACGCAAGTGCCATAGGCTTTTATTCAGCCGAGGGAGGGATCATAAAAGGATTGAAGTTTGTGTGTCAGTGATATATACATATCCTACCACCATATCGAGACGAAATAATCTACACCCCTTCATTACCATGGACGGATGCGATGTCACGAAGATGAATAGAATAGCCAGGTCACAGCCAGAATGGAATATGGAATGTCAACTGGCATGGAAAGGGGTGGACGTACACCTCTGCGCTGTTTCCATTTCAAACCAGGTCAGGTAAGGTCAGGTCAGGACACTTAAGAACACCTTCAGACTTCACCCAGTGTCATCTTCCGTAACTGTGCTGTGAATCTTGGTCTCAACCCACCCCTCGCCTTCCCTTGCAACTACTTCCCCCTCCTACCACCTTCATTACCTCCTCCTCCTTCTCCCTCTCTCCTCCTCTCCCACCTTTTCTCCCTCCTTTTTACCCGACTTCCCCCCCTCCACTCCCTCCCATTCCACCTCTTCCCTCTCCTCCATCATCAGCCTTCCACTTTTCACTCTTCCTTCACACTTGTGATCCTTCTCATTCGTTTATTTTATTTATTATTTTTTTTTTTTCAGTTTCCATCCTCACCCCCCCCCCCTCACCCGTTCCTTTCTTCGCGTTCTTTTTGTCCATCCTTGCAAGCTTCTTCGGATGCTGTAGAAGAAGGGTTGTCGAAGGAATTCGCTCAGAGTGATCAATACAATCGAAAATGATTACGAGAGAAAAAAATACGATAAAGAGGGAGGGGAGAGTGGAAAGGGGAGAACGCCCGGGGGCGGGGGGAGGGAGGGTGGGAGGGGGACATGGAGAAATGAGGAATAAAAATGGGAATTATACGAACGAAAGAAAAGGGCAGCAGGTGTTGGGTAGAGAAGGAAATAAATACGAAAATGTGAACAAAGAAGAAATGATGAAAAGGGGGAAGGGAAGATGATGAGAAGAAGCAACAGAAAATATTATAGAAGAAATGAGGGGAAGGAGGAGGGGGAGAGGAGGAGGAGAAGTAGAGGTGGGAAGAAGCAACGCAGAATGTTATAAATGATTGAGAATTAGCGGAGGAGAAACAAGAATGATTGAAAGGGGCTGCGGAAGGAGAAGAGGGAGAAAGGGGAGGAGAGGGGGAGGAGTGAAGGAGAGAGACGGGGGGGGGGCATGTGGCAATCCCCAGGAATGGGGGATGAAGATGCAGTACGGTAATAAGAAGAATACACGCCTGTGGGCAGGCAGTCTCGGGTCTGGAGCGGTTAGACTTGATTGAGCTCTGACTAGCAGAATGTGTCAGGGAGGGAGAGATAAGATGTGCCTGATCCTTTGGCCAAGGTGCCACGGCGAAGATGGAGATCTTGGTCTGGCCTTTGTTGGCGTTGGGGGAAGGGGGCTGTTTGTCGAGAGTGACATGGGAGAAGAGGGGGATGTGGTGTGACAGTGGGTGTTGAAGGAAGATGATAGGTTGTGTCTATATAAAGAAAGATAAAGCGATAGTCGTGTTAATTTCTGTGTTAAGGTTTGGGCTGCCTAGGGTACTAGTCATGTAGAGAGAGAAGATGAAGACCGAATAATGCCTTGGCAGAGGTGGTGTTGGGGAGGGAGGGGGGGAGGGGGTAGACTGGGGTAGTGTTGATAGGGACTGATAAACAAAGGCTCAGAAAACGGGCGGGGAAGATACGAGGTAAAGAGATAACATGGGGTTTAACTGAAGGACGGAGGTCGGGGGGGCTGGGGAGAGAATGGGTTGCTTTCTTATTTCATGACGAGGTCTTGGCCTCAATAGAATAAAATCGTCTGATTTGTTGGTAGGGAAAGTGTTAAATGCACAGAAAGGGGAGAATGAGAGAGAGGCCGGTGATGGGGGATTGTGCGTAGGAAGGGAATGGAGAAGGATGGGGGGAGGAATGTGGGAGTGAGTGTAAAGGGAGGGGTTGGGGGTGGAAGCGGGGGTCATTACTGTGAAGGTTTGGCGGGGGGAGGGGGGGAGGCTGACTCCAGAACCATAAATATTTGATGCAGCAGTTTCCGTCCACAACCCGACAATATTACTCATTATTTTCAGCCTTATTGCCTTTGTATTACTTGGTACTTTTGTATTACGCGTGTCATTAATGACGAGCCTCCACTTGCTAGATTCTCGTTTTTTCCACATTCCTCCATCTTGCAACGTTAGTCACACTACCACCACAGTCACCACCAACACCATCAGGATCAGTAGTGTAGTAGTTCCTTCAAAACACGCAAGCATGCACCATCAATGACACTGACCTCTTAATATATGTCACTGAAGTTCTTCATTACTCCTGGTTTTAGTGGCATGCCAACAACACAACATGACGATGACCTAAACTTTGTTTTACCGCCATCTACCAACACAGCACCACCCTGAACCGTAACTCTGGCACTAACTCTGCCAACATTACCAACAGTGCCGCCAGCGTGGCACCCTCAATGGTATGATGCCAACAGCGCCCCATAAGCTGGAGGGTCATAAAGAGTGGCGTCCGAATCAAAGTGTCTTGTGGCCTGGCAGCCAGATACTTTATCTTGGTGAAGACGGTGCATTCAGAAGGCTGAGATCGCTAACAACCTCTACGGGTTTTACAAAGGGCTCCTACTCAGGGGTAGCTACCTGCCTGTCTATCTACCTTGGCTCTTCCAGTCTCGTGAGGTTTTCGAGTTTGAGTCCTTTGATATTCCGATTTTCATTCTTTTAAGAAATTCATTCGTCTTTGGAATCAGGCTTCGAGTTTTCCGTGTACCTTGATCGAGAGGGAGTGAATGAAATGGCTTAAAGCTTTCCAAATGAAGTAGGAAAAGTGAATCGAGATCGGCTGCTTGGAACCCCTTCGCCACCGAGAGTGTGCCACGCAATAGTGATATTTTGAAAAGTCCAACCAGTGTTTTGCTTTACTTTAGCTAACTTTACCAAACCTTTCCTAACCTTGCTTGACCTTACCTGCCCTTACCTGATCTAACCTTACTTTATTTTACCTTGCCTGACCTGACCTTGCCTAACCTGACCAGTATACTAAGCCAATCAAGCCTAACCTGATTCAAGCAAAACCAGCCCAACCCAAGTTAACCTCAACCTAACATCACCTCCTCTTACCCCATCCCTGTTCAGACTAACCTAACCAAAAGTCAGACAAAACCCGGGAAAATGTCGTGGACAAGGGCGACATCGTCGTCTTAATTGACCAGTATGAAGTACAGTACCAAAGATAGACCTAAACGTCATCCAGTGCCGCGGAAATCTGGCGAGACCGACGCCGCCGAGCCTTCGGAATGAAACACGGAAGATATTGATTCCTGTCGATGATGGTGATGATGATGAGGATGATGATGATGATGATGACGGCGACGATGGTGTTGGCGGTGTAGTGTGAGCGATAGAGGCGAGTGGGGTGGGTGTGGGGGTTAATTAGTTGTGCCCCCAAGAAGAAGAAGAAGAAGAAGAAGGAGTCGGTCGCCGCGCCCATCCTCCCCCTCTTCCCCCTCCCCCCTCCTCCCTCAGTGCCAGGGTCAGCCCTTTGTTTATGTGTTTACGTGTGTATATGTGGTGTACTGGTTTTGTGTGTGTGTGTGTATTTATATATGTATATGAATTTGTGTTTGCATTAGGCTTCCAGGCAATCGCTCGATTTGGGCGAGATATCGCCTCGATAGGGGATCTTTGTTCAATCCGTGATTGGCCTTTCCCAGGAAGGGCTGTTCAGGAGGCCGCCGCCCCCCGGTGTGGTGGGTCGCGGTGGCGGCGGCGAAGGCGGCGGGAGCGGCGGTCACCTCCAGCTGGCCGCTAGAAGTGTGCCTGCGCGGGAGCCGCTGCTTCTAACGCAGCTTCAGCTGCCGGCAGGCAGCTGTCTCTCTTTCTCTCACACACGCTTTCTCGGGAGCTCGCTAGTCCCGTGTATACTTACCGTTACTCTTGCTGGCACTGTTAGGCACCGCCTCAACTGGTACCGCTTAACTGGCACTGCCTGTGGCACTGCCGCTGGGTGAAGGAGGATGATACTCAGGGAGCTTCTTCCGAGAGTAGAGTCGGGGTGTTCGCTTTGGTGCTGAGGGGGAGGAAACGCCAGGAGTGGATCGTCGCCGCCAGAGTCGTATCGGTTGCCACCACCGACTCCCGAGATCGCCCGAATACCCAAGGCACGCTTTGGGTACGCAAGCGCTGACCCGGCGTCTGCGCCCCGTCATTCTCTTGAAGTGCTCAACCGCGTGCCAAAGGTGACGTCACACAACCTTACAAGGTACCTCCGCGGGGTTTGCTGTTGTACACTTTTGGAATTACGCTAGATGGGTGTAAAAGTGTAATTGCTTTAGACTTTATGTAGTTACAGTGACATTGTCGCTTGAATCTTGCATGAGCATGCGCAGAACTGGCTGTTAGTATTGCGGATGCGTACATGTTGGAGTTGAAAAATGTACACACGTGTGTGTGTGTGCGTGTGGATATGGGTGTATTAGCTACATGTTCACTGATACAAGGTTTCAAATTCTTAAAATATTTTTAACAGCTATAGAAAGTCCCCCTCCCACTCCACAAGGAAACCCAGCCATTTCTCCCTTTCCCTTCTTCTCAGGTTTGCGCCCGTCCTAACAATAGGTGGTGGTGGCAACAGACGAATGCACTTTTATTTTAATTTATTGTTATTATTTTTTTTATTGGGTGAGATGTTATTGTTATTGCTGCTTGATGAATCTTGATGGCAGCAAATGGAAATGCTGGGATTTGATGGTTCCCATCTTCTTCTTGAGCTTCTGACAGAGATCCTCCACCCCTGATATGCTGTGGTCGTGTTTGTGTATTTTGTCAGTGCTGGGTTCAAGTGATACTTGAATGTGCACATTATACATCGATGTTTTGCAATTATGCATTTCATTGTTGAGTACTGGATACCTCTATATATAGTGGCTGCTTGAATTTAATTAATTTGTTTACATATTTATTTAGGTATATATATTTATTTGTTTATTTTTTAATTTATGTATTTAGTTGTTTATTTTTTATTTGTTTATGTTTATTGTAAACAAAATATAATCAACGCAACAAAACAACGAAAGATACAATTGGATAACTGGTATACCGTGGGTCAGGTTGGTTTGACCGCAGTGGTACGACGCAGTGTTGGAAGAAATTTAAGGTCCACGTGAACGAAATTTCCAGAAATATTTTGCCGTTTTTTTGTGTTTGGGATTTTTATTTTACGTTGGCTTGTTTGAGGATAAATATTACATTTTGTGTACTCGTTAGTTTTTTTTTTTTTTTTTTTTTTGGGGGGGGGTGGGGGGAGGGCTGCACTGTCAGACATGAAATCAGGGTTGCTATCGATAATTGTATGTTGAATTCTGAGTTTCATCCTTGTATTTCATGTCCATTTACGAGTGGAGCTCTGCCTTGCTGCAATGCATTTAACCCCCGTGTTTTACGGCGGGTAGTCGACCCTTCATCCACCAGTGTCGGGAGGGGGGGGAGGTGTCTACTTTGACGAGAGCGCTTTTTGTCCTCCCCCCATTATGTGTGTGCGTGTGTGTATATATATATATACATATATATATATATATATATATATATATATAAATTATATTTTTTTTTTTTTTTTTTTTTTTTTTAATCTTCGAAATGAGGCTGTTTTCTTCTTAGGTGTTTTTGTACTGTGTAGATTTAGTAGAGAGGCAAAACGCCAAAAAAATATGTATACATCGGGAATTTTCGTAAGAAAAAAATACATCTTTATCGATGGGAAGGGATTTCGTTCGGCTTAACAAAATTTCCTGGCGACATCAGTAATGATGATGATAATAATAATAATAATAATAGTAATAATAACACAACAGCAAGAGGGTTAATGAAGATAGTATTCAGTTTCACCGGTCCACTTCTGATAGTGTTTCCATTATCGGTAAAAAAATAATCTCGACAGATTTACGTGCACATTCTGTACATGTGCGTATACAGTATATAATTGTATATTATATTCGTATTTATGTTTGTTTATGTGTTATAGACGTGTAGTTGTGTGTAATCTAAATACATACTTATCTGTTACCCTCAAATCAGTTCACGGTCAGTATTTCACACAGTATCTCTTGTATTTCCCACACATTTAACCCCAAAATACGTCCACACCTGTATCCAACATGTGACGGACACACAAACATTGGAACCCACTTTCGTTGGGTGTGTGACAACTGTAGCTGAGTACTTCAGGAGTACGCGCCTCTTGGTATTTTATTTATTTATTTAATTTTGTTTGTATTATATATATGTGGGTATTATATATATATATATATATATATATATATATATATATATATATATATATATAATACATGTGGCGGTGCTACTTATGCGAACTGAATGATGAAATACTCTTTGTTATGACCGGACCTGACCTATGATATAAATGCAAATACACCTTTAGGTATTTAATTTATACAACTTTGCAGAAGATTATTCCTACCGTAAGAGAATGACTTGACACAGAAATATACATGTTCAGGCACACTACTATTCCTGTGTTTAACTACAAGGTTTCTTTAGTTGGGCAAAGGTGGGTGGCATGATAAACTGTATTTACCTGTGGACCAAACTACTTCGGTGATAAGATAAGGTGGCAGGGGATAAGGGCAAGATAAGGGATCCAATTTGCCAGTGATAGGGAGGTGATAAGCACGATTGTGCTGGGTTACGTCCCTCGCGATAGACTCCGTTGCGTGTTAAGTCGCGGGGAGTATCCTTGAGGTGTTGCGGGCGGTTGGGCTGAGTTCGGACCCCGAGCGGACTTTCTACAGACTCAAAGACGATACAACCCAAGGACCGGTAAGACCAGGTCACCGACACCTGGGATCAGGGCTGTTATGGTTTGGACCTGAGGTCGTTTTGTTATTGCGTCATCTTTGGGACAACTTGTCGCTATCACCAAACGGGCGAATGGGGTCGGGCAGGTTGGTTAGTGGCTGGGTGCTCTTAAGTTAGGTTTTAGGTTTTGTTGTTGTCACCGACGCGCGCGGACGGACACACACACACACACACACACACACACACACACACACACACACACACACACACAGAGTATTAGACATTTGGAACAAGTTAGATGAGAAAGTGGTGTGTGCAAAAACAATACACAAATTTAAAAACAGTCTAGATAAAATGAGATATGAAAACGGGACACCACGAGCATAGCTCCCCATCCCGTAAAATACAACTAAGTAAATACAACTAGGTAAACACACACACACACACACACACACACACACACACACAATCACATAAGCACACCTCACACACACACACACACACACACACACACACACACACACACACACACACGCACGCAGACACGTATGCTTGTTGCATTAATGCAAATTTATTTACAAAAGTCTTTGTGTATAGAAATAGATGTTCGATTGCGAATGACATAATTGCATAGGTCTGGTAAATGCTGGGTCAATTTTGGATGCCCGCGGTATGACGTAGGTGTTCCGGTTCTAAGTTAACGTGGTGTGTATCACGTCGTAATTCTACGATGTCGCAACTTCACCTTGTACTACACGAGCACGCACCTTCCCCCATTTTCTTCTCACCCTGTCGCGGTCTTCCCGTTTTCTGTTGTGGCTTTTATAGATGCCACGCAGATATAGTCACTTTTATCCCCTACCCGGTGTGTTCCATGGGTCTGTTGCCTAGGCGCTGGTTCCTACCCAGTGTATTCCGTGCAACTACTCCCTTGGTGCTGGTCTATCTGTTGCACATGCTGTGTATAGGCTGTTCCATTTCGTTTTGTGATTGCTGGTTTCATTTCGTCCAATTTCACTTTCATTTCTGGGTTATTTCCGGAATTTTCCCCCAAACCGTGTCTCTCACTCTCTCGTTCTCTCTCTCTCTCTCTCTTTTCCTTGGGTGGGCTCTTTTTCTCTCCATTCCGTCGTCGTCCTTCCCTTCTTCCTTCATCTCTGTTTTACATTGGTTTTACGTCTCTCTCTCTCTCTCTCTACGAACTTTTTCTCTCTAAACACCCTTTATAAATTCTCTCTGGCTCTATTCCTGTCATTATTTTTTAACCTGTCTCGCCACTCCCAAGGCACGGCGGAGGTTCAGGATTGTCCACAAGGGTAGAAACGCTGGTGAATTACATTACCATTGCCACCAATACTAGATTCACTCCCCCCCCCCCTTTTTTTCCGGTGATTTTGCGGGGCTGATACCCGCCGGGAACAGTTCAGACACGAGCGCAGGAGATGGTGTCCTCCAACAACGGCATGATGCCACTGTTGTAGTGACGATACCGGGCCGGAGGGTACTGAGGTCATGTCCGAGGTCAGCAACGGTTAGAGACCATTACTTAGATGCCCTTCCATATCTCGACCCTTTACTCATCGCTCTCGCCCTCTTACGCCTCCCCGTTTAGGATACCAACACTCTTCACTCTTTCTGGTGCATCTTGTCACTGGAGTTTATTCCTCCTCCTCTTCCTCCATGTTCTCCTTCACCTTCAGCCTCATCCACGCCTCACCTTCACCTCACCCACACCTTATCAGTAGTGTTCCACACCTCCCAACACCCATATCACATCAATTTGTGTCTCGTTCATCCTTCCCATGCAGGCACTGAAGTCGGGATGGTGGCCCATAGCTGGGGGAAAGGGTTCACTTCAGTAAGATTATGTGAAATGAGACTCGCATTCGTTATATTTAAATGTCGTCCTCGTTTAAAAAATCGTGAGGGGTCGAATGAACAATTTTCCTGTTCCACGGTTTTCCAATTTCCAGGTAATGCGACTGTTATTGATTTGATCATGTTTAGGTTTAGTTTAGATATGACAAGCCAAGGCGAATTTTCATTGTGAATTGAATGTTGCCCTTATTTAAGGTTTTAGCTTTTGAGTTGGCTCAGTCATAATTTCCGTGGTAGAGATCGGCATGTCAACAAAGTGTTGGAGATTTGGTCTCCGGGGACCTTCTGGGGGTTTCTCAACAGACCTGTCTGTGTTTTCTCTCGATGTAGGCCTTTCTTCACTTTCCATTGCTCTTCTCCGTCGTCACCATTGTAGTCTTCTTCTTCTTCTTCTTCTTCTTCGTCTTCATCTTCATTTTTTCTTATTCATATTCTTATTCGTCTTCATTTTCTCCGTCACCGTCTTCTTTCTTCTTCTTCTTCTTCTTCTTCTTCCTATTCTTGTGTATCTTCTTCGTCTTCTTTTTCTCTGTCGTCATCGTCTTCGTCTGCTTCTTCTGTCGGCGGTATCGTCATCTTTTTCTCCGTCGCTATCATCATCATCATCATCTACTTTTCTCCGCCGTCAATGCGCCCCTCCCCCGATGGCCCTGTCAACGCCTTCACCCTGTCGTCTTGTTTGTTAGATCTTATGCACTTTACGGTAACCGAGTGGACGAGCAGGGGGGTTGCTGTGTCTGCATTGCTTCTGACCTGGGATTAGGATGGGTCTTTGGTGGATGCGTGCCTTAGCTAGCCACCTTTCTTATAAGGGAAAAGAAGCCCTTGGTATATACGGTAGATAGAAAAATATCCCCCCTGACTTTTTCGTTCTCCATCATCTTGCGATGTTTGTGGCTGTCAGTGTACTAACTTAGATATATATTCTGCTTTCGCTTTTCTTACTATACTCCATCTCCTCTTCTTTGTCTTCATTTCTTCCTCGTCTCCTTTTTCTTTTCCATCGGACTCTTCTCCCCCCTTTTGTCTTTCTTCGTTTTCTTCATCTTCTTCGTCTTCTTTCCTCGCACTTCTGAGCATTTTGAGTGTCTGGCAATCGTGCGGTAACCGTTGCTTGCGTTTCAGAGTGATTTTGTTTCCTTTTTTGAACACCGACGATTAACTTCGAATTGTTATCATCTTCGTTTCTTTTTTGGAGAGCCCTTGTATCAGCATTTTATTCTTGTACTTTTTATTTTATTCTTGGCGTTCTTTGAACTATGTAGATTGAAAAATAAATGACGAAGGCGTGAGCAGCGGTTGGACGCTGGTTCTAACGGTTAACGTCGACTCTCGAATTTGAATCGGAGTAGCCTCACTTATGGGGCTAAATTCCCGTAGCCGAGCTTGTTAAAATTGGTCTTAAAGTATTGGAATTCCATCTTTCCCAAAACCTTTTTAAATTCGGTTGCCGGAATAAAGTTTACTTCAGTTTGTTCCCGACATCGTGTCCCAGTGGAAATAGATGGCAGAATACTGTGGCATTTACAGAAGCTGGTAAGAATTACAGTTTGACAGTACGGATTTCTGAAGCCTAGATTTGTTTATCAAATTATTCTTATTTTTATTTGTTTATTTGTATTATAATTTATTTGTTTGTCTATCAATTTTATCTTATCTTGAGGTGTACGCGATACTAAACAAAATTGCTGATATCTGTCCTTTAACATACATATTTGTAGTGGTAATGAAATTTAATCAAACAAATATATAGTTTATGCACTGAAAATAAATTCTCTTGAATAGAATTAGATTTACAAAAAATAGCTTGTTTTGGAAAATGCTTAAAACTATTCAAACTGGACAGTTTATCAACGCCGTTCTCGTGACGTCATCTTGGGTAACGTTCTGACGACTTTTGTCAGCCTTGCAAGTCGTTCGAATTATCATCAAACTACTTGGCGTTGTCAGTCATATTTTATTATTATTATTGTTATTGATATTGGTGTATTGCGTAGTATTTGAACTGCAAGAATAGCTTTAATTCAGGAGTATACAAGATGATCTTGTGGGGATGTTTATACTTCGAACTATGGTTTTCGGCAAGTGTTTGTGAAACCGAATTGAAAATACATTCCAGACGGGCACATATCTCTCTCTCTCTTTCTCTTTCTCTTTCTTTAATGAAGGCCAACCGTTTCGGGGTTTCACGGACTAGGAAGTACTCCCACTTCGACAGGATTTTCAGGTACCAATGGCCCTTACTCTCTCCCTCTGTCTCTCTCGGCCCTTACCGTCCCACCCACAAATCCAGTTTGGACCTGATGTGTATATATATATATATATATATATATATATATATATATATATATATATATATATATATCCCGCTCTCCCTCCCCCTCTGTCTTTATAAATATAAATTTCTCTATATTTTCATGGGGCTGTTGACGTGGTGTTGCCTTCTCTCTTTGCCCTCTTCGTTACCGGAGAGGCCACGGGCAGATGAATGGAATAAGCTGGTGGCAGTCAGGATGGAAGGAAAATTACAACTCTGTGTGGAATAGCTCCTTCAATGGGGTGCAATTGGGTTGCTGAGCGTGGCATTGGGATACAAATAAAACCAAACTGTTTTATTCAGGTCACAAGCAGCCCGCACCCTCCACCTGTTGGTGGGTCGGCCACAGTTTCTCAGTTTAAGCTTTGTAGATCTTTACATCGACTTGTATTCAGGGGATCCCTTGATACGGGGCTACATAGGACGTAGTCGATTTTTCTGAATACTTAGTGATGAAAACATTATATAAACCATCACCACATTCTAAGAGAGGCAACTAGCCAAAGAGAAACTAGGACATCTCGATTAAGGCACATTATGAAATGAATAATAAAGATTAAGAAAAGAGCCATGGCACGATTAGATATAACATGATGTTCCCCGTCCCGGGATAATGGGTAATGGAACTGCCTAGTGTAGGCCTTATGGTCTCTTGCAGTCTCCTTCATTCTTATGTTCGTATCCATTAGATTGGAACGGTGGCCGTTTCAGCTGACCCGGCGTACGTGTGGGTATTTGACCTCTGTTTTAGCTGCTGCAACTGCTATACTTACGGAGTTAAATGAAGACAACGATGTCGCCGTCAATCTGAAGATTTTACGCCACTACCGATTTGCATTGGCGTCGGTTTGGTAGTATTTTTGTAAGTCCGTGCTAATTCTGTATAGGCAAATAGCCTAACCAAATCTAACCTATGGCATTAGACAAAAATATGACGACAACCTCGGCGATATTGTTGCCTAAATTTACCTTTTTTCAAATTGTTTGGTGTATAAGTACTTTCCGTAAGAAACTGCTCTCCCGCGAAGCAGCGATTCTGCAGGCAGTCCGGGAGGGGAGGGGAAGGGAAGGGGGTGGGGGGTTATCTGCCTGGGTCGTGTCTTGGCGCATCTCCACCCCACCCCCCACACCCTCCTCACCCGCTTTCCCCCCTCTTCCCCCCTCCCCCCTCCCTCTGCCTTTTATTTGCGTCATTATTTTTGTTCATCTTCGTTTTCCGCTGCTCCTTGTCTCTGCCCCCACGCGATGTCGTCGCCGCCGCCACCGCCTGTATCGCTATCGTTGCTGTCACGTTTCTTGTTGCGTCATACTTTCCTACCCTCCCCCTTGTCTCTCTCTCTCTCTCTCTCTCTCTCACACACACACACACACACACACACACACACACACACATAATATGAGCTCTGAGCTCTCTTCCGAGGGGTAATAGCTGTCGATCACGAGTCCAACACGTGATCCAAAACCATGGTTGATCTCACACACATGAATTTGAGTCCAGGTATGCTAGGAAATTAGAGAATAGGAGACGGGACCCAACGAGCGTTGCTCTTTTTAAGTATACTGCAATTAGGTAAATACACACACACACACACACACTCCTTCCACTCCATCTCTCGTTCGCTCGTTCTTTGTATATATTTATACACGTGTTTGTGTGTGTATATGAGAGATGGATAACAACTCGGTGTTTGCTGTACGCTGATATGTTGTCCACGTATCCATTGAAGTGATCTACACATAGAGACGTTACTGACGCCCTTGAGCAAGGGGATGGTGTGTGTTTCTCTTGTATGTGTCTGTGCTGTAAGGTCGCGATATTATACATAGATCAGCGTATATACGAGCTCAACTCTCAATCTGGAAGGCTGTAATTGTCGATCACTAGTCCGACACGTGCTCTATGATAAATCACGTACTGTTACTCGTTCGTCTTCCCCGTCCTTTCATTTTTTTGGTTCCCTTACCACGGTCCCAACACGGCCGCAACTCCAGCACCCCATAAGCCAGCTCCCCCCCTCTCTCCCCCATCTCCCCTCTTCGTTCCCCTTCTTTCCCCTCCGTTCGTCTCTTCCCTCGTCTCTCCCCTCAGAACTCCACTTCCTCCGTTGTCGCCTCGGCCTCCTACCTCTTCTCCCCTCGTTTGACTCCGTTTCCCCTCCAGCAACACCCCTTTCCCCTCGCTCCACACCCCTTCCCCCTCCCCCTCCCCCCTCTCTCCCCCTCACCTTCCTCCTGCCTCTCACCGCCGGTCAACCGTTCCCCCTCTTTGTATTTCTGGGAAGTTGTCCCCTCTGAACCTTTAAGGAACGGTTTACCCCCCTCCCCTTACTTCCTCCTCCTCCTCCTCCTCTTTCCTTCTGTCCTCCTCCTCCTCTGTTCCTCATCTACTTCACCTCCTCACAATTCCTGGTTTCATTATTCCTCTTCCCTCTTTACTGGTCTCGATACCAAACGGTAACCACGTACAAAATTAAAATCCTGTGACTGCAATTGGAGCACAAGAGCCAATCACCTCTTCCCCATCTAACGAGTGTCATAGAAACTGTTAGAAAAGATTGGCCACAAACAAAATAAAGGAAAAAAAAATCCCACCCCTTAGAGAAGTTGGCCGCCTCCTCCTCTCCCCTCCCCTCCCCTCCCTTCTTTCCCCAACACACGTGGCTGTTTCTTCAGCTCCCCTCTTGGATTGGACTCTCCCCCCCCCCAACGTCCACTCCCCCCGGAACCAGGTCTCAATCTCTCCCCCCCTCCCTCCTATCCCTTCGTCTCCATCTTATCTCTACTTTATTGTTCTCCCTTTTCTTTCCTTCCCCACCTCTTATATTCCTCTTCATCCTTTCCTCTCCCATTCTCCAACACCTTCTCCCTCCTCCTCCTCCTTTCTCCTCCTTTCCTTCTCCTCACACATCACCACCACCACCGCTGCACCAACTCTTTTTCCATCTCCTCACTGGTGTTTTCTTTTGCACATTTTTCTTCTTATATCGTCGCTTTTCTTCTTTTATCGTCCGTCTCCCCATTACGTTCTTCTTTGTGTTTCGCATGTATGCACTTACCCTCTTCTTTTTTCCTTCCTTGATTTTATCTTTCGTATTCCATTTTCTTGTATTGCCTAAGTCTTCTCTGTATTCTCTCTTCACACCTTTCTCATGCTTTCTCTTTCTTCTCCTTTCTTCTTCTTCTTCTTCTTCTTCTCTCGCCCCATCTTCGTCTTATTCCTCGTCTTCTATTTTCTCATCTTCCTGCTTGCCTTATATTTTCTTTCGTCCTCTTTCTTCTTCTACTTCTTTTTCTTCCTCGTCTTTCGTTGTTCGTCATCTTCACCTCTTCTGTTTTCTTCGACGCCTCCTTCTCCCCTCCTCAACTCTCGTCATCACCTTTGCTCCAACTTTATTCACCTCCTCCTCCTTCTTCTCATCGTCCATTCCATCCTCCTCTTTCTCTTCCTCTCCGTCCTTTCCATCCTCTAAGCCCTCGTCTCTCTCCCACTCTCCCTCAACTTCCTCCTCCTCCTCCTCCTTTCCCCCCTCTCCGGCTTACTACTTTATCTCCCCTCCTCCTCCTCCTCCTCGCTGCTGGTAGCCTCCTGATCCTCCTCGTCATGCTGGTTTCCCGACTGCAACCAACCCGCAAATGACTACCACATTCTGCAGAGTCACTGGCAGCCCTGGTGGCTGTGGAACAAGTGTGTGCGTGTGCGTGTTTGAGTATGCGGTCGTGTGTTTGTGTGCGCGTTTGTACGTGTGCGTGTGTGTGTGTGTTGATGTGAGGAGAGGATGCTGAGTTTTTTCTTTTGAACACCTAGCAACCGTTCATGTGAAGGGTGTTTTGGCCATCCTTACCCAAGGAGTGCAACGGGGATTAATAAAATCGCCTGCCGACAGCCAGAACAAGTACCTCTACGGTACAGAAAGGATTACTTTGTACCAGTAGAGCTTTTACGAAGCGAGTTGTTGTTGTTGTTCTTCTTCTTCTTCCTCCTCCTCCTCTTCGTCTTTTCCTCTTTCTTCTTCGTCTTCTTTTTCTTCTAAATTTTCTTCTTCGTATTCTTCCACTTGTTATTCCTCTTGTTCTTCCTCTTCGTCTTCTTCATCGTCTATTTCTACTTCATTTTCTTCCTCCATCCGACCTCGTCATATACCGAAAGGTCTCTGTCTTCATGATTTCCTTTCATAACTCGATTTTTTCACAATTGAACTGATTATTCATTGTACAGTATTCAAACTGCTGACCTGTAGGACGCCAGTCGGGTGAATAGGGATCTGGGAGTCCCCACGGGACTGGGGAGTGAAGCATTGATGTTGGGAGTTCTGGGGAGCTACGCCAGGATGCGTGGAGTTGAACGTTGTCTGAAGAAAAGATCAGAGAGAATTTGTGAGTGGAGTCGTTCTACCCCCGTAGGAATGTCTTCAGGAGTTGGGAGGATGTGTAGAGGATGGGAAGGAGGAAGGAGTTTTCTGGGAAGTGATGAAAAGAAGAGGAGTGTACGTACACTGGAATGAAAAAATGTGTGCACACGACTGTGCGTGCCGCGGGTCATTATGTGGGGAGTAGGGGAGGAAGTATGCATTTGTAATCTATGTACGTGTCTGTGTGTGGCTTTGTGTGGTTTTATGTATGTTTGTCTGTCGGCGTGTCTGTGTGTGTTTGTGTGAGTGTGGGGAGAGGGAGGGAGGAGGATGTTGGAAGGAACCGCTGGGAGTTCGTGGAGTGATGTGGTCGAGTAGTTCCATGACCTTCGGAGCTCCTTTGGTGTTGACCTTGAGGGTGGTGCTGGTTCACCCGACGTTTCTCTCTCTCTCTCTCTCGCTCTCCTTTTTCTTCTTCCTCTTCCCCCTTCTTCTCCTCCTCCTCCTCCTCCTCCTCCTCCTCCTCCTCCTCCAAATGTATTAGGTCTAAAACTCCCAGATCTTGTTCAACAGTTTTAGTAACGCAGTTTCTTCTTCCAAATACTTCCCAATGTTGCTCGTGAGCGTTTGTGTGTGTGTGTGCATGTGCATGTGCGTTTGAGTTTGTGTGTTTGTGTGTTCGTACGCACCAACTTTCTAGTGAATGTCACCAGCTGGACTCGACCATGTTCGATATGATGCGGGTGGGTGGGGGGTGCTTGTTCTACTCGATCTGGTGCTGGCGAAGGTCGCCAACTCAGCCACATTGTTGGATTCCTGGGGATCCCAAAAACCTAGGGAGGATGTGTGTGTCTTGTCTAGAGAGAGTTCAAGATCACTAGAATACTTGCCAGACAATCTAGAGGTGTGATAGTGGACTAAAGTGATGGTTCGTAGATCTATTATATACCTTGCACCAAAATATCAAGTTGAACTCCCTCACCCCTGTGTGTGTGTGTGTGTGTGTGTGTTTACCTCTGTCATGTTGGTAGAAGGCATAAAAATACACAAGATAGAACCATGGTTAGTTCTTGTAGAGAAAGGACGGCTTGACCAGCCTGTGCATTAGGTAGAGATAGAGGGAGAGATGGAACGAATGCCTCTGGGAAATAACCTGTTTGGAACGTAATTGATCTGGAAAGTGTAATTTATTAAACACGGCCCCACCCCTAAAGAAAATTGTTACTCGTCTTAACACTGCCCCTTGGCAAACCTGTTTTGAATATTGGTTTAGCAGCATCAGATGGTGATAGATGGATCAACGGGAGCTGATAGTGGCCACTAGAACCAGAAGCTGCGACTAGAATAGATTTTATATATTTATTTATTTGATTTTCATTTATCTGTTTATTCTTTTTTATCCGAATATTTTTTCCGAAGCTGGGAACTCTTCCAATCGTTCGGGGAAAAAATCGTTCCTTTTTTTTTTTTTTATTGACTGGTTTCTCTGCTTTTCGGAGGATTCACTTCATTTATTGATTTATTTATTTACTTATTTTATTTAGGAGTTGGTAACTAAAGGTGTGTAGCGCCGATGTATTGAATTCTTGCTTAAGTATTATCTATTTGAGGGAGAGTACCGGCGAGTTCACTAGCCTGGCCCGTGCCAGGTGCTTTTTGGATTTGCGTTCCAGTGGGTAACTTCTTTCCAAAAACATACTCCATCACCGAAGTCACATCGGAAAGTAAACTGAATCCTAAGTCAGGCATAGACGTATTCGGATGCAGACCGTAGCTTCACCCGACGCCCTTAGTACCGCATTCCTCCGATTCCCCTTGGCCGTCTGGGGATTCGTCTTGGACGTGAAGTCTTTCTTCTTGAAGAAGATGACAAAACGAGCTTCCAGAATTTTCAGTCGCATTCCTCTAGTTTCCCGTCGCGGTGACGCAATTCTTGTCGTCCTCTCCCAGTGGACAGGTCGGTTCGGGGCACCTGCACTTTCCCTGCTTTTGTCTTCTGTTCATATTTTCATTTCCTGGTACGTTTTCTTTCGAAGTGAAATGTTACAGTTCGCATCCTTGCCCGAGTAGTTCGATTTTCTTCTCTTTCTCTTTCCGTCTACATCCTTGAACAACCTTCCATGTCACAGGTCGTGTCAAATATTTTTTTCCTTCATTTTATGACTTTTTATCAAGTTTTAGTATTTTCAGTCGACACCAACGCCTAAATAATTGAACAAGTCTATTCACTCTGGGAAGAAACGACATGACGTCATAAAGTACGATTCTGGGACAGCCCGGTCGTGTCGAGATATTTTTCATTTCTCTCCCCCCCCCCCAATTGAAACTCGGGTTTCCTTCCTGTCACCATTTACGCAAAAATAAATAGAAATAAAAATAAATCACTTGTAAAATTAACGGTATTACGTGGTAAGGTTCTATAGTGTGCTGAATCTACTTGTTACCTTGCTATTCCTTAACCTTGATTCAAGGCAGACTTGTTTGTATGGCACCTTGCACGCCGTCCCATGACGTCATATCGTTTATTTTATTTCTAAAGTGAACTGAACTCTTAGGTAGACCTTCGTCACCATTTCGGCGCTTGTCGTCGTCATCTTAATCTTTATCGTTATTGTACCAAATGAGTGTCCTTAGATATTCCAGCCCTTGTCCAGCGAGGTCATTTTCCCTGCTGAATAAAATCTTCCGGCACCGTTAATGATACAGTTTCTATGAAACGCAACAGTTACTTTTTGTCCAGTTTCAGTGGGTTGGTTTCACGTTGACTGTAAACAACTCTGTCGACAACACACACACCCCTTTGTCTCTCGTTCTTTCCTTTCACTGTTGAAAGAGTGTCTGTCAGAATAATTATAGGCACTGCTTTACACACAAGGGATTGAAGACATGCCACGAAAGTGGGTAGAATAATCTGCCAACATTGATGTGTTGTGTGAGTTTGTGCACGTAGTGTGTCCTACCCACCTCCACTTTCCCACTGTCCCCTAATCCGGCGTTTCCCAAACTTTTCCGTCCCTAGCACCCCCAAACCAGGTGTAAGTAGTCCAGCATCCCCTAACTAATATCTTATTTCTAGAAGGATAAAGGAAAGTGTATGTATGTATGTATCGCTTCTCAGCACCCCCTGTAATTGATTTCAGCACTCCAGGTTGAGAAACTGCCCTAATTGAAGGAGTTCCCCTCTCCACCGGACTTGGGTGCTGGCACAGGAATTCTTAAGTTCCTCAGATGTCCATCCGATCGTTTGATGTCTCAAGAGGCACGCCCTCCCTCCCTCCCTCCCTCCCTCCCACGCCTTCGCCAGGAGACTCGGAAACTCCAGAGGTCGGCGTCAAGCGCGGGACTTCAATCCCCAGTATATCTGGATGCAGTTGCGACACTACGTGCCGGAGGGGTAGGGTGAGGGGGTAGGGTGGTGCCGGGCTTGTCGTGGCCTACTGGGAGCTTTCTCGCACTCTTGTCCTTACTCTCATCTCTCCTCTCTCTCTCTCTCTCTCTCCTCTCTCCTCTCTCTGTTGTTTATTTCTTGCTGCTGCTGCTGTGGCTCCTGCTTCTTCAACACTCCTTTAGTCGCGCGGGCCGGGGATAGGCGAGGCGGGGAATATCTGGTTCTTAGTGGAGAGTTATGATAAGCCTTACGTCCTCGGAACGCAGGATAGGTCCGTTCTTGGTAAAGCCTGTTCGAGACTAGAGCGATTGGGAATGACGTGGGTGGCCCCCTCGATCTTAGGGGAGAGATACGTGGACTGTTGTGAAAGCATTCATTATGGCTGTTTTTGCGTGTTCTGGTCAGTGGAAAATTAGACTTAATGACGATATGTGTCTTGATACAGGAGTGGGGAGGGACATACTGCGTTTTTTCCTCCTCATCATCCTCTTCTTTCGACGGAGTAGAACTTTGTGATAAATTTTCGTGATGTGAGGACACGAAGTATTTCGGAGTGGTGATGTGAGATTACCCGCCCGTGGTGCAGAATTGTGATGAGATTTTCATAAGTGACTAAGTACTTAGACCACTCACGTGTTTTTATCTTGACAAGAAAATATGAAGATTGTGAAAGACATTTATGATATTCTTAACTGCTATGATGAAATTTGTGAGAAAAAAAAACTGTGATGTATTCTGGGTAACGGAGTTTTGTACTAATCTTGTGGTGAGATGAGAAATACTTTTGCATTTATTATTAATATTCTGACAGTTCTTTCTTAAAAAATATGTTTAAAACGAAAATGCCTTTCAAAAACATATCAACATAGTAGGGAGTGTCTTGGGTATAATTAATTTTCTACATTTGTTTTGAATATTGGAAACTTCCGAATTTTAGAGGTTCCCAATAATAGAGAAAACTATATGTTGAAGTTGATGTACATCTCGGTGATAGAATGTTACATAACTAGTAGAACAAGGAGGGGAACAATTTGGAATAATCAAGTCCAAAGTTCGTAATTTAAACTTTTGAAGATTGAGCCGAACAGGTTAAGAATCCTCGTGTTCTAAGGTATATGGTACGTGAGGATGAATCTCGTGTATATTTCTGTGACACTACCTCATGAATTCTCCACCTGTATTAACTCGACGGAGATTTTGTTCCGCTACATTGTCAGGTGGTTTTGTTTGTGAGTATATGTCACCTAGTGTTTCTCTCTCTCTCTCTCTCTCTCTCTCTCTCTCTCTCTCTCTCTCTCTCAACGTGTATCGAACATTTGACGTCGCTGTCCGCGTTCACTTGTTACTGTCAAAAGTAGACGGCTACCTTTCAATGAGGGACTTTTCCTTTCGAGAATTGGCCACCGCACCGCTGTTGTTTTCAGTCTTTACATGGTCAAGGATATCGCGTGCGCGCACACACACACACACACACACACACACACACACACACATGGCAGTACCTGGTTCGAATCCTACCCAGGGCCGAAATTATTTCGGTATCGCTGCGCTTCGGGTCGTTACTCCGACTCTCGTGGGCGGGAAGTTTGGGGTGTGTGTATGTGTGTAAGGTCATAGCATTACCCATAGATTGGTCATACGAGCTCTGAGCTCTCTTCCAAGAGGGAAATAGATGTCGATCACGAGTCCAACATGCGATCCAAAGACCAAGGTGAATACACACACACACACGGGCGCACGCACCTAGGAAATATGTAGCCAAAGAAGACTATGGTAGTGGCAATGCCTAAATACTTAAATATAAAATATACGGAATATTGAAATAAATCTTATCCTCGACAAAAAAAGGGCATAACGGTGGTCTGAGATTGACCACAAGGATATAAGCACAGGGGAAGTTCCAATGTTCAACAATTAGAAACACAAGTAGAGGAATAAGCGAAGAGAATGGCTTCCCAGGTTAAGTGCATGCGGGATATCTAAGTAGATTGTGATGAGACTGTTAAAAAAAAGAGGAAGTTGAACATAGTCAGCCGTTTTAAGCAAATAGTAATACTATCGAGCAAGTGTGTCATTTCTTGATTGACAAATACAAAAATATACAATTAAACTTATTAAATGTAGTACTTCTGCATACACTCTTACTGTAAAATGTTGTAATAGAAGTAACGATGTTTAAGTCCGATAAGGACAGACTGTCCGGGCGGGGCGGGGCGGGGGCAGTATTGCAGTAAGTTATATACTTCTATTTGATGCAATCATGTCGATAGAAAATATGAATGAAACAAGTGGTCGATTGTTCGTGGGCATAGGCAACTATTTGCCGTTCACACACACACACACATACACACACACACACACACACACACACACACACACACACACATATATATATATATATATATATATATATATATATATATATATATATATATATAATTATGATAATGAACAACGCAAAATATATTGTACCGTTTGGAGATACAGGTCAGGTGTTAGTACCGCTACCCCCAGCCCCCGTCCATGGGTGTACACATGCTTCTCATCTAGAGCGCGCGCACACACACACACACACACGTACGCACACACACACGACTTCTACGACTTGACGGCGCAGTGGTAGCATTCGCTGCCGCCAGATGCTCCGGATTAGAATCCCGCCCAGGGCTGAACGCTGCAGGTCGTTACTCCAACTTGTGGGCGGGGAGTTGGGTGGGTGTGCGTGTTTCATGTATGAACTATGAGATCTCTTCCGGGAGGGAAATTGCTGTCTATCACGAGTCCAACACGTGATCCAAGACCATGGTGAATCACACACACACACACACAAGTCCAGTTTGGCAGCACATCGGAGCACCTGTTGGGTGTTTCCGCACGCGGTTCTGCATTAACGAAGTTGTCTTTGGCGGTTTCTGCTTGGTGGGCGGAAGGGCGGTTCTTCGCCGCCGTTTCAGACCTACGCTGACTTGGTGTGGCGTCCAGTTGATAATACGTCGCGTTCTGTCAGTACCGCCGTCATCGTGGAGGTATTTTGTAAATACCAGCCAATGTTTGGGTATAACATTCTTTTTAGAACCTAAACTAATCTAACGTCCCGCAGAAAAAAATCGGGAAACTTGTTATTGTCGTTATTGTTTGTTTAATTATTATGATTTTTTATTTTTATATATTATCATTTTTTAAGTTAGGGTGAAGGTTTGCAATGAATGTTGAATTAAATTCTAGCTGCATTATTCAGTAGCATAAAGGGATTGTGTTTTAGTTGTTTTATGTTAATTTTCTTGTTTCCACTTTTCTTCGTTGTATTTTGTTTTTCTTTTAGTAACAATTGTGGTAAAGACTTTTTCATTCCCCACCCTTTTTTTTTTTTTTTTTTTTTTTTTTTTTTTTTTTTTTATAGACCCGGTCTAGAACCCAAACAACCCAGGTACATTTTAGTCTATTACAGAGGAAACTCGAAAATAGGCTCTTATTAAAAAAGAATAACGAAAACGTCAGGAAATGCAAAATTCACGATATTTGCGTCTAACCTTTCATTGTCTTCACAGTCGACTAGTCCTCAAAAATAGCAACCCCAGAACCATTCACGACGTTGAAACGCTATGTGTTTCCACGCGAATGTTAGACGAAAAATATAATTTAATTTTGATTCGAAGGTGTATTAACGCTAAACACGCTAGACGCCCGTGTTGCAGTCTTGTGCTTGTCGTTTAGTCTATAGAAAATGGAAGATGGTACTCCGTACAGTTTATATGTGTGTATATATATATATATATATATATATATATATATATATATATATATATATATAGTATGCGTGTGTGTGTATGGCAATAACAAACACTGGTAACGTGTTCAATTATGCAAGAATGAATACTGAAAAAGAGAAACTAAACGAAGCAGAGCGCTTTCTTATAGTACACCCAGTGCAAAGTACAAGATGTAATATACGAAAACTCTGCTTCATTTAGTTTCTCTTTCCCATATATATATATATACACAAAGTAGACCACTTGGAAAAAGGAAACTAACGAAGCAGAGCGCTTTCGTATATTACATCTTCAGTGCAACAAGATGTAATATACGAAAGCGCTCTGCTTCGTTAGTTTCCTTTTTCCAAGTGGTCTACTTTGCATAAGTGAACACACGTACCCGTGTTCTTATTAGCAGATATATATATATA
The DNA here is from genome assembly GCF_046742065.1 of Oratosquilla oratoria. Lineage (NCBI taxonomy): Eukaryota > Metazoa > Arthropoda > Malacostraca > Stomatopoda > Squillidae > Oratosquilla > Oratosquilla oratoria. Next base: position 29,181,506 of record NC_134811.1, on the reverse strand, counting down.
TATGTATATATATATATATAATATATATATATATATATATTTACGAGCCCCCGCCTGCGGCGGCCCCTGCCTCGCAGGGTGCTTGGCCTTCGGCTTCTATTCCATGTATACAAAATTAGGGGCAAATGAAAATTCTCTCCTTTTTTCATCGTCTCATCTTTAGAAAGACTGAAAGTAACGAATGAGTGGATAAAATAACTTGTTCTGTTGACAAAATGTCACAATTTGCTTATTTTAGAAAAGATTGTCGAAATATTGTTTCATGTATATATTAAGATATCAAATAATTCCGACTGTCGTCCCCGGATTCGAACCGAGACTCGTGACGACAGTCGGAATTATTTGATCGACATCTCCATCACTGGTGATTCTATTCAGATATTAAGATATATATCAAATTTACGTACATTTTATGGCTATAAGAGGAATTTGTGTGTGTGTATGTGCGAGTGTGCGCGTGCAGAAAATCATCTAATGTGACTCATTTGCATTTAGGAGGTGTGGTCTCCTTAAGACAAACGTTCACGATGCTTAACGTTTGCGCACGTTACGCAACGTTAATTGTTTGTTTACGTACGCAACGTTAACTGCATTCTAGATCCTGTACTGAACGGGCAGTGGCAAGTTGCCATAAGTGTAGTGTAGACTGGCAGCCTGCCATGCATGTACGTCTGCCTACGCATGCGCGAAAGCTTGTGAAGTCGTCGTTGGTTTGTACCGCCAGGTAGTCCGAGTTTTGTAGAGTTTGTTGTAAAGTATGGAGTACATTTTTTTTTCTGTAATGTGAACACTGTGTAGAAGATATATAAGAAAAAAAGAATATTGAAAGTTATGCTTATTGTTATAAACATCTTTAGGATTGTGCGAGTTTTGTCCATGTTCATTTCGTCCAGCCCGGGTTTTAGTTGCTGCCTCCTACTAGCCTCACAGCCGGGAAGTTGGGGTATGAAAACGGAGGGAGAGGAAGAGGAGAGGGGCGAGGAGTCTGTGCCTTTGCATTATATTCCGGGGAGAAAAATGCGTCGTAGTTTTCTCCTTCTCTCCCCATTTCTCCATCCTTCTCTTTCGTTTAGTTTGCAAAGAGAAAGTCGGGAGAGTGGGACGCACCCCCAAAAAATATATATTTAGGAAGAAGGAGGATTTTTCGTACATCGACAGAGTCGAGTTTAGCGTGGCTTAGATGCTGTGGCCTGCGTCCCTTCTGGCATGCTGAACTTCAGGCAGGGAGTGTTGGATGGCGAAATTTACTAATGCACTATATCTATCCTTATTGTATGTGCGCTGTGTGTGCCAACATGGTCTGTATAGATAGGTAGACTGCATACCTTTGCCTGTGCGCGTTTTAAAGTTGAATTATGTATTGCAAGAGTTTATTCTGGAGTGGTCCCACGCGGAATAGATTGAATTGTGCTTTGACAACGACTCTGCTTTTCAGCATATCGTGATGACTTGGAATCTAATCCTGTTTTACATTAATCTTGTTGTATGTGGACGCCTGAAAAGAGTTGCACGTTGGGCCTTGCATGTCAAGTAAGGATTTTTGTCTTGCTCAGTGAAATCGAGGGATTAAACACGATCGAATTAAACACGCTCTTCACGAGAATCTATCAAATAGAATTCATACAACTAAACCACAATTGCTGTATAGTCCAAACACGAACCAAACCTTGAGGAACGACTGCGAAAGACGAGAAGGAACAAATAGTAAGGGAGAAAGATGACCTTGAAGGATACTTGTTGTATGCCCGGATGAAGGAAACCAGCTAAAGACTAACGAGGTTTTTATCTTTTCGTTTTCTTCTTCTTCTTCTACTACTACTACTACTACTACTACTACTACTACTACTCATCCTCATCCTCCTGCGAGTGAGATGTCCTTAAAGGAAGTAAAGGTTATTTAGTTATGGTGTGAACCGTAAGGTTGATCTCTTGTGTTCTTTTTTATATCTTTTAGTTTCCTTCTTCTCCTCCTCCTCCTCCTCCTCCTCCTCCTCCTCCTCCGAGTGAGATGTCCTCAAAGAAAGTAAAGGTTATATAGTTATGGTGTTAACCGTGAGGTTTATCTTTTGTGTTCAGTTGAATGTAATGTTTAGGGTGAAGAATTTATTAGATCAACTATAAACAGTGGATACCTTCGTAAAAAATTAATAACCACACTACAAATTTCGCAAGTCTTCAAAGACCAGTAGCAGTAGCCAATGGGATGTTTGATGCCATGGGCAAGAAGGAATGGATTGTGGTCATAGAACTGCAACCAAGTGGAGGGGAATGTTCACTGTGAGAAAAGCCAGTAATATTCAATCCGCGACAGGGAATGAAATGAATTATTTCACTTTTACCCGGATGAATAATGTGGAGCTCTCACAAAGGTCCGTCCACGGATTTTAAGGAAAAAATGAAAGCGGGATATGAATAAGAATTACGAGATGAGCGAGAAATTACACTTTGAAAACTTAACATGGATGAATAATGTCGAACAAGCTAGTCATTTGACACACGTTTCCTGTTCATCGTCAAACTGCGTGGATGAGATATTGTAGTTGGATGAGCCAGGGAATACTCCGTTTTCATCCATTTTTGTAAGTTGACTGAAGAAAGGGACACTAGAATGCATCTGTATGTTTGGTCAATGAACGAGAATTGGAAGTGACCTGTGCTTTTGATGTGACCTGTTCGAGGGATTTGAACATCTGCAGGTTGAGAACTTAGGCAGGTGTCACACTGTCCGGCGCGGCAGCGTCGTTGCGGTTTGTTGGCTCTGGCGAAGTCCGCCCTACCGACCTATTAGACTTGGAAGGGTATGATAGTATATTTAACTAGGGGGGAGATGATGGTCGTCGTTATATAAAGTTCCCGCTACCGCCAGGAGATTTCATTAAGCTAATGAACTTGCAAACATCATCTGGCCTCAGGGTGTGGCACCGAAGCCGTTGTCTCACAGATTTCATGGAGAAGCCAAGACAAAAGCAAGAATAGAGGACAACTCTCCCCCTCCCCCCCCCCTTTTTTTAAGGTTTTTGAAAAGTTAAGAATTCTGGACTACAGAATTGTTTATTTATTTATTTATTCATGTGTTTGTATTTTGATGGCAGAGGAACTATATGCTCTTTTAATTTCCTGGTGTTTTCTCTCAAAAGACGGGACTGCAAAAGATTAAAATACCGTATCTTTGCGTTTCATTTACAGTACCACTAAAATAGAATATTTCATTTGTTTTGTTTTATTTATTTATTTCATTTAGTAAAATAAATGGTTGAAATATTTTGATGCCATGATAGGTCTGACCATCGTGTTTTACGATTTTTGGTCTTTGCTAAATAGCACCCCATAAACTTGGGTAATGTTTCCCACCGTAGCGATAAAGAACAAAAACTATTGAGGCTCTCATAACCTCAGTGGTTACCAGTGTGGGGTTCTTAGAGGTCCCCAGAATTCACTAGAACCTTCAAGCAGAGTCTACGGACTGAAAACCAATGGATTTTATTTAGTGTTAACATACATAAGAACATAAGAATGAAGGAGACTGCAAGAGACCATAAGGCCTACACTAGGCAGCTCCGTATCCATCACCACCTGTCATCCCCATCCATAAAGTTGTCTAATCGTTTCTTAAAACAACTGATAGTTTCAGCGCTTACTAAATGGTTACTAAGTTTATTCCATTCGTCGACCACCCTATTAGTAAACCAATTCTTGCCTATTTCCTTTTTAAATCTAATCTTTCGGCTGAGAAATAAACAGTGTAACATAAGTGTAGCACTGCAATACGTTTAATCAGTCTTCTTTTAAAAGCAACTCCTGACCACCTCGTCTTGTAGACTTGGGGAACCAGACTAATATTGTTGTTACTTAAATCGAAGTTTCATTTAGAAAAAAAAATCGTTTTTCTGTCTTCACTGTTCTCGCATTTTATTGGTGTCATATTGGACATTCTTTAGTGAAATTCACACTCCTTATATGTTTGTATTATACTGTATGTATGATACATAAACCGGTAAAACTTAAGCACGAGGCATAAGAAAATATTTATATCTTCAACTTTTAGCTGCAAGAAACGTGATAGAAAAATAAAACATGTAAATTATAAAGTATGGCTGTTTGATACACTGAAAGCTAGATATATAATCCAAGCATAGCCAAGCTTTTTAGCTGCAATTGTAAATTAATTTTTTAATATAATTAAAACTGTCATTTGAGAATGTTTTGGATAATGCAATTATAATTATATTTAAGTAATGTAATCGAAATTAGTGAGCAGTCATGCGTGCACACACACGCACACACACACACACACACACACACGATATTGTAATGATCATGGGTTACGTCAATAATAGTCGTCTCATTTTAACCTTTAATCCCGGTGAAGAGCTCCTTCAAGTCGAGCAAACTGACTTCAAGAGCCTCGCTCCTCCCGTCCAGATGCTCACTCAAAAGACCCCTAGAGGTCTCTGCCTCCTGATTGGTCAGTTCTCTCTCGCCTCAGTCTCCTGATTGGTCAGTACTCTCTCTCGCTTCTGTCTCCTGATTGGTCAGTTCTCTCCCGTCTCTGCCTCATGATTGGTCGGTTCTCTCGTGCCTCTGTCTCCTAATTGTTGGTCCTTTCTCTCCCGCCTCTTTCTCCCGATTAGTCAGTACTCTCTCGCTTCTGTCTCCTGATTGGTCAGTTCTCTCCCGTCTCTGCCTTATGATTGGTCGGTTCTCTTGTGCCTCTGTCTCCTAATTGGTCCTTTCTCCCCCGCCTCTCTCTCCTGATTAGTCTCCCGTCTCTGCCTCATGATTGGTCGGTTCTCTTGTGCCTCTGTCTCCTAATTGGTCCTTTCTCCCCCGCCTCTCTCTCCTGATTAGTCAGTTCTCTCTTGCCGCTGTTTCTTGATTGGTCCGGCCTCTGTCCCCTGATATATATTTTTTTTACTTCCGTTCTTTCAGCCGCGTTTCAGTAAACGAAATCATCGCTTCAGAACCACGGCTGAAGTAACGAGGGTTGCAAAACTGGGTCAGACAGAAGGAAGAGGTGGATTCTGGGGGACTGGCGGATGAGAAATGAAGGTAGACTACGTGGACTGTCCTCTCAGACACTATAGTACTCTGGTCTCTCTCACTGCTATAGTTGGAAATCAATGGAATTTTTCATGGATTTTTTTTTTTTTTTTTTTTTTATGCGGTTTGCATGTCACGTAGATACACCCATATATACATATATGCTTACATGATACATGCGTATGTAAATATGTATGTTATTGTGACGCAGGGTGATAGTGAAATGAAACGAAACACATTGAAGATAAAGCCACGTGAGATAGAGTCTATGGCCGAGGAATGAGAGTCGATAATTAATTCCCCAAGGGAGGAGCTACCACCTGGTCCCCCCTCTCCTTCCCCCCCCTCACCCCCTTCCTTTCCGTCATCATCTTTCCACATCTCGTCCGTGTTCTCTCTCTTTCCTGGGAACTTTTTGTATATTTTCTATATCCTCCTCCTCTAAACGCTTGTAACGTTGACTGTCCCTCCTTAACATATAAGACACTTTGGAGCTTTCCTGTCCCCAAGGATAGAAGCCCTGGTTATCAGCAACGAGATACAAAGAAAAGATAACCACCCACTTCTCCTAAAGAAGCACCTTTCCCCCCATCAGTTGTTTGCGGAATTCCTCTCCGTCAAAATTATCTCCTACCCTTTCGGTGACCAAGTCTTCTTCTTCGTTCCCCACCCACCCACCCATCTGGCATTCTCCTCCTTATGACTCCGTGTCCATTCTTTCCCTCCTCCTCCTCCTCCCCCCCCTCCTCCCGATTCGCTCTTTCTTTCATGCCTTCGAATTTATTTATCTCGTTATCTTTAATCTCGGGACGCTCATCTCTCTTCCTCCTCTTCTTCTTCTTCTTCGTATTCGTCTCCTCCCACCTCCCTCCATCTTCCAGCAGCGCTGGTGTTTGCTTGCATTGATTTTATTCCAGGCTCCATCTTACTTACCTTCATGTTATTTCGATGCTTGTTGGTGGCAGCCAGGGTCTCCAGATCATTCCTCTTGGCTACCCGACTGCCACTAGAATGCAGGAGAAAGTGCTACCCTGCACAGAGGCGGTTTATTGATAAGGGCACTCTTTCGTTGTCTCGAGTTCATAGGCTATGACTACCTCGCTATCTAGATGTTTTAAGCTAACTCCCTCGCTATCTTGGGTACCGAAGAGCTGCCACGGAAGTGATTAGAATAATCTGGTGGCACCCAGAGTGCAAGAAGGGACTGAAGGGCTTAATCGAGAACGGCAATTTTCGATGTCGAGGGGCACGGAGGTGGGTTAGGCACAGCAGGATCTCGACAAGGAGGTCTGTGGGTCCGGCCAATGATCATTGTTGGCCATGGAGTTGTTGTAAGTGTTCTTTTGGGGTTGCAAATTAACCCTGAAGGGGCGGGGGATGTGGGGAGGGGATTAGTGTGTTAAGAAATATCGTTTGGCGGCAGTCAGATGAACATAAACTAACGAGATGCCTTCTTTTGCAGACTTATACTTGGCCCCCGGCTTCACCGCACAAGCAGCCTCACTTCAGCCGAGTACAACCGAAGTCAGTAGCAGCTATAGCTCGGGAAGCGGTGGCAACTACTTCGGAAGCAGCAGCAGTAGTAGCGGTTACAACGGTGGGAGCAGTAGCAACAGCAGCACCAGTAGCAGCAGCAGTAGTGGCTACAGTACCGGAAGCAGTAGCTACGCTGTCGAGAACGACACTGGATACGGCGGGGGAAGTACATGTAATTACGGCGCAGATACCGGTGGTTACAGTGGAAGTGGTGAGGGCGAAGGCACTAGCAGCGGCCAGGACTACGGCGGGAGTGCCAGCTACACGACCTCGAACCCGAAGAACGTCTACGTCGGAGGAGGTGCGGCCAGTAGCAGTTACTACGTCCCAGGAGGACAGGTAGCTCCCTCTTCCTCCGCGGCCTCGGGTTTGGATCTGCCGCCGTCGCCTGCCACAGCGACGCCGCCTCAGGAGCCGCCACTTCTTCAGCCTTGGCAGCACTTCGAGTGTCAGTCTTGCCGGACCGTCTTCAAGGATGGGGATCTCCTGCGTGACCACTACTTCATCTTCCACCCCAAGCTGGCCCACGAATGCCGTCTGTGCCTGGCCAGGTTTTACAACTCAGAGCTCCTGTACGCGCACATCCGCCAGCAGCACTTCAGTACCCAACACGCCTCAGCCTACCGTCTAGAGGGTCATAACGCTGCCGCGTCCTCGACCAACTACTCTTCGCAACGTCAAAGTCAGTTCCACAACCAGACTCAGTATTACACGTCAGCCCAGGTCGCCACGACCCAGGTTGTCTCGTCGGCACGTCCCGTCTCCTCTACCCAGATCGTCGCCTCCACACAACAAGTCCCGATCCCTTCGCCGCAGCAGGTCAAGGAGCAGGCCAAGCAGGCGCCCCTGAGAGGGCCCGTCCGACAGCAGCAGCAGCAGGTCCCTCCTGCGAGGTTACCTACGGCGGTCTCTTCGGCGCTCGCCTCGCAGTTGTACCGACATCCCTATTCGTCATCCTTGTTCCAGTCCCTCGCGTCACAGTTCCTGCCATCGGCACCACACTTATCTTCCCAGCTCCTGAGGCAGGTCCTCACCGCGCCTCAGCAGGCTGCCTCGACTTTCTCGGCAGCGCTTCTCGCCAAGCAAAAGACCCCCAAGGTCCCCAAGGCTCCGAAGGCTCCCAAAGCGCCCAAGGCGGCGCCCAAGGCCCCGCCGAAGAAAACCGCTAAGCCGCCGAACGCCCAGAAGGGTAGCGGCGGCGAGCTCCACCAGGTTGTCAAGAAGCGCATCTATAAGAAGCGCAAGGATTTCGTCTACTACCCCGAACTCAAGTGCCAGGTGTGCAGCGTTGCCCGCTTCGCCACCTGGGACGAGTTCGAAAAGCACCACCGCGGGCACATTGGCGAGAAGCGGCTGGAAGTGGTCGTCCTCCGTCTGAGCCAGGCCGTTATCAACGAGCACAACGTTGCCCTTCCTAGGGCCAACCCTAATAGTCTGAAGCTCACCCTTCGAATCTCCAAGGTGGGGTCGGGCAGGGGACGTAAGAAGAAGAAGGTGAAGATAGTGAGCAGTGGGGGCATGAGTTATCAGCCAGAGTCCAGCAGTAGTCCTCCGGTGGATAGTGAAGAGACTCCAGCCACATTTGCCAATGAAGCGCAAGTACAAAGTGGTGAGGAGGAAGAGCATGCCGGCAGTGAGGAGGCCTACAGCAACGAGAGGTCGAGTGTTGTGTCGAACGAAGGAGAACCAGCAGACGAAGGGAGTAACAGTGAGGAAGCGAACCGGACTAACGAACCTGAGACTCCTGTGGAGAGTGAGCACTTCAATGAGAACAGCGAGCAGGACGCTGAGCAGTACCCGTTGGAGAGCATTAGCGAGGTCGGTGAAGGAGGAGAAGGCCAGCAGCAGCAGCAGCAGCAGCAGCAGCAGCCGCCGCCGCAACAGCAGGAGGAGTGCGAGGAGAACGTAGCTGGCGGCGAAGAAGGAGCCGCAGATGCTGCAGAGTTCCCTGCTGGCGAGGTACCTGCAGAAGGAAGCGCCAAGGACGCCGAAGGCAACAATTACGCTTTCGGAGAGGCGACGCCCAGCGACGCCCCTCCTTCGTCCTACCAGCCCCAGTTTGAGTCTTTCAGCGGAAACGAAGAGTGGTTTCAGGACTACGACTCGGCTCCGCGCATCGCAGCGGCCATGGCGGGAGCGACGGCAGACGGCACCAGCACGGACGCCGGCGTCTGGATGGGCGGCGGAGGACCCGCCAGCGCCGAGGGGAGCAGCAATAGCAACAGCAATAGCAGTAGTAGTCTGGACAGAGAGTACAGCGTGAGTAGCGACGTGCCCCCGGCTGCAGATCAAACGCATTCGACGCCCTCCCCGGAGCCCACGCCTACGTCGTCGTCGGTCATCCAGCATTCCAGGGATGGGCTCTTCAGCCAGGCGGTTCTCGGCCACGACGGGAACTCGAGCGGCCAGGCCCTGGACGCCTCTGAGGCAGAGGCCGAGGGGGAGCGGCAGGGCAGCTTCGAGCAGCTCTGCCTCAACGACTCCTTCTCCCAGGACAAACAGACCCCCGACGGCCAACAACAACAGCAACAGTCGTCCTCCGCGGGCGTGTCGAGCGACCTGCTCTCCGAACTGGAGTACTTGAATAACTCGAGCCAGGGAAGCGGCGAAAGACGACCTAGTCAAGGAAGTTCCCCCCATAACAGCAACCCTGGGACACCCGGCCAGGCCAGCTCGAGAGGATCCAACTCGGGCACGCCCACGCCCTCCATGGGCGCCCAGAGCTCATCTCCGCCCACCGACACGTCCTTCCGGGCGCTGGCCACCAGCCCTCTCACGAGTCCCACAGGGCAGCAATCCTCCTCCCCGCACCTGCCCTCGGGCCAGACGCCACCCATCGCCTCGACGTCTCCGCTGCACCAAAACCAGCAGTCCTCGCCGCAGCCCATGCAAGCACAACAGCAGGCGCACAACCTCCAGCTGCAGTCGCAAGACCAGCAGCAAGGTCAGCAACAGCAGCAGCAACAGCAGCAGGCTTCGCCGCGAATAACCATCGCCAACAATCTCATGGCCTCGGCGACCGCGACGGGCTCGTCCACGCAGCTGCCCATGAACGCCATGATGCAGCGGTATGGGCAGCAGTGGCAGCAGGGCCCCGGCTATGCCAACAACACTTACTCGGGCCTGACGAGTGTCAGCAATTCGGGGCCCATCCGCGCATCGCTGCCCCCGAGCGTCGCCGTGCCCTACAGGCCCAGCCCGCCGCCGCGAGTGCGAGGACGACCTCCTCTCATGGGCCATGTGGGTCGCCCGCCCCTCCACCAAGCGGGGCTGATGCAGACGGGGATGCAGTACCAGGCGAGAGGACCCGGCCGTCCGCCGTCGAGTTCGATCATGCCGCCGCCGCTCATGCCTGCTCCCGGAGGCCGTGGGTCCATGCTCCCGCCCCTCCAGCGGATGCCCCAGCAGAGCATGTACGGCAGCCAGCAGGGGCAGGGGACCCTTGGGATGAAGCGGGGCATGTCCTCGGGGACGCAGGGGCAGTCGCCGAGCAAGCAGATGCGTCGCGAAGACATCAATGTCCCGTCGCGGCAGAAGGACAACGAATGCCAGATCATCGCAGTGGCCAACCGGAACGATGGCTTGCCGGTCATCTCCAACGTGCAGGGGGGCTCTCGCGAGGGTAGCTCGAGAGGAGGAGGAGGTAGTGGTGGTGGTGGAGGAGGAGGGAGCAACCAGAGCGGTGGCCCCACCACCACCGACTCGACCATCCACCTCAGCGACTCGATCACGCTGAGCGTCCGGGGGTCCGGTGGGAACAAGGAGCACGGGAATCGGGAGAAGGGCGGCCCGGACGCAGGGACGGTAGCCAACCTGCTGGCGTCCCGGGGGATCACTGTTACGGCGGCCGCCAACGGTGAGAAGGGCGACGGGCAGGACGGGAACCGCCGAATCCCGACGGCGTCCGAACTCAACTTGGGTTCGGGGATTTCGGTCCACCCGCCCGTGAACCGTGAGCGGGAGAGGGACCGCGATGGGTTCGCGGTTCCCCAGGCCCCGCCCTCCCGAAGCAGTAATAGCATGCAACAGAACCACGTGGAGCGTCCGCCGCGACCTCCCACTGTCGACCTAACGCAAGACCTGCCTTCTTCAGGAACACATTCCAACCGCATTCAGTGTCAGTACTGTGACCGCACCTTCCCGACGCAGGCGCTACTCCACGAGCACAGTCGTGTGCACCAGCAGCAGCAGCAGGCCCGTATGCCCTACAAGTGTCACTTGTGCACGGCGGGTTTCTCGACGCAGAAGGCGCAGCACCACCACTACCAGCAGTTCCATCAGCTGTACATGTCTCCTGGGGACCTCGCCATCCCCGTGGTTGACTTGAGGAACGCCAGCAATCTGCAACGGATGGCAGCTTTCGGTATCAGAAACTTCCTCCCTCTGTCCAACTTGCAGAACCGCGGTGGGGGGATTATAGGCGTGCCCATCCTCACGCTTGAGAACATTCGTAACGGACAAATGAACCTTCAGCAGTGGGGTGTCAGTGACGTGCTGTCTCTAGGGCCAGCGAAGACTCTCAACCTGCCTCGGTAGGGATCGTGGAGCTTAGGGCAAACCTATTTCAAGGGGCGGGGGAGCAACACTTAAAAGGGGACTTCGCTTTTCCTTCTTGACTCCCTGTAACCTTGTTCTATTTTTTTTTCTCCAAAATTATTCACAATGGTACCTGTGACATGAACCTATCATTACGTTAATCTGACGATGTGACCGGTACCCTAATACAACATTGAACCTTTCGAGTCTAAACCTACCAAGAACTCGATAGTGGTAGAAAGCCCAATGGTACAAGTGCTGTGTACATTGTCTTTGTGGAACAGTGTTTTTCTAAAGTAATGATAGATGTTAATAAAATAGTGAACAATGTTGTGCTTAAGTGTATGTAGTGTTCAGTAGCAAGCCCCCTTTGCCTGTACAGTAACTGTAGTTATGCGATAATCCTTAGCAACATCGAGGTGGAAAGACACGAGTTGACATAATGCAGAAAAAGACAAAGAAACAAAAGGACAGATGTGGAGAGGTGATAAAGGTTAAGGTTACATAATGTGTCAAACCGAATATGGTTCTAAAAGACATCTTGAAGTGGTGTAGTGAAGCGGACTATTTGTGTTGGTGCAGAAACAGAGGAGACTGGAAAGCTAGAAAGGACTGGATGGTGATTGGTGGAGAGAGCATAGAAAGCCAAGTATACAATTTTTGCTGCAGCTGTGTTCTTACAGCTTTGGATAACAGAGCTCCTGCTTTATCAGTTGAAATAATTATTTATTGTGCTAAAAAAAGATATGTACAATTGTTTTATATGAAATACAATATCTTAGGTTATAAAAGAGACAGAGTAAAAAAAGTATGTAGTATATTTTTATGGTGCAAACAGTTTTTTGTTCCTTCCCTTTTTAATTGCAAAATATGTTCAAAGCTTACCCCTCTCTTCAGTTTAAAAAGAAGAAAAAAAGATTGGTTCTTAATTTGTTACCTTCTGTTTCAATGGCCTGTTTGGTTGGCGAAATGTACAAATGTTTGTATATAGTTTTATATATTTTCTATAGATATGAATAAAAATTGTGATGAATATGGCCTATCATTGAGCTTTTCCACCCTGACCTGAAAGTGTATTGAAATTCAGAACGAAACTATAAAATGTCTATTGTGTATGAAAGAACACAACTGGTTTAGTCAGCTCATTTGGACATGACAGATTTTCTTCACAAATGTTGCTAAACAGTTCATCGTTTCCGAATCTTGTTGAATTCGATTTTCATTGTTTCCACATATTTCCATAATGTCAATGTATGGCTTCGATGTCTAGTCGCCACGTTTCTGTGGGAGTAGTGGCTGATAAGAAGATATTAAATTGGCGTTTCAATTTCAATTTTTGAATGGAACTACTGAGGAGCTTTTGTTCTCTAATCTTTCCAAAGTTAAAGTGAACTGATAAGGAACTCGAACCAGAATGTTCTTATCTACCACTAGGATCGTCACCATTGCCCAGTGGGCTAAGATAGGGATTCTCAACCTTTTTTCACTCCATTCTCGCCCTTCGTTTTCCTCCCAAATCCCACCCCGCCAAAAAAGGGTAAGAAAAAATTATGAAAAGAAACCCTTTGCTTCATTACAAAGTTGACAATCATAATTATTTTATAATTGATAGATTTTTGTGATACACTTAACTAAAGTCACTACAGTACATAATGTAAAGTGAAGACACTCTGACAGGTTGTGAGGTGAGAGAGGCAGAGGGAAAACAAATCAAACAGGAGTTTATTCTTTGACTAGTTTCGCACTGTGGTGCTTCTTCAGAAAGAAAACATTCTGAAGAAGCACCCACAGTGCGAAACTAGTTAAAAAATAAACTTGTTCTATTCGTGTTTCCCTTTGCCTCTCTTACATTATATAGAAATATATAATTTGTAACAGGGGGGCCTTGTCCCCCAAAATTCTTGCCACTGCCCACAGGTTAGAATCATTGCGCTAGGACATCCAGGGCAAGTGGACGTAGGATTCAAACACTGGTCTCCATTGTGCAAATTATGATGAAAAAATGACTAGATATTTGGCACAATATATGATACAGGGATTATACAAAAGCGATTCTTTTTATGTTTGTTTTCTCATTTAAGCATGTTTATATACTGTTGTCCTGAAGTCTCAGTAATTTCAACATTTCATGCATTCACTTGCTACCCTTCCATTCCCTTCTCTCCATTCGTGCGCGTGTGTCAAGAAGAAAGCATGTTTTTTTTTTTATTACTGGTTTTGGATCACGTACTGGACCCGTGATCAGTGGCTATGACCTTTCTGTACGAAAACTCAGTTCATATATTGCATAATCTATCGGGGTTCGAATTCTGCACTTCTCTCTTAACTCCTATCAGTGACTTAGCACACGCCCAGTCCTCTTGCTCAACTTCGGTACCTGGAATGTGTTAGTGTGTTTTTGCATTTACCCAATTGTAGCATCCAGGGTCAGAACTATGATCTCTAGCCTGGTCTTCAATTCAGTGTGCGTAAACACTAGCCCGATAGATGGGTCTTTCTAAAAAAAAAAATTAATTGATATCTGACCACGATTGACCGTAACGACCATCAATGGCCGTCATCAGTCAAGCAACGGGATCACGATCGAGGAATTATTTTTCCGCGAGGACAAGTTGTCATAATGATAGCAAACAAGGTAACTCGAACGGTCGGATATGCTACAATGCGGTGGGGTAGGTTGTGTAATTTTGTTCTATTTTGCCCGGATTTTACGAAACTCGTTTCTCTCTCTCTCTCTCTCTCTCGCACATGCACACACACGCGCGCGCGCATTTGCATAATAGCTTTTTTCGTCAGCCGAGCAAAGACTATAGTGTGACATTATGTCAAAGGTGCTAAGAATGGCACCGAGGGACAAGGCCAGAGGTATGACCTCATGAAACCGAGTCTAACGGTGTTATCACACTGGGCTATTTTTCCTTCGACTGTTGGAGCAGATTTGCAGCCCTCAACTTTCGGGAGAGGAGTCTGATTTGCTGGAGGAAAATTATTTTCCTCCGCCATACCAAATGACATTTTATGTATTTTTGTTGTGAAAACATAATAGTTTGCCATATTGATTTCAAGGCGAAGAAAGTTCTGGAGGTGAGCGGCGTACCGCCGACTTATCGGAAGTTGAAGGGAAAGTAGCCCAGTGTGATAACCCATCAGCATGTGAAGTTTAGCCAATTAATTTATTCATGTACCTGAATAACACACGATTTTTTTCCCCACGTATTATTTAATTGACCCTAACTGTGAATACGACCCAGGATTATTTTCATAGATTTATTGCCGCATCAACAAGCTATTCCACGTCAACGTTCTTCGATTCAAACGACAACCATGACACGAATATGACAGATTTCTTAAGCTGGAATATGCTAGACAGCAGCTAAAATTATGCTAGATTGGTAAAAACAATGTCAAGTCTTTTGTTTATCTTGATATTTTTGGTTTCTTTTTATTTATTTTATTGATATAGTATTATTTTCTAGTATTAACTTTGGCACGTGTATAGTTGGGAGGCGAGTGGTTAATGTATTAACATCGTTTCAAATAATGACAATACCACTCATATATCCAACCACGCACTCACTCACTCCTCAACCCGTCACCAGCTCACCAACCACCTATTCACCCAAAACACAATTGTATGATTCACAGCATGGCGAGTCATGAGAACATGTACACAATTATTGCACACCGACAATTAACCACAACATTATGTACACATATTAAGCAAAATCGCCCTTGAATATTATAATCGTTCTAGTAAATTGTATTAGACTATCACTCAGGTTCTTGTCTTGAGGAGAAAGAAAAGGACATTTGAAACTGCCATCGTTCGCCATTGCTCTATGTGACGTCATATCCTATCAAGCTTTGTCTCTCGGTTGTGTTGGTTAAGATCGGTTCACCATGTACATAACGTCATCATAGCCTTCGTAACGTCACCAATTCGTGACATCATAGCCTTCATGACGTCATCGTCTCG
Organism: Oratosquilla oratoria; assembly: GCF_046742065.1. Taxonomy (NCBI): domain Eukaryota; kingdom Metazoa; phylum Arthropoda; class Malacostraca; order Stomatopoda; family Squillidae; genus Oratosquilla; species Oratosquilla oratoria. The sequence goes on along the minus strand of NC_134811.1, from coordinate 29,166,418 downwards.
TGGCGCCAAACCGTTCCTGGCGGAACATTTGCTGTGATTAGTTTCGCTTGAAGTAACGGATAAACTCGTGACGGGGTGGTGTGAAACGACCTAATGACCATTTCAACAGTGTGACGTCGTTTATTCACCTAATTATACATCTATTTCGTTTGTTTTATGGTTCACGGTTAATTAAGGGTAGGCGATTTTATGTAGCTGTGGGAGCGGGGGGTGGGATAGTCTTCAGTGTCGCTTTCCTTAGTCAAAACAAAATTGGTCAAATGTTTTAGTGTGACAAAGTGTGTAATGGAACATTGTTTTGTTTTTATCACTAAAGAAGTAAAATGCCCACGACTGAGGGGGAGGGGGGATTATGAGCAATGTTCTCTCCATTTTATTTATTCATTTATGTATTTACTTTATTATTCTTTCCGTTATATATTTATTTACTTTATTTACTTGTTCATCTTTGCTGGGGCGTGCACAGAATTTTGCTTGTGTGCAAATGAAAATTCTCCTTTTAGTTTCTTGAGCAATAGGTAATCCACCACCGGCTTGCTAGGCCCGTTGTCTGGACGTTTCAGGGTGACCCAAGATGGTCTTCATGGCTACCGTAGCGCCATACATCTTCCAAACCTAGCAATACCCTACTTTGTCCGTTTCCACCTCCCACGACGTGGGCGAGGGGTTCCCCCACTCCTCAAAGATCCGAACATCCGTACTGAAACCAAAGCCAAACTCATTAACTCTATCTTCATCCCCACCTTGACATATCAGTGCGAGACATGGACCCTGACCAAAAGTCTAGAACGCAAAATAACCACCTGTGAGATGCGATGTCTGAGGAGAGCCGTCAACAAGACCAGACGGGACATGATCAGAAACACCACGTTCAGAGAAATGGTGGGAACAACATCTGTCCTCCATTACATTCAGAGACAAACAATCAGGAGGTTTGGACATCTGACACACATGGCACCTCACCAACTTGCCAGCAAAGCGTACAATAAGAAAATGTCAGGTTACAAGGCAAGAGGAAGACCGAGGAAGACCTGGATTGAGGGTGTGAAAGAAACACTGACGACGCACAACATCCCACCCATCCAAGCCGTCCATCTTGCCAGAGACAGAGAAAACTTTCCCCTCGACGCCCAAGACGACAAGAGGACGGATAAAGTAAGCAAATGAAAATTGTTTAGTTCTTTGCAAAGCAGGTACACACCTTAAGTTACCCCTGTTTAGATGTTATATTGACCATTGCAAATGCACACAATTTATGTGCGTATCTATTACTTAAGATTTTATAGTGTATTTTAAATGTCTTTTGTTTTGGATTATTATGTTGACAAACTGTGCACACATAGTGTCTCTTTGTGCACATGTAAAACGTGTGCTTATGATTGACATTACATCGCCATTTTCGAAATCTCAACGTCTTGTATGCTACATGACGTCAAGTCGACTGTGAGGACATTTTCAACAAATGTCGACGGACTTTCCCAAGGGTCTCGCTCGAAAGGAACAGTTTTTGTATGCAGTCAACAGATGTCGTTGTAGCCAACATGTATTCGTAAACTAGGACTTTAGCGATCCATTGTGATTATTTTTTGTATTTGTAATTATATTTATTTTCTTATTCAGATTTTAATTCATTTATTAAATCGTGTATAAATTTATTTATTCATTGTCACGAAAGTAATGCTTACAAATGTTGATTCCCATTGTAGTTTTGAAAATGAATATGCGTGAACAAAACTGATTTTTAAGAAAATGTATTGAATATGTCTTAAGTGATCTGATTTCCCGTTCAGCAGGCTTTGCCAAGACAAGTTTACGAAGGATAGTCGGAAGCTGAATGGGAAATTCGAGTATGGACGGAAATAGACTTCGAAGCAGAGGGAGGAGAATGATGGTTTGGTTTCATTTGTAGCCCCTGGAAGCCCGCACATGCAGGGCAAAAGTGGCCTTCCTAAATTGACTGCAGTAAGTAGCCAATGGGTGCTGGAAATTAAGAAATTATAACCAACATTTTTGTGAAAGAGCCCACAATGGCCAATGTGGAGATGCCCAACTGAATTATAAACTTGACTGACAATTCGTGGATCCACAATACAAAGACTAGTTTTGCGATATTTCAACATGAATATCCCTACATGTTTGCTGTATTGGTAAAGGCCTTGTTACTAAACGATTAAAACAACATTACCATCTTTAGTTATACAACAATGGAAACCTGTATGAAACGAGACGCGCTGTGCGCTCGGTGGGGTCCGTTCAGGGCCATATGTCGTGATTTACTACTGGCAATTCTGCCAAATCAACTTAGTACATGCTTCTAGCCTTCTGTCTCTTATTCCCCATCTATGTGCAATTTGAAACTGTTTTATTATATTCTGTACATAGTAAAGGAAGCTAGGTGTATAGTACAATGAGTTTCACTTTTTAGAATTAAAAAAATGAATAAATTCTATTGCACGTGACAGAGCTTTTCCCTCATATTGTGAGAGAGGTGGGATGGAGCGGGTAATCGTTGTTATAATCTTAAGAAAACTAATGTACTGCACATATTCTTTTGCTATATACAGAATAAAAGATAAAATAACACGTAGATGGGAAATGAGAGGCATCATGTACTAACGATGACTTGTCACGATGCCACACCCTGAACGGACTCTCTGGAAAGCACAAACTGTAGAGACAGTTAGTCCATCGTTTGAATTTCTATCGAGGACGATTAGTTTTACCAACGTTCGAATTTGTAGCTCGACAATTTTAGTTTCGCCAACGTTCGAATTTGCGCGCGACAGTTTAAGTTTCACCAATGTTCGAATTTGTAGTAGTCTTTGATTAATCTTCTATTCTGTACCTCAGTATAAATTAGTTTTTAAGTAGATATTTAAAAAAATGGATCTCAAGGCCGTTTTAGAACTACTGATTGTACTCAAGCCAAGAAAAAAGTAAGACAAAGTCTTTGAAATTGTTTTCTTTTCAATCAGATGGCGCACTTTACATGTCATCATAACAGTAGCAATTATTTTATTCTCTTGCAAACTGAGTTAAATAGGAATCACATGTCAGTGAATACAATATATTACTAGGTTTATGTGATTAAATATTTCTCCTTACCAATACTGAACCCTTTGCAATTCGTCCATATTGAGGACGATAAAGTTAATGTAGTCTCAGGATGTTTATACTAAGAACAGTCCACGAGACTATAAAAATAACCGAGGAAGTGGGTCTGCCCCACATCTATCATATCTCTATCTTCCTTCCATTTCATTCTTTCTTTCCACTAAACCCCCAAATCCCCCCCTCCCTCCGTCTCCCCCATCTTATCTATCCTGCCGTCTAAATGTTTATACTACTTACCCTGGCTGTCTTAGCACACAGGTCCAAGGTGGCAGCTTGGCGTTCCAAGCTGTGCACTGTTGGCTGAACCTATGGAAAAAATAATATCGTAGAACCTTTCAGCTCAGGTAAGTAAAATTCAAAGAGGGCTGGGTTGAAATTATTGATATGTTAAGTCATGTTAAACATTGAAAAATAAAGTCACATGTTGCAGTTATAAAACGAAAAATATGACTAATTTCCAGTTGAATACCGTTTTTAAAGAAACAATTTTTTTTGCAGATTTTTACACTCGTTTTCATATTTCAGTATTGTGGCTGGCTTCCCGCGTGATGACGTCATAGTCGCCATGTTCCAAAACCCTTTCAGCATTTGGGAAAAAAAACGTCTGCATCGTCACGCCCCGGACGACCTGCACCACTACCTGTGCGATTGTCCCGTGACTATATTCCTGAGGGGACCAGGTTTGGAGTTGTATCTGTTGGCTGCAAAACCTAAATGAACTGCGTCGAATAGTATTGTCACCGATTGCCTTTAGGTCAACCAAACTTGTAAATAACAACAGCATCCTGGAGAAACCAGTCTGAATAGCTGCTTCCCATTTGGAAAGAAAGCTATTGATATGACCATGAGGAGGCTCACGAAGTGCCAGTCATGGTGCAGAGACAGATTTAATGTAATATATGCAATAGGTCGAGTCAGTAGACTTGTCATGTTACTTTTCTTTCCGATGTAAATCGACTTCTCGGCACACCTCGGGAGGAAGCAGCGATATGCTGGACAAACGTTTATTTATTTATTTATTTATTTATTCATTCATTTATCTATTTATTTATTTGTTTACTCTTAGGTGCAGACAGTGTTTACATAAATCAACACCAACGAGTAAAAACAATTTAAAGGAAAAAAAAATCTTCGTGAAAGCAGTGTCGTAACGCATTTTGAATAACTTGTGTATTTTCAAATATCCATCTACTGTATACAGCAAGGTTTTTTTCTCCCATACCAGGGGGGTATCCGTAGTCAACAGGCATATACCCACCCATTCCACTCCCATCCACCATCTCCCTTTCACCTTAGCTCCCCATGGATAACGGGCCAGCCCCTGTATCCCGCTCTGGGTCTGAAGCAATGCACCAAGACAATCATCCACAGCAAGGCCGCTCCATTAATTCGGCGACCCCCCCCCCCCGCGCTTCTCTATCCCCTCGTGCAGAAAAAGAGCAGACGGGGAGAAATCCCTTCGGGCTGTGTCTAAATATCATTCTTACATAACCATGCCTTAACTCCCCATCCCCCACCCACTCCATTCTATACTCTTACACATCCATTCTCCACTCACCCCTATCTCCCGCCTTCTCCCTTCCCTACTTTAGAGACACCCCACTCCTGCCCAACGTCCCTTTCACCTCATCCATCCATCTCATCCTGGGTCGCCCCCTCATATTCACTTCCTCCACCTCTGCGTTTCACACCTGTTTTACTAATCTTTCTTTACTTATTCTTTCCATGTGTCCAAACCATCCCAATACTCTTGCATCGACCCCATTTCCCATCTCCTTTTCCACCCCTGCTCTCCTCCTCACTTCCCCATTTCTCACTCTATCCAGCCTAGTATCCCCTACCATACTTCTCAGACATTTCATCTCAAACATATTTAAATTTCTCCTCTCTTAAATTTCAGGTCTGCCTCATATAGTGCTGTTGGTACAAACTCCCTTTCATACAATCTCATTTTGCATCCACACACACACACACACACACACACACACACACACACACACACACACACACACACCAACTCGCCACGCCACTAGACACAGAAATAGACTCATACCAATCAAAGCGCCAAGGACTGACCGCTACAAAAACAGTGCCATCCCATCTATTGTGCACATAATCAACTCATTGTAAACTTCCACCATGTATATATTCCAAGTCTTATATCTTTAATCAACTTTTGCAATGTATTATTGTCAGTGTACCACTGTAATGGAAATAAACCTTTTATTATTATTATATATATATATATATATATATATATATATATACATATGTGTATGTTTTAAGACATTTTTAGAAGCTCCGCCATGGGATACGAACCCTGACCCGTGCGTCGATAATCACGAGGCCAAGACGCTAGCAACCATGCTACATGGTGATGGTTGATAGTGATGGACTTGTACAGTCCTTTTGAACCATCACCATGTAGCATGGTTGCTAGCGTCTTGGCCTCGTGATTATCGACGCACGGGTCAGGGTTCGTATCCCATGGCGGAGCTTCTAAAAATATATACATATACATATATATATATATATATATACATATATATATATATGTGTGTGTGTGTGTGTGTAATGATGATAATGATAATAATAATATACGGTTTATTGGGTATAACAGCATTGCTGTTGAAAATATACATCTTACAAGATTATAACATTATAAAACTATGACAGTAAAAAGATGTTGTTACAAGCATAAAAAAAACAGTAAGCTAAGGAATAGCTGTGTTGTACAACATTGTTATTTCTTGTTGATTAAGTCCATAAATGTCGATATGATCGGTGCGTGCTCTGATCGTGTATTCACCATGGTATTTTTTATCACGTGTTGGAGTCATGATCGACAGCTATTTCCCTCCCGGAGGAGAGCTCAGAGCTCGTATGACCGATGTATGGGTAATGATGTAACCTTACACTCACACACACACCCAACTCCCCGCCCACGAAAGTTGGAGTAACGACTCGAAGCGAAGCGATAGTGAAGTTATTTCAACCCTGGGCAGAATTCGAACCCGGACCGCCGGAGAGTATACCAACCGCGCCACCGAGTCGTGTGTGGTGTGCCTGTGTGTGTATTCACTTTGGTCTTTGGACTCGTGAACGACAGCTATTTCCCTCCCGGAAGAGAGCTCAGAGCTCATATGACCGATATATGGCTAATGCTGTGACCTTACACGCACACACACACACCCAACTCCCCGCCCACATGAGTTGGAAGAACGACTCGAAGCGCAACGATACTGAAATTATTTCAGACCTGGGCAGGATTCGAATTCAGATCGCTTTAGTGTAAGTCGGGGACTCTACCAATCGCACCACCGAATCGTGTAATGTTTATCAGTGTTGTGTGCGCGCGCGCGCGCGTGTGTGTGTGCTGGTTACTATAGAAAAATAAATGTGAAATTTCTAAGCACTTTTGTAGAATTCACATGTCGGAGGAGAGAAACCTACAGATAAAAGAGTGATACTAAGCATAAATACCCAAAGAGCAATATATAACTAGGAAATTTCACAAAACAAATAATCAGGAAATATACCAAAGTATAAGATTAGAAAGGTAAGAATGTAATTGGCAAGCGGAAAGGATCAAGAAAGGTCACAACACATAATCAAAAAGTCTCAATTCACGGATAATTTTTGAACGTAACAAGAATTAAAAATATTTTTTGGTTGGGAAATTACAACCTGTTTATAAATATTACCAACGAAACTATTGAACTTTACAAACCACCACTATAGTAGTGGTGGAGATCTCCTTCAGAATATCCAATGAGAATATTTATTTTTAGTTGACAATGGAATTACATGATAGAATTGGTGATTAAAAATAAATGTAAGAATAATTAATTTTATTAGTTTGTGTTGTTCTAACATTAAATTTGTAATGGTAACGGTTAATTCTGATTCACAGTTCTTTGCTTGTTCACGCCAGGTATTTTTTCACAATCTGCAAGGATTTTAGTTATGCGGCCATACTCATTTAAGAGATTTCTTAAATGTACATGCTACATTAATATTACATGTTATAAGTAAATGAGGAACTTGAGTAAAGTGTCTACTGAAAAGTGATACAATTCTTTGTCATAGGAAAGTGTGGGATGAATTCCATAAAAGCATGATGCGAAAGTTATATAAAAACATTCTTGTGTACTCTATATTGAAACCAACGTTAAAATGAACTCTAATTCCTCATCTATAAATTCAGGGTTGCACACCGAGCAGACGAACACGAAATACTGAATGTTGCGATGTCAAAGTCAAACCGGCTAAAGAGTACAGAAGTAGTAACTAGTAAACGGAAGGGAAGGGCGTGAGAGGAGGCTCGCATTAAAACTTTGTTAGTGGTTAATAGAACTATTAGCTTGTAGGGTAACACACATACAGTACTAACCAAGGAGAATAACTGTACAAAGAATCAGGCTGTTAGTGGTTGAAATTGCATCGAAAACAAACTATGAAATACGAAGCCAGCAACCACCTGCAAGACCTTCCCCTAGAAGTCTTAGAAGATTGAAATTGCACATAAATGATAGACAGCAGCAGCACTAAAGGGTAAGAACGAGAATTTCAGTAGGAAATTTTGAAGGAAAGGATTTAACACCCAGACGAGGAAGAAATCAAAGTAAACAAACATGTCCAGCATGTTTGAACAAGGTTTGTGGCAAAGTTTACAAATCAGCGATTATGTTTTATGTGACTGCTGCTCTTAAGTGATTCTATGTTAGACGCCAGGACGAAACTTGACAAAACTCCAACAGACAAAACCCCTGTCTGCATAGCAGACAAAATCCCAATAGGAAAATTGGGGGTGGGGGGTGGATATAACCTAACCTAACTCCACCGGGGGATTGCCACTGGGGTTTTGTCTGGGTGTGACAGTTTTCACTGATTGGGATTTTGTCTGTTAGGGTATTGTCCGCTCACCCGCTAGGACGTGGGGCCAGACTAACTAATCTTTTTTGGAAAAGCTGATAGGATGTTTATCTTTACCAACTGTTCTTCCAAAGTAGGTAATATATTTGAGGCAAAGGATATGGATATATATATTTTTGGTAAAATTCCAGAAGCACCCAAACATGTGTATTTCACATTTAATTTGTTGTCCTAAAGTTCCTAACCCAACCTAACCTAATCATTCCATAATCCATAGTGGAAAAAAAAGAAGTTTGCATGTTACTGGAACAGATTTTTTGAAGGACCTAGGAAATAAAGTTCAGCCACTTGAAATTTAATTACAGATGACTAAAGGCAGAGTGGCCAACTTGGTCTTGGAAATAAAGACAGAGTCGAGAGTTTAAGGATATAGTAAGGGATGAACTAGAAAAATTTAGACACAAGGAAGAAAAGAAGATTCATGAAAACTAACCTGTTATTTAGGGGAGTTAAAAAATCAGGTGAGGAAAACAATGGAATTTAGTATGCTGCTGATGAAGTAAAAGTTAAGGTTATTGCAACGACAGTTAGAGTGATTGAGAATATTCACATCAAATATGTGGCAAGATTGGAAAAAGCCAGTCTATGGAAATAAACATCTGTTGAGGACGGAGCCTTAATTGGTACAATATTTCACTTACCGGTATCAGCTTTTGCAAGCTGTGTTAAGTGAAACATCAATCCATTAAAGGCTCAGCTCTCACTTGTTTATATTGATAGACTTGTCAGCAACTGTCATTTTCATACAAACCTAGAATCTCCAGGTCAGACAGCAAGTATCTCATGGCCCCAGGCTACTTAAAGTTGTCATAGATAATGAGGATATCAAGTGGAACTTATTGAAAACTAGTGGGAATTTAAAAGATAATGAAGAAATGAAGCACATCATCATGCCTGACAGAACTGAATGAATGGAAGAAATATGCAGAATAATGGAAGTCTCTCAATATGCCAAGGGTTTGTTCCCCCATAGAAGGAAGGTCCAAGTCAAAGGGATGCACCCTCACCCACCCACCATCCTTGTTTCCCACTCATCTTGGCTCCTCATAGATGAAAGGTCATCCCAGCCTTCTGCCTACTGCCTAGATCATAAGGAATGCAGCAAGATAAAGCACATCTATGGCAGGGCTGCTTCATTTACACAGCAAAACCCCTCCCCATCCATGCATGCAGAAAATGGAGAAGAGAGTAGAAATCCCTTTGGGCTGTGTCAAAATATTGTCCATACACAACCATCCTCCACTCGCCCCTATCCCCTATCCCCTTCCTTGTTCAACAGATAGTCCCATCTTGCTCAAACCACCTTTCACCCCATCCATTCATCTTATATTTAGTTGTCCCCTGAAGTTCACTCCATTCACCTCTGCTTTGCACACCTCTTTTGCTAATCTTTCTTCATTCATTCTTTTGTCTAAACTATCACAATACTGTTTCATCAGCCCTATTTGCCTACTCCCTTTTCCCTGCCCTCTTTGATTTAGATATATACTGCATTTTGCAATTTGAATAGTGTTTGAAATTCATTTTTTTTTTCATATTACTCTTCTTTTGATCACATTTGAATTTTGTCTATAGGTTGTCATCGTACATTGTGAATTTAATTTTCATACTACTCAAGCATTTGAATTTCATATGTATATGTGTTAGGCTGGTATTCTTGCCCCATGACCATGTTGGGTGCCAAATGTTATACTGGTTTGAAGGTAAACTGATGGAGAGAAATTGTTTATTTAGAATTGAATGTTGGGTGCCAACTCTAAGTGCAAAAAAAGAGGGAGGGAAAGAGATGGCAAGGGAAGTGATGACTGTGTTTCAAGTTGTGTCCCAACTTGGTCTGCTTGCGGGGGAGGAGGTGAGACAACAACAGGGCGGTGAACCAGGCATGCAGTGTGATGATCCAAGGTAATCTGAATTATTGCCATTCATCTGGTTTTTATATATATATGGGTCAGGTCATGACCCGTGCTCCTAATTGGCACAATTAGTGTCTTGGAAGTTGGACATAAAATGTTCTCAAGCCAGTGACTCACAAAGACAGAGAGTATGGGGCGGCTGGTTACAGCATGTGTGTTCCTCAAAGAAGTATTGTTCATCATCATGTGGTAAGTTGAGGCTCTGGCTGAGTCATCACTGGGACTGATGCTGGTACTATTCGTGTGTTCCTCAAGGAGGCTTTGTACCTTCCATGGGCCTCAAGGAAGCCTTGGTTGAACTGACACAACTAGGTGGTGCAAGTGTGTTCCATGGGACCTCTTTGGTGGTCGGGAAGGTCATGGGACAGCCCAGTAGAAGAGGTGAGGAGGAGGAGAGATGAGGACCAAGGAGTGAGGATAATCTTCCTAACATTATGTGGTCTTACACAGGGCTGGTACTAGGAATTACAGGGCCCAATTAGAAGATTGATAGTGGGGTACTCTACAAGAGTTGAAAATTGACATTTTATTTTCATGTCATAAAAATATTTCATGGAGATAATACAATCAATTAAGAGTAATAACTTCACAAGATTATAAGGCCTACAGTATTATTATTTTCTTATGAGATTAAACCAAGTCTGTGACAGAGTTCTTTGCCTGGGCTCAAACACTTCTGCACAGCGGCCCAATTTGCTCAAATTGGTGAAATAGGCTTAAAACTGTCCCTGATACTTTGATTCTAGCATTTGATTTATATGTATACTGTATTTGGCAGTTTGACTTGAGCATTTTATTTATTTTTTATTTTAATTTTTTTGTCATTTTCATCTTTTGATCCCATCATTTGAATTTTGTCTAGTCTACAGATTTTCATTGTACTCTTTGAATTTAATTTTCATCCTACTGCAGCATATGAATGTCACATGTCACCCTACTCATGTATGTTTTGATTCTAGCATTTGATTTATACATGTGAAATGCCATACTGCCTTTGACAGTTTGAGTAGAGGGTTTGAAATTCATCTGTTATTTTTGTCCTAGTGAGGAGGATAATCCTGAAATTTGAATTTTGTCTATAGGTTGGTGTCATACACTTTGAATTTAATTTTCACTACTCCAGCATTTGAATTTCATATATTTATGTTGTCCTTCATCACCTCTCTCATTCTCATCATACACCGGGTAGGGCCATTCATTGTCAGCAATGTTGCCTCACAAAGTTTCTCCACTGGGCATGGTTTGCATACAGCTCCACTTCATCCATCAATCTTCATTTAGCCTCGATGGCTTCTCTCACACCATCCTTCCATCTTTTCCTGTGTTTGCTGACTGGTCTTCTTTTTTGCAACTGCCATCAGTAGTACTTAAGTGGGTGCTGTTGCTCAGTCATTCTCTTAATGTGGCCAAACCATCTTAATTTTTTCTTTCTTTTTTCTTTTCTTTCTACAAATTTTAATATTGATTCTGCATCCAGCTCCCTTCTCATCTCTTCATTCCTCATCTCATCTTGTTAGGCCTTTTATTATTTGTAGCACTTGGATCTCGGAAGCTTGTATTTTACTCTTCAGTTTCTCAGTGTCCAGCCTTCCAATCTGTATGTATTGGTCTCAGAATGTTTTTATATATAGTCACTTTTACACATTTAGGTATAATCTTTTCTCAGCAGCAGATATAATATTGTTACATTGTTCATGTAGCTTTTTATCCTGCACATTATATCCTTTTTCATCTGACACTTTTCATCCACCTTCATTCTTAGGTACGTAAATTCTTCCACTAGTTTTAATCCAATGCTCTCTAGCCTAATTTCTATTTCTTCTTTCTGTCTTGCCACCACCATTACCTGTGTTGTCTTTATTGATTTTCATTTTTGCTGGCATTAACATGCCATTCTATGCATTCTGCATATTCTGTAGTGAGATAAGCATTTTTGCAACTAGTGCAATGTCTTCTTAGTATAGAAACTAACTCTCTAATTCTCAGTGTTTTCATACATCTAGCCATAAAAAAGGGGAGATGTTATCCCACCTTGTCTAACCCCTGCTGTTATGTCAAACCAATTGTCTTCTCTTATTTGGATTCTCACTGCGCTGATCCTTTCTTGATTATCAAAGGCCTTTTCCAAGTTGATAAAAGCTATGTATAATGGTTGGTCCTATTCCGAGCTCTTCTCCATTAACATTCTCAGGTAGAATAAGGCATCCATTGTGCCCCACTCTGGTTTGCACCCATACTCTCCCTCCTCTAGTTTTTCTTTACTACCACTTGTCGTCTTTTCTCCAGTATTATTTTATCCTGTATATCTTCTCCTCATGTGTTGATAAGGAGATTTCTCTTCAGTTTTCACATTCTGACCAGTTACCTTTCTTGGGTAATTTACAGATGACAACTTTACCCTAGTCCATCAGTACTCTTCCTTCACACCAAACTGCATTAGAAATTCTTAGTCACCCTACTGTATTTTTGTTACTTTTCAGCAATTCTACAGGTATATCATCACTTCCAGGACTTTTCCTATTTTGATTTTTTTTAATGGCATCTCTGGTTTCAGACTGGCATCTTCACATTCCTCTTGTAATTCCACTGGATGTTACCTATCTCAAGACTTCTTCTGTAGTAGGTTGCCCATTGCCTTTTATTCTGGCAGCTGCCAGGTTATTGATCCCCACAATATCCCCACAGTAGTGAAAAGGTTTGAGTCTCTTTTAATTGTTTAGGACTATCACCATATCTTCATATATGTGGGTCTGCCCCACCCCCCCTTTTTAATGAAAATTCCTTAGTGTAGCTCAAGAAACTTTATTGAACATAAAGTTGTAAAGAACAAGTATCCTAAATTGGTCCAGTGAAGAAGTTAAGAAGGAAACTTGGTGGCCAAGTGGATTAAGGCATCATTACTTGTGGTGAAGACTTGGGGGGGTTCAAACCCTGCCACTGGTGAAGTTGAACCAAGGGCATGGTTCATTAAATTCCATGCTACAAAGTCCTCTGTAAAGGACACCATCTTAGCCTTCCGATTGGGGAGAGTTTGTGACGTTAAATCATATCATTGTCATACATAAAAGGCTAAAAAAAAATTAACAATCACAGATGCTAATGATGCATAAATGTATAGACAATCACCACATTCACCACTGCAAAGTGAAAATATAAATGAAAATATAGTCAGTGAGAAATAGATACATATACCAAGGCTTTTTCCCCCTTACAAGGGAGGTAGCCAAAAAGGGAAAGGCATAAAATCATTTCCACCCATTCCATCCCTGAATACACTCCACACCCCTCCACCCTCCCTCCCATCTAAGCACCTCCTGGATGACGGGTCATCCCTGCACCTTGTCCACTGCCCTGGGTCAGAAGCAGTGTCGCAAGACACAGCATATCCACAGCAAGGCCGCTTCATTAAATTGGCGACCCCCCCTCTCCGTCCCCCCATTGCATAAAAGGAGAGGACGGGGAGAAATCCCTTCGGGCTGCGTCAAATTTTGCTCACACATACTACCTCACCCCCACCCCCCTGCCCATTCCACCTCATGCAATCACAACATCATCCATATACAACCCTTCTCCATTCATATAAAGAAGAACAAAAAGTATAAACAAAACACTGCTAACAACAAATGATGCCAACGAAACATGTACAATAAACTGATTACCATATAGAACAAACAAGAATTAAAATTATATAGAATAATAGTCACTAAAGAATTTACAGCAAGTAATTTTCAATTAGCACAGCTTATATCTAAATTTGGTGGAGCAACACTTGAGAAGAGTTCATACTTATTTTCATTTGGCTGGCGTTGTCACTAAGTTAATCAGGCTGAATACCAGAAGGGATACAGGTCTGCTGAGAAGAGGCTGAGGAAGAGCCATCAACATACTCGTAAGGGATTGTGGTAGAAGGATCCCTCAAAGAAATAGATTCATCAGCTGATCTGATCTGTGAGAACATCCCTCTTGTTCATTGAAGGGAAGGGAGATCATGGAGAATAGGACCTTGTAAACCCTGAAGCTGATCAGGATCAGGCCTTACCATACCTTTAGTTACTACATAACCATGTAGATTGGCTGTAGTGAGTGAATAGTGACATTTGCTTTTGTTAAGATTTGGAATGTATTTTTCCACCACATCTATGAACCTCTTCAAGTTCTGGTCATACTCAATTTGATTGCAGCTGCAAATGGTAATGTTGTCAACATAAATGTAACCCAAGGGGCCCCTTTGCTTCACAATTTCATCCATCGCTCCCTGAAAACTGGCTACATCATCTGTGACCCCAAAAGGGATTCTACAAAACTTGTTTAAAAAAAACATTGGCTTCAAAAGCATTATACATCTTTTCTTCAGGTTTGATGTCCATTTGATGGTAGGCACTCTTAAGTCCGGAGTACCGAAGAGATTGTAAACAGCAATCTCATTTACTATGTCTTCAATCTGAGAAAGGATATGCATCTAAGACTATTCTTTTCTTGTGATTTTCAGGAGTAACAACCAATTCCTGAGCTTGCCAGGGAGACTGAGAAGGTTCTCTTTTTGAATCTATGGATGACTTCAGATTGGATGAAGGCACATTCCTCATTGCAGTCAAACCACAGTGAGTGAAGGAAGGGGACTACTGAATGGTATCTCCACTGAAGAATGTTTACTTGAAAAGTTGTGTCCAAGAATAATATCACTACATAAATTGGCCATTTGTCAGTTTGATATCACTGTAAGGTCTACCATATAGTTCTTGAGATGCAACACAGTAGCCTAGAGTGTTGGATGCAAGAGCACTACTTGCTGTAGATATTTTGTCAGTCCTTGGCCAGATGCATAAGCCAAGATTTTTGGCTTCCGTCAAGTTTATGAAGCTTTCAGAGCTACCAGTATCAACACATATCTTCATCTGTCTCCCTTGAATTTTCCCAGATAGTACTGCACATGAGAGACTCGGAGAAGATGAAGTTGAGGGTGACCTGCAGACTTGAGAGAAGAGTCATTTCTTCTTGCTGTTGTTACATATCAGTTGGTCATTGGTCTTTGGTGGAACAAGCTGTGGCAGTAGAATACTGTATAGTTAAGAATAAGAGAGAAGAGTGTTTTAATTCTTGGGAATTTCACTCGCAAGTGAAATGTACATACCGAAAGATTCCCTCTCCCCCCCCTTATAAAGGGGGTAGTTGAGTAAAAACAGACACCCATCCCACACCCATTTGATACTCATTCATAACCCTCCCATATTAGTACCTCATGATTGAAGGGTCATCCCTGACTTCTGCTACACCATTTATAACAAAATTAATACAGTTTTCCCAAGGCAGGACCTGACAGCTGGAGCTAGTTTACCTATTTGTGATAAGGTGAATTTAGCAACAACAATTTACCAACAACAGTTAATTTAAAAGAATTCTAATTTGAAATAAATGTATAACCAAGTCATGTTCTGATCCTTGATGCATCACATATCTTTGATATAGGAAATAATTATTTTCATCGACTTTATTTAGGATATTAAAAAAGTAGAATTTCCTTTTGTAGTATTTATTAAGAATAGAAAATAAACAAGTTGAAATTCAGACAGAAAAGCACTGTGGGAAGTTTTACAGATATATGGGATGAGGGGAGAACTGGGTCAGTTTAGAATTTTTACAAAAGTAGTAGAGCCTGTGTTAGAATTGGAAATGGAGAGAGCAAGTGATTTAAGGTAAAAATGGGACTGCAACAGGGATGTGTCATGTTGCCATGGTTCAGTGTGGACATGGATGGGGTGGTGCAGAAGGTAAAGGCAAGGGTAATGGCAGGGGACTGGAGATGGTTAAAGAAAATGGAGGACAGTGGGAGGTGAGCTGATGACACTGCAGTTGTGGCAGGGTCAGAGGGGGGATTAAGGGTGTTAATGATGGAGTTTGGGAAGGTATGCAATAGGAGAAAGTTCAGGGTAAGTGTGGGTAAAGTAAGGGGATGAGATGTACAAGGAGTGGATAGCAGTGAGTTTGAAGTAAGTCTTAAAGAGGAGAGGCTTGAGGAAGAGGATGGTTATAGTTATTTGGGGTTGTATGTGACAGAAAGGGGAGGAGTGGCAGTGGAGGTAAATTGTAGCCTGAGAGAAGTGAGTAAATGCCTTGGGGGTGACTAGATTTTGTCATGAGAACTAGGCATTTGGGAATGGATGTAAAGAGGAGACTATTCACCTAGTTTTATCTAGTTGTATTATATAGGAAGGGAGCTATGCTTGTGGTGACCCGTCTTTGTATCTTAGCATCAAGTTTCTTAAATTCTTGAATAGTGTTTGCACACACTGTTGCCTTATCTAATTTATTCCAGGTATCCACCACTGTGTGGGAAGATATTCTTTTTCAGATCTCTTCTATAACTATCCTTTTTGAGTTTCTTTTCATGTCCTCTTGTTTTTCCATTGTCTTGTTTTAATAAATCATTTCTGTCTAGGATTTCCATTCCTTTCATGAGTCTATAAATAGTCATTAGATCTTCTCTTTTTCTTTTCCAGAGTTGGTAGTTCCAATTTGGACAATCTTTGTTCTGATGTTAATTTGGAGAGTGTTGGTGCCATCTTTGTCATTGATCTTTGTATTCTTTCTAATTTATATTCTTTTTAGTACTGGGTGTCCATAGTGTTGCAGCGTACTCCAGTTTTGGTCTTATTAGTGTAACTAATATTTTTTTTTAATCATTTCCTCATCCAAATAGTCAAATGCCACTTTCATTGACCTTAATAGGTTGAAGGTTTCTCTGACTATTTTATTGATATGTTTGTCCGGTGACATGTCTTTGCTAATTATTCCTAGGTCTCTTTCTGAGTTCACTTTTTTGACTTCTTCACCAATTTCATAATTTCCCAATATTCTATTTTTACATACATATACCAAGGCTTTTTCCCTCTTACAAGGGAGGTAGCCAAAAAGAAAAAGTCATAAAATCATTCCCACCCATTTCATCCCTAAATACACTCCACTCCCCTCCACCCTCCCTCCCATCTTAGCACTTCCTAGATGACGGGTCATCCCTGCACCTTGTCCACTGCCCTGGTTCAGAGGCAGTGTCACAAGTCACAGCACATCCACAGCAAGGCCGCTTCATTAAATCAGTGCCCCCCCCCCTCTCCATCCTCCCATGCATAAAAGGAAAAGACGGGGAGAAATCCCTTTGGGCTGCGTCAAATTTTGCTCACACATACTACTTCACCCCCCATCCCCCCACCCATTCCACCTCATGCATCACATCATCCATATACAACCATTCTCCATTCACCCCTGTCTTCTGTCCTCTCCCGTCCTTCCTCAACAGACATTCCCCTCTTCCCCAAAGCCCCCTTCACCCCATCCATCCATCTCATCTTAGGACGTTCCCTCATGTTCACTCCCTCCACATTTGCCTTCCATACCTCTTTTACTAGTCTTTCTTCACTCATTCTTTCCATGTGTCCAAACCATCCTAATACTCTTTCATCAACCCTATCTCCCAACTCCCTTTCCACCCTTGTTCTCCTCGCCTCCTCATTTCTCACTCTATCTAACCTAGTAACCCCCATCATATTTCTCAGACACCTTATCTCAAACACATTCAAACTCCTCTCTTCATCTCTTATGTTCCATGTTTCTGCTCCATACAGTGCTATTGGTACAATCACTCCTTCATAGTCTCCTCTTAGCATCCATTCCCAAATGTCTATTCCTCATTACACTTTTTAACCCACCTAGGCATTTACTCGCTTCTCTCAATCTACATTCTACCTCCACCTCCACTCCACCTTTTCCTGCCACATTCTATTTTTACTTTTTCCAAACTCCATTACACTAAACTTCTTGATACTAAAGTTCACTTCCCACTTTTGAGTCCATTTCCAGATTTTATCCATGTCAATCTGTAATGATTCACAATCTTCCTCTGTACTCTTTATGTTTCCACCATTACTTTCTTTAGTATTTTTGTGTCATCTGTGAAGTTCATATAACATTCCACTCCTTCATCTATGTCATTTATATATATGGCAAGCATGATTGGAGCCAATACTGAACCTTGCGGGACACCATTTATTTCTTCCCAGGTCGAGTATTTGTCTCTACCCTCATTTTTCTCCCAGACAAGTATTCTTCCATCTATTCCAATAATTTTCCTTTGATGCCACCTATTGATTCTATTTTTCTTATTAGTTTTTTGTGTGGTACTTTATCAAATACTTTTTGTAGATCTAGAAAAGCACAGTCCACCCATCCATCCCTTTCTTGTATTATTTTTGTTAGTCTCTAGTAGAAGCAGATCAAGTTTGTTGTACATGATCTTCCTTCTCCTCTAAATCCAAATTGATTTGGATTCAATATATTTTTTTCTTCCAGATGTTTAACCCATCTACTTTTGATAACTTTTTCACATGTTTTCGCTATTGTGTTTGTAAGGGAGACTGGTTTGTAGTTGGTTGGATTTTCCTTGTTCTCTCTCCTTTATATATTGGTACAATATTTGCATTTTCCAATCCTGTGGTACCTTTCCTTCTTTGAGTATTTAATTATCTTGAATATTTTGTCCGTCAACTCCTCTATGCATTCTTTTAATATCAAATTTGCAATTCCATCCTGACTGTGTGATTTTCTGACACCAAGGTTTTTTATTTGGTCTCTGATTTCCTTCTGTGTCACAGTTATTTCCTTCATGGGGTGTTCTCTCTCTCTCTCACAGTTTTGTGAACTTTAAATTGTGAATACCAATTTGAAATGTTTGTTCATAATTTCAGCCATTTCTACTTCTTTATATTTGTAATTCCCGTGGCACAGTCCTATTTCTTGTTTTTTTTTTTAGTTTACCATTTACATACCTGTAGAATAGTTTAGGTTGTTCCTTGCATTTTTCTATTATATCTGTTTCATAGTTTCTCTTTTCATCTCTGTATGAAGGGATAATAGTGCAAACATCTTTATATGGGTTAGAGACCTGTAATTTGATAGGGCAGAAGTTTAATTGTGAGATGAAATGTCTGAGAAGTATGGTTGGAGATACAAGGTTGGATAGAGTGAGAAACAAGGAGGTGAGGAGGAGAGCTGGGGTGTAAAAGATGGCAGATAGGGCTGATGAAAGAGTATTGGGATGGAACATATGGAAAGAATGAGTGAAGAAGGATTATTAAAAGAGGTGTGGAAGGAGTGAACTAGAGGGGACAAATGAGGATGAGATGTATGGATGGAGTGAAAGGGGCATTGAGCAAGAGGGGAATGTCTATTGAGCAAGGAAGGGAGAAGGCAGGAGACGGGTGAGAGGAGAATGGCTGTACTGTATATAGATGATATTGTGATGCAAGGGAGGGTGTGGGGGATGGGGGGGAGTGGTTGTGTATGAATTATATTTTGACACTGCCTGAAGGGAATTCTCCCTGTCCCCTCTTTTCTGCATGTGGGGATGGAGAGGGGGGTCACTGATAAGTGAAGTGGCCTTGCTGTGGATGTGCAGTGTCTTGCTGCATTGGTTCTGACCCAGGGCAGTGGATGGGATACAGGGATGACCTGTCACCCATGAGGAGCTAAGATGAGAGGGAGGAAAGTGTGATGGATAATAGTGGAATGAGTGGGAGTGGGTATGTGCCTTTTGATTTGGCTACCTCCCTTGTAAGGGAGATAGAGAGAGGGAGGAAAACTCTTTACTGACAGAACTATTAAAAATTAAAATTAGTTTAAACTAAACTTAAACTATTAAGAATAGTGCAAAATAAACTGGTTAAAAACCTTTACTGACAGAACTATTAAAAATGACAGATTAGTTTAAACTAAACTTTTGTCTATATATCAAAGGCTTCTTCCCCCTATAAGGGAGGTAGCCAAGTCAAACTTAAACTATAATTGGTTTACAGAAAATCAGAAAGCTAGGTTATGAGCTATCGCCTGCAAATAATAATTTTTTTTATTTATTATTAGGAATAATACAAGTTAAAATTCTTTACAGACAGAACTATTTAAAAATGACAATTTTGTTTAAACAATAAATTGGTCTACTTAAAATCAGACGGCTGTCTTGTTGGCTATTGCCTGCAAATGATCAGTGACATTGCTATATGAATTATATTTCTACAATGTTCTTTTATCCTTTCAGAAGACTCTCAGTATTTTTCTTTGATCGAGATGAAGTAATAGCCAAGTATTGATTGACTTTGACATCATTATAGTTTTGTTCTTTCTTCAGGCAGTCAAAAAACTTCCATACTGTATATTAAGGTGCCCAGCAACCTGTGTCTCAAATGTCCTATGCCATCCTTCAAGCATATACATTCCACATCACAAGCTCAAACTTTGGAGGTCTGCAGCAATTTCTTCTGGTACAACCTATCCACAAATCTTCAAAAGTACACTACAGCTTGAGTTTCATGTGGAAATATATCAGTATCACATAGTAACTATGCACTGACAATCATGTTAACAGGCACATAGGCTAATGCCAGCGAACAACCGAGATTCAGACCGAAATCTGCATCTGTTTCATGTCTTCTTTTCAGTCCGTTAACTTGTGTGACATGGAAGATACACTGAAAAAATAGAAGAAACATCATTTTGATACTACACTTGGGAATTCTTTTTTGCATACTTTTATCATTACAATTTCAAAATCAAGAGTTATTGAGGAAGGAGACAAAAAGTGTATTATATTCTCTAGTAGTGTACAAAAAGTTATTTCTACCTTATCGGGTAGTGAGGCATAGACTAGCATAATAGCAACATGTTTGTATTTCCTTTGAATCCATGACATATTTATAGCTGATAGAATAACAGTGGAACAGATAAATGTTCCATCACCATACCAATGGTCACAACTTGCCAAAAGACAAGTATTCTGTATGGTAACAAAAATTAATATACAATTTTCAGTTGGCCCAAAGTTGAACAGTAATAACTCATTGCCTCTACATTTTTGTATATTTGTTTGAGAAAGTCAATTCTAAACTGTGCTAGTGGTGGCAGTTATTTTGAAACCTGATGCTTCTTATTGTCCTTTTGTGTTTTTGGAAGTTTACAAGCAGCTGCTTCATTACATTTAAGTTAATTCAATATTAGTGCATGAGGTGCTACTGTGTTAGACTTAGCTTTTTTACATATGTTATCCACAATTGTCTGTGCTTCACTATCATCTGTGTCACATACAGTGAGACCTCTCATTAACGGCTTTTAATTAGCTATGTTTACAGTGTTTTGGAGTGGTTCTTGGGTGGCATAGTACTTGCACGCACTAAACAACAGAACCAAAAACACCGCAAACACAGCTTATTAATGTCCGTTAATGAGAGGTCTCACTGTACATAATTATGTTCATTCATTTCCTTTACAATTTCCTTGTCATGCTTAGTCACCCATGCTTTACAACTTGTCTTGTCAAATATGTCACATTTCCAGTATGTCTCATATTCACCCTGTTTATCTGTATAAAAGAAATAGCCATCACTAATCAGATTCTTTCCTTTTTCAGATTCTATAAAATGAAGAGGCATGATGGGCAAACCAGCAAAAATCTTTGTAAATTAAATACTTTTCTTACTTCCCTTATATAAGTAAATACAATATTACCGGTACTACTTCTGGCGTTTTGAAGTTTATGTTGTAGAGTAATTTTTACTTGTCCTGCTTATGAGTACATGTAGTTTTATTTATTTATTTATTTATTATTATTATTATTTTTTTTTTTTTTCATTAAAGCAGGTGGCCTTGCTGTGGATGTGCTGTCTTTCTCGCTGCATTGCTTATGACCCAAGGAAATGGGCGATATGTAGGGCTGACCCGTCATCCAGGAGGTGCCAAGAAAAGAGGGAGGGAGGGGTAGTGAATGGGAGTGGAGTGTGTGGGGATGGATATATGCCTTTTGACTTTGGCTACCTCCCTTGTAAGAGGGATAAAGCCCTTGGTATATGTAGGTATTATAAAAGTGATATTTTTGAAAACCTATCCTAAATTTACAACTACAATAATTGGAATATTATGAAATGTGTATGACTGTAAGCCAGTTAAATCCTTTGCATTCACAAGTAATATATTCCATAGACACTACTGTACTCAGTCACAGTTAATCATCATAATCTTTACCATGGTCCATAAATAATGAACCAAGTATGATTTTGTTACCTGTTGCTGTAGCAGCAGCAAAGATATACATGCCAGCTCTGTTTTCAATCTGATGGCACTCTATATTCATTGGTGTGTATCTATATACTAAAGACTTTTCCTCCCTTATAAGTACATACATACATATACCAAGGCTTTTTCCCCCTTCCAAGGGAGGTAGCCAAAAAGGGAAAGGTAAGTGAGATAGCCAAATCAAAAGGCATGTACCTACTACACTACCTGTCTCATCTTAACTCCTTGTGGATGATAGGTCATCCCTGTATCCTGCCCACTACCATGGGTCAGAAACAGTGCAGCAAGACAGTACATCCACAGCAAGGCTGCTTTGCTTAATCGGTGACCCCCCCTCCCCCTCCATTCTCTCATGCAGAAAAAGAGATGAGGAGAGATACCTTTGGGCTGCATCAAAATATCATTCACACATAACCGCTCCCTACTCACCCCCCCCCCCACATGCCATCCTTTTATCACAGTATCATCCATACACAGCCATTTTCCTCTCACCCATATTTTCTGCCCTCTTCCTTTCCTACTCAACAGACATTCCCATCTTACTCAAAGCCCCTTTCACCCCATCTATCCATCTCATCCTTGGTCATCCACTCAAGTTCACTCCATCCATCTCTGCCTTCCACACCTCTTTCACTAATTTTTTTCACTCGCTCTTTCCATGTGCCCAAACCATCCCAGTACTCTCTCATCAGGACTATCTGGCATCTCCTTTTCCAATTCCACTCCTCTCACCTTGTTTCTCCCTCAGTCGAAGCTTGTAATCCCTACTGATCTTCTCAGACATTTCATCTCAAACATATTTAAACTTTTCATCTCAGCCTCTCTTAAATTCCAAGTCTCTGTTCCATACAGTGCTGTTGGGACAACATGCCTTCATATAATCTCTTGGTAGTCGGTCCCAAATGCTTATTTCTCATGACACTAATTCCCCAAGGCATTTACTTGCTTCCCTTAATGTACAAATTACTACCACCTCCACCCCTTTCTTTCCTGCCACATGCAACCCCAAACACCTAAACACTTCCAGCTTCTCTCCTTTCAGACTTGCTTTCAACTCTTCCCCCTCTCCCCTAGTATATCTCATCACTTTACTCTTACCCACATTTACCTTCAACTTTCTCCTATCACATACCTTTCCGAACTCCGTCAATAACTTCCTTAATCTCCCATCTGACCCTGCCACAAGTGCAGTGTCATCAGCAAACAACAACTAGCTCACCTCCCTTTTTTCTCCATTTTCTTTAACCATCTCCAGTCCCCTGCCCATTACCCTTGCCTTTACCTCCCACACCACCCCATCCATGTACACATGGAACAGCCACGCTGACATGACACATCCCTGATGCAGCCCCACCTTTACCTCAAACCACTTGTTCTCTCCATTTCCAATTCAAACACAGGATCTACTACTATTGTAAAAAAAATCTTTACTGCTCTACAGCTTTCCCCAGTCCTATATATCTGCAAACTCTCCCACAGTGGCTGTCTACCCTGTCATAAGCCTTTTCCAAATCCATAAAGGCTAAAAAAAATATCCTACGGTTTCCTAAAGCTCCCTCACATATCTACCTTACCACAAAGATCTGATCCATGCAACCCCTACCTTTCATAAACCCACACTGAACCTCACCAAATACTACTTCTGTTCCTTTCTTAATCCTCTCGGTTAAAACCCTCCTACAAGCCTTCCCAATTACATTCAACAAAATTATCCCTCTAAAACTACTACAATCACATTTGTCCCCTTTTCCCGTATAAAGCAGAACTATATTGGCGCTCCTCCAGTATTCTACCCTTCCTTGGACATACATTAAACAATCTCACTAGCCAGTCCACTGTTATTGTACCTCCAGACATACTGCATGACACCCATCCAATCCAGGTGCCTCACCTGCTCTCATCATTTTCAGAGATACTTGCACCTCATCTTTTCTTATTTTTCCTCCATTTTCCTCTACCTTTTTCTTAGCATCTCCCACTGCTACTGCCAATCCCTCCCTCTCCTCTACAATCTGCAGCTCTTTAAAATACTCTGCCCATCTTCTTACTGCTTCCTCTTCCATTGACATCAGTCTATTTGTCCCTTTTATCTTTTCTTAACATCTCCCTTTCCTCTCTAACTTCCTTCCAAAACATTTCTTTCAAATTTTTCAGTGATACTGCTCCATTTTACATCTGCTCTCCTTTTTGCCTCCTTTATCTTATGTTTTGTTTCTCTTCTTTTTTCTTTGTGCCTCATATTTATTTCATCTTTGCAACTAATCCTGTGAATTTTTTTTTTTTTTTTTTACTATCTTCACTTCATCATCCCACCACTCGCTACCCCTCCTATTCCCTCCCATCATCCTTGTTCAACATATAAGAATGTAAGAATGAAGGAGACTGCAAGAGACCATAAGGCCTACACTAGGCAGTTTCATTTCCATTACCACCTGTTTTCCCTATCCATAAATTTGTCCAACCATTTCTTAAAACAACTGCTAGTTTCAGTGCTCACTACATGGTTTGTATATTCCATTTGTTTACCACTCTATTGATAAACCAGTTCTTGCCTATTTTCTTAAATTTGTCCAATTTAAATCCATTACTGCAAGTCCTGCCCTGTTATCTTAATATAATGACCTTGTTTATATCACCCTTGTTACATACATATACCAAGGCTTTTTCCCCCTTACAAGGGAGGTAGCCAAAAAGGAAAGGCATAAAATCATTCCCACCCATTCCATCCCTGAATACACTCCACACCCCTCCACCCTCCCTCTCATCTTACCACCTCCTGGATGACGGGTCATCCCTGCACCTTGTCCACTGCCCTGGGTCAGAAGCAGTGTCGCAAGACACAGCACATCCACAGCAAGGCCGCTTCATTAAATTGGGGACCCCCCCCCCTCTCCGTCCCCCCCATGCATAAAGGAGAAGACGGGGAGAATTCCCTTTGGGCTGCGTCAAATTTGCTCACACGTACTACCTCACCCCCTATCCCCCCGCCCATTCCACCTCATGCATCACAACATCATCCATATACAACCATTCTCCATTCACCCCTGTCTTCTGTCCTCTCCCATCCTTCCTCAACAGACATTCCCCTCTTCCCCAAAGCCCCCTTCACCCCATCCATCCACCTCATCCTAGGACGTCCCTTCATGTTGACTCCCTCCACATCTGCCTTCCATACCTCTTTTACTAGTCTTTCTTCACCCATTCTTTCCATGTGTCCAAACCATCCTAATACTCTTTCATCAAACCTATCTCCCAACCCCCTTTCCACCCCTGTTCTCCTCACCTTCTCATTTCTCACTCTATCCAGCCTAGTAACCCCCATCATACTTCTCAGACACCTCATCTCAAACACATTCAGACTCCTTCTCTCTTCCTCTCTCTCATGTTCCATGTTTCTGCCCCATACAGTGCTGTTGGCACAATCACTCCTTCATATAGTCTCCTCTTAGCATCCATTCCCAAATGTCTATTCCTCATTACACTTTTTAAACCACCAAGGCATTTACTCGCTTCTCTCAATCTACATTCTACTTCCACCTTCACTTCACCTTTTCCTGCCACATTTGCACCCAAGTATCTAAAACTATCCACTTCCTCCAGTCGCTCTCCCTTAATGCTCACTTCCAGACTACTGCCACTTTCACCCCTTGTACATCTCATCACCTTACTTTTACCCACATTTATCTTCAGCTTTCTTCTATCACACACTCTCCCAAACTCTGTCACCAACTTCCTCAATCCCTCCTCCGATCCTGCCACAAGCGCAGTGTCGTCCACAAACAACAGTTGGCTCACCTCCCACTTTTCTCCATTTTCTTTAACCACTTCAGTACGGGACTTAAATCTCGCGGGCAGCAGCCAATGCCAGCCGTATGACGTCACGTAATAATATTCTTATCATAAAATATAGTCGCCGCTTATATCGATCGTTCTCTCTTTCACCCGCGAATTTTGAAAACCACAGAGAATGGGATTCAGGGCGCATTTGGGAGAATGTAAAAACACAGGGGCGACTACAATAAATATAATCAAGACGCCGATATGGCAGAGTCGCGAATCCACTTGCTCCTCATGACGCCTACGTGTGCGGCACCGTATGGAAGGGGTTAACCATCTCCAATCCCTGACCCACTACCCTTGCATTTACCTCTCGCATTACCCCATCCATGTATAAGTTGAACAGCCAGGGCGACCTAACGCATCCTTGACGAAGTCCCTCCTATACCTCGAACCACTCACTCTCTCCATTTCTAATCCTGACACAAGCTCTACTACTCTCATAAAAACTCTTGACAGCTCCTAGAAGCTTTCCTCCTATCCCATATATCTGCAAAACCTCCCACAGTGCCTTTCTGTCTACCCTATCATAAGCCTTTTCCAGGTCCATAAAGGACCAAAAAACATCCTTCCCCTTTCCTATAGCTTTCTCACATATCTGTCTTACCACAAAAATCTGATCTACATAACCTCTACCCGTCCTAAATCCACACTGTTCCTCACCAATTACTCCCTCTGTTCCTCTCCTAATCCTCTCAATCAAGATCCTCCCATAAGCCCTCCCAACTACACTTAACAAGCTAATCCCTCTGAAACTACTACATTCACACTTGTCCCCTTTTCCCTTGTAAAGTGGAACTATACAGGCACTCCTCCAGTCCTCTGGCACTCTACCCTCTCTCCAGCACACATTAAATAACCTCGCCAGCCAGTCCACCATCACTGTACCTCCTTTTTTTTTTAGACATTCTGCATGGCATCCATCCAGACCAGGTGCCTTACCTGCTTTCATCATCTTAACAACTGCCTTCACTTCATCCTTACTTATTTCTCCTCCATTTTCCTCACTCATCACGGTCATTTTCTTAGCATTTCCCACTGCAGCTATCTTTCCCTCCCTATCCTCCTTCACATTTAGCAACTCCCTAAAATATTCTGCCTTCTCTTCCATTATCATCTCTACTTGATTCGCCTCCTCTTCCTCTCTTAATTTCTTTCCAAAACATCTTTATTACTTTCAAAATTTTCTGTCATACTCTTACCCCATTTCACATCTGCTCTCCTCTTTGCCTCCTTTACCTTTACTTCTCTTTTCTTTTCTTTGTACCTCTCATATGACTCCCTCGTCCTATTTTGTAACTAATCTGTGAAAGCTCGCTTCTTCTCTTCTACAACCTTCTTTGTTTCTTCATCCCACCATTCACTACCCTTTCTTCTATTTCCTCCTGTCCTTCTTGTTCCACACACCATCTTTGCACACTTTGTGACTCCCTCCTTGAACCATCCCCATTCCTCCTCCACACCTAGCTCTACTCTATCCCTCACTCCCTCCCACTCCTCCTTCAGCTTCTTCTTGTACTCCTTTTCCTTTTCATTTAAAGAGTTCACTCTAAGCACCTCCCTACCTTTTGTCCCTTTCCTCTTTCTCCATCTATCCTCCACTCTCAACTTACCTTCCACCAAAAAATTATCTGATATTCCCCCACCCTCTCCCCTTAGCACATGTACATCCTTAACTCTTCCTATCATAATCCTATTTACCACTACATAGTCCATTAACGCTCTATCTACCACCCTTCCCTCCACCACCCTCTCCCATGTGTACTTATGCTTGACTTTCTTCCGAAACACTGTATTTGCTATCATCAACTCTCTTTCTAGACACATTTCCACCATCAACTCTCCGCTATGATTCTTTCCTGGAACTCCACATTTCCCAACCACTCCATCAATTGAATCATTTCCTACCCTAGCATTAACCCCTTCAATACGTGCGATGTTGCGTCATAATATTCGCATTATAAAAAATAAAGTCACTGCTCTATCGCTCGTTCTCTTTCACCCATGAATTTTGATAACCATAGAAAATATGATGAAGCCTGTTTACAGAGTATGTGGGTCACATAGGTACTACTACAATAAATACAATCAAGACGCCGACGTCGGCATCCTCGTGTACCCACTTGCTCCTCATGACGCCTACATAGGCGTCACCGTATGGTAGGGGTTAAGGTCTCCCAGTACTATTACATTGATATTCCTCCCTAAACCCTCTATGCACTCATTTAAATCTATCCAAAAAGCCTCCCTTTCTTCTACGCACTTCTCACTGCCAGGCCCATATGCACTTACAAAAACCCACATCTTGTTAAACCCCTTAATCCACTTGAACACCTTTATTAAATCATCCCGCACTTTACGTCTTTTCAAAGTGTAAATTAAGGTGCCTAAGCCTGTCCTTGTAAGGTAAATTTCTGAGCCCATGTATCATTTTAGTAATTTTCCTCTTTACAGTACCGATTCTAATGAATTGATATCCATTGTATAGGACCGAGACCAAAACTATACTGCATAGTCAAGGATGGATCTAACTAAAGCCAGATATAGTTTGATAACTACCTCTGCACACCTTGTCACTCCCTCCTTGAAACAGCCCCATTCCTCTTTAACTCTACTCTGTCCCTCAACTTGTACACTTCTCTCAGCTTCCTGTTTCTTTTTCTTCTCATTTAATCAGTTTACTCTAAGCACCTCTCTACCTTCCACCCTATTCCCCATCTTTCCTCCACTTCCAACTTACCTTTCACCATAAAATGGTTTGATATTCTTCCACTCTCTCTTCCTTAAGAACTTGGACATCCAGAACTCTTCCAGCTCTCCTGGATACCACTACATAGTCCATTAACCACTTCAGTATGAGTCAAATGCTCATGCACAGCATGGGTTGCCATATGTACGATTCATGACACTACTCACATTATAAAATATAGTGTCACTGCTGTATTACTTGTTCTCTTTTACTCTGAGTAATAATAAACACAGAAAATGTGATCAGACCAGTTTTCAGAATCCAGGGTTAACTCGTGTACAACTACAAAAAATATATATAATCAAGATACCGACACAGTCATCCTTGTGTACCCGCTTGCACATCATGACGCCTCTGTAGGCATCATCATACTGAAGTGGTATCTTATCAACCACCCTTCTATCCACCATCCTCTCCCATGTATACTTATGTTTGACTTTTTCCTTAAACACTGTATTAGCTATCATCAACTCTTTCTAAACACATCTCCACCATCAGCTTTCTACTATGATTTTTACCTGGCATTCCAAACTTCCTTACCACAGCATCTATTGGTTCATAACCTACTCTAGCATCGAGATCTTCCAATACCACTACATTGACATCACTCCCAAAACTCTCCAAGCACTCATTTAAAGCTATCCAAAAATCCTTTCCTCTACACTCTTCTCACTAACAGCCCCATGCTTGCTTACAAAGACCCACATCTCCCCAGTTTCACCTTCATCTACATAAACCTTGAAAATTCCTCTCTACTACATGCTCTCCTATCTCCTCACTAGCACCCTGCCCCTCCCTCATCCTCTCCTCACTTTCAACACCCCACTAAACCCAAACTCAAAATCGCCCCTCCCTTTTAACTTAGTTTCATTTAATGCCAACACATCAATCATCCTTCTCACAAACATACTGCCAATCTCTTCCATACCCACTTGCATCAAAAGAACCAAACATTAGGGTTCTGGTTGGAAAATGCCCCCGTAGATCCTCTTATGCCATGACTTCTCATAGGAATAGGATTACATAGAATAGGATACCTGGTTCCATCACTATCCTGTTTGAGGTGCCTTTTAGGACCTGAGTGGTAAAACTTGGTGGCAGTATTCTCTCTTCCCCCTACCACAGGGAACAGAAATGAAAATGGAAATATATACTCAAAGAAGTTGTACAGGACAGTATTAAGAGGTGGC
This sequence comes from Oratosquilla oratoria, assembly GCF_046742065.1. NCBI lineage: Eukaryota > Metazoa > Arthropoda > Malacostraca > Stomatopoda > Squillidae > Oratosquilla > Oratosquilla oratoria. Next base: position 29,136,569 of record NC_134811.1, on the reverse strand, counting down.
TGGTGGAGGGGGCAGCATAATAGACATTCACAGTACAATAAAGTAGCATCATTTCTCTGTTAGAGATTTCCTCTAACAGACAAAATGATGTGTGGTTCTGGTCTGTAGGGGCACTCCATATAGTCCCTAAAATATCGGCCGCATGCTACAGAGTAATTTATTGTTCATGGTTGTAATATTATTACAGTGTGAAATATTACACCAGTATTATACGTAATAATCCACTGAGGAAATATTTGCTAGAACTGTGCTGAGAAGAAAAAAATATATGTAAAGTTATGTTGAATAAAAAGTTTATCATACTATAGATTTAATTTTTCCCCTATTTATGCTTCAATTGGGTAAAAGGGGCATTGGGAAAGAGGGGAATGTCTGTTTAGAAAGGGAGAAAAGACAAAAGAACGGGTTGAATGGAGAATGGTTGTGTATTGATGATACTGTGATGCATAAAAGGGAGTGGGTGGGGGATGGGGGGTGAGGGAGTTTGTGTGTATTATATTTTCCCTGTGGTGGGGGAAAAGAATACTGCCACCAAGTATCCCACTTGGATCGTAAGAGGCGAGAAGAAAGGGACGGGGAGAGGGACTAGGCACCCTTCTCCCTGTAGCCCCACGGGGCATATAACCTAAAAAGAAAAGTGAAGGCATAAGGGGTGCTGGAGGGCCTCGGGCCAGCACCCTAAGGTTTGGGTCTTTTAATGTGCGTGGATGTGGTACAGATGAGAGTAAAAGGGAAGAGATAGGTAGTATGTTTGTGAGAAGAAAGATGGATGTGTTGGCTTTGAGTGAAACTAAGTTGAAAGGGAAGTGGGAGGTTATCAGGAGTGAAGAGAGGGCGAGGGAGGGAAGGGGGTGGCTATTCTAGTAAGTGAGGAGATAGGTAAACAGGTAGTGGAGTGGAAGGAGGTTTCCTCGAGGATAATGTGGATGAAGGTGAAACTGGGAAAGGAGATGTGGGTCTTTGTAAGTGCATATGGGCCTGGCAGTGAGAAGAGCGTGGAAGAAAGGGAGGCCTTTTGGATAGATTTAAATGAGTGCATAGAGGGTTTAGGAAGAAATGTCAATGTAATAGTACTGGGAGACCTTAATGCTAGGGTGGGAAATGGTCCAATCGATGGAGTGGTTGGGAAGTGTGGAGTTCCAGGAAAGAATCGTAGTGGAGAGTTGATGGTGGAAATGTGTCTAGAAAGAGAGTTGATGATAGCAAATACAGTGTTTCGGAAGAAAGTCAAGCATAAGTACACATGGGAGAGGGTGGTGGAGGGAAGGGTGGTAGATAGAGCGCTAATGGATTATGTAGTGGTTAATAGGATTATGATAGGAAGAGTGAAGGATGTACATGTGCTAAGGAGAGAGGGTGGGGGAATATCAGATCATTTTTTGGTGGAAGGTAAGCTGCGAGTGGAGGATAGATGGAGAAAGAGGAAAGGGACAAAAGGTAGGGAGGTTCTTAGAGTGAATTCCTTGAATGAAAAGGAGAAGGAGTACGAAAAGAAGCTGAAGGAGGAGTGGGAGGGAGTAAAGGATGGAGCAGAGATGGGTGTGGAGGAGGAATGGGGATGGTTCAAGGAGGGAGTCTTAAAGTGTGCAAGGATGGTGTGTGGAACAAGAAGGACAGGGGGAAATAGAAGAAAGGGTAGTGAATGGTGGGATGAGGAAACAAAGAAGGTTGTAGAAGAGAAGAAGCGAGCATTCACAGATTGGTTACAAAAGAGGACGGGGGAGTCATATGAGACATACAAAGAAAAGAAAAGAGAAGTAAAGCAAAAGGTAAAGGAGGCAAAGAGGAGAGCAGATGTGAAATGGGGTAGGAGTATGACAGAAAATTTTGAAAGTAATAAAAAGATGTTTTGGAAAGAAATTAAGAGAGGAAGAGGAGGCAAATCAAGTAGGGAAGAAAAGGTAAAAGGTACAGATGGAGAGATGATAATGGAAGAGATGGCAGTAAGGGGAAGATGGGCAGAATATTTTAGGGAGTTGCTAAATGTGAAGGAGGATAGGGAAGGAAAGATAGCTGCAGTGGGAAATGCGAAGAAAATGAGAGTGATGAGTGAGGAGAATGAGGAGAAATAAGGAAGGATGAGGTGAAGGCAGTTGTAAAGATGATGAAAGCAGGTAAGGCACCTGGTCTGGATGGATGCCATGCAGAATGTCTGAAAAAGGGAGGTTCAGTGATGGTGGACTGGTTGGTGAGGTTATTTAATGTTTGCTGGAGAGAGGGTAGAGTGCCGGAGGACTGGAGAAGTGCCTGTATAGTTCCTCTTTACAAGGGAAAAGGGGACAAGTGTGAATGTAGTAGTTTCAGAGGGATTAGCCTGTTAAGTGTAGTAGGGAAGGCTTATGGGAGGATCTTAATTGAGAGGATTAGGAGAGGAACAGAAGGAGTAATTGGTGAGGAACAGTGTGGTTTTAGGACAGGTAGAGGTTGTGTAGATCAGATCTTTGTGGTAAGACATATGGGAGAAAGCTATAGGAAAGGGGAAGGATGTTTTTTGGGCTTTTATGGATCTGGAAAAGGCTTATGATAGGGTAGACAGAAAGGCACTGTGGGAGGTTATGCAGATTTATGGGATAGGAGGAAAGCTTTTGGGAGCTGTCGCTGCAAACTTACTAACATCACTTTATCCCGTCGTCCAAGTCGTTTATGTACATAATGAACAATAAGGGACCCAAAACTGAGCCCTGGGGGACCCCACTAGTAACATTGCCCCACCCAGATTTTACTCCATTTATGTTGACCCGCTGTTTTCTGTTACTAATCCAAACTCTAATCCATTCTAACAATTTTCCTCCTATGCCATGTGCTTTGATTTTTAGTAGTCTCTGGTGTGGCACCTTATCGAACGCTTTGCGAAAGTCAAGGTAAATAATATCGTAAATATCATTGCTATCTGACGCCTTATATACTTTAGTGTAAAAGGATAGAAGATTAGTCAGACATGACTTACCCTTGGAGAAACCATGCTGTGAATCACGAATTAAATTGTGTCTTTCGATGTGTTCTCCGAGTCCATTTACTATTATTGATTCAAGCATTTTTCCTATAACCGATGTCAAACTACTGTAATTGTCCTGTAGTTGCATATAGACGATCTATCTCCCTTCTTAAAGACAGGAACAACGTTTGCTTGCCTCCAAGCAGTAGGCACAAAGCCAGTGTCTATTGATTTATTGAATATTTCAGTTAACTGGTCGCAAATTTCAAATTTACACTATAGCATTCTCGGAAAAATTTCGTCTGGAACCAGGAGTTTTGTAGCTTTAAGTCTTTCAATCTGCTTGACTACTTCTACTTTTCTACTTTACTAATGCTGATATTAGATAGACTACTTTCTTCATCACCTCTGAAAATCGGATCGCAGTCAGGTACTATATCTAACCTCTCATTAGTAAACATCGATAGAAAATAATTGTTAAACTCCTCACTCATTTTTTCCTCCGATTCTATCATGATATTTTCATCGTTTTTAATTGGTCCTATTCTTTATTTTTTGTTCTGTAGAGATGAAAGAAACCCTTTGGGTTGGATCTTGATTGACTGGCAACCTTAATTACGTTTCGCTGTACGTGTATTCTTTTTAACCAGCTTTGCCATTTCGTTATATCTTGATCTAAGGTGTGTTTCCCCGTTTTTTATTTTTACATAAAGTCCTCTTTTTATTCCGATCTCATGTTTTAATGTGTCCGTCATCCATTTGGGAGTATTATTATTATTTTTTCCGTATTGACTTGAGGGGGATAAATGTATTTTGTTCATTTATAATTAAATCAGTTAGATTGCTATACATTTCACCCAAATCACTGACCTGTCTGTTGAGCCCTCGCCCCCAAATGACCTGACCCGAGGTATATATTACCCTCTGACCCACCGAGACTCGACAATGTCCGATCGTCCGCATGACATTTCATATTCAATTTCAAATAGGTTTTTATATTGTCAAAGTTTACTCTCCTGAAGTCTGGTACTTGGACGTTATTCGTACTTTTTAATTCTTCCCAAATAATATTAAATCTTATTTTTTGATGATCACTAGAGCTTAGACTATCTCCCACTTTTACGTTACTCATTAGGTGCTCATTATTAGTTAAAACTAAGTCCAGAGTATTTATTCCTTTCGTAGGGTCGGTGATCACTTGTTTTAGGAAATTATCTTGCACCACATCTAGGAATTTCTTTGTTTCCTGATCTCCTATTAAAGTTTCCCAGTCAATGTTTCTATAATTAAAATCTCCCATGATCACAACGTTTTTGTACTGAGACGCTCTGTGAATTTCATGAATCAGGGGATCAGTCTGCTCAATGCTGATGTTAGGTCTGTACAAGACACCAATAATAACTTTCTTATCCTTGCCTATAATCTCTACCCAAATGGATTTTGTACAGTCCTCTTCCTTAATCGAATTGTTGATAATACAGTTTATTGTATTTTTAACGAAAGGTGCTACACCTCCCCACTCCTGCCAACCCTATCCTTGTGAAAAAAAAAACTTATATCCTATTTCGATTTCCAGAAGGAAATGTTTATCAGCCATGTTGATCCAGGACTCAGTAATAGCTATAATGTCGAAGTTCTCTACGCATGCTTGACCTCGCAGCAAATCTATTTTATTAATTATGCTTATGCTATTTGTATAGTAAACTAAGTTTATCTTCCCTCCATCTGCTTTGGCGAATCTTTTCACAGTCCCTCTCTAAGTTGTTGCTATTGCCTAAACTATATTCCGATACTCCCCTCCCCCTACTCCCACGTAATCTACCCGAAAAAAACCTGTAGGATGCCTACTTCTCATACAAGGGATTCAGCAAGGAGTCGAAATCCTCTGGGCAACAAGTGCACCCCGTCCATTGTATATAGATGGTCCCTACCGTAAAAGCTGTCCCAGTTGTCGACAAATGCCCATCCATTGACCTTACAATGTTTTGCCAGCCTGCAATTCATTGCAATAGCCCTGGAATGCCACATGCCTCCAACTCTACGCCTCGGAAGGATTCCACATACAACAGGAACACCTCCCCTATTTCTAATCTTGTCTAGCGCATCCCGGAACCGCGCAAACAATTCCTCACTCCCTAACTTACCTATATCATTGCCCCCGGCACTTAAGCAAAAGTACAGTGCATGGCAATCGTACAATACCACCAGCACGCATGTACACCACAACATTGCCCGGCCACCACCACTCGGTGACCCCAAGCAAATGAAAAGAAATGACCAGGCAAGACAAAAGCAAACCATATGTGACAGTGCACACACATTACAGGCTAATTACAAAAGTGTGGAAAAGAATGATGACATTAGCTCACTCATGTATATAAACATAACATAATTATATGATATAAGGACAATACATAGGAATACACACACAAAGCAAAACAAGAATATATAAGAACTGTATACAGGTACAAAAATACTCAACTGTATACAAGTACAAGAAATACACATAAATGTATTTAAGAAATACTTCAAAGAACTGGCGCCAGTTAACACGAGACAAAAAGACAGCAATTGTCGGACGTCCGGGACATGACACTTAAAAGCTAAACAAAAGTTACACATAATAAAAAGCAATACCCTGAGTAAGTAAACAAGATATACACATTATACAAATACACTTAATAGAGGAACAAGATGCAAAGTACAGGTCAAGACAAACAGAATAACTACGCAAATATACAATTATGAAGACATAGGACCCCATGAACGGAGATTATAATTGTGATTGGTAGATACAGAAGACATAGTTTGTACAGTGAGCCTTGGAGGAGGTTGGGTAAATGCAGGGATAGGCACTCTTGTCACCTTAAGTCTTCAACATGCACCACTTCGCTCAGTCCCTGGGAAGGATCAAAGACCCTGAATTTATTGTGATTCAACTTCCCAGTAACTAAAAGGGGACCTATGAATTTACGATTAAGTTTACATTGGCGGTCAGGCATGCTCTTATAAACATGATCACCAATAATGATGTTAACAGGCTCGGCCCGGATATGCTGGTGTTTCAACATTTTGGCTTTGGAGAGATCAAGTTGATCTAAGAACTATAGATAATATGCAATGATATTGGAGTTGACTATAATCCTCAATATTGTAAAGGGGACGAGCAGGACTACCAAACACATCAGAAGGGAGACGTTTTTCCACTCCGTAGAGACACTAATGGTACTGTTAATACAATCACTGACACGTGTAAGCCAATCCTACCAAAATTCATGAAGGCTACTAGCAACGTGCCTGAGTATATAAAAAATCTGTCTATTCGTCCTCTCTACAAGATCATTGGACGCAGGATGGTAAGCAGTCACGAATGTTTGCGTGATGCCGTGACGCTCACAAATGCTCGCTAAAACCTCGTTCCTAAATTCCGACCCATTTTCACTAAAGAGCACCGAAGGCGTAGTGTATGGAAAGAGAGAAACTAAAGCGTAGGCTACCGCTGGAGCAGATTTGCTACGTAAGGGAGCCAATATTACAAAATACTAAAATGGTCCACACACAAGGACATACACAGAACATTGAGTACTATGAGGCAGATGTAAAAGGTCTATAGCCATCGTCTGAAAAGGACGAGGAGTAGGGTACTCTAAGATGGGAGCAGTGTACGTAGATCCTTTGTTCTGGGCACAAAAGCTACACTGGGCTACATGAGAGGTAATGTCCACTCGCATTTTTTGCCAATAATACTTCTTACGTGCCATAGCCAGAGTTTTGTCACGACCTGGGTGACCGGCCTGAAGGTAATCATGAGCAAGGGACAGAACAACAAGAACTAAGGACTCAGTGATCACTAGCTGTACCACATCCTGCTCAAAGACTTCCACAGTACGAATGAGATCCTAGTCCTGCAAGGAAAATTGGGACAGGGGAACAGGTAGATTTGATAAGGTGGTATCATCACCAGATTACAAAGCATAGATAACAGCAGACCAAACAGGGTCCTCACGGTGGGCTTTGGCCAGATCCTTCAGAGTTGTCAGCAGAGTAACAGCAGCAACAGGGATATTACGTGAAAGTGCATCAGCAACATTGTTTGCACGCTCTGGAATATTAAGGGTTGGGTTAAATTCCTTAATCATGAGAAACCACCTGGCTAGGTGGGCCGAAAGATTTTTGCCCTTGAAAAGCTGAGTGACAGAAGTGTGGTCCGTGTATACGGTAACAGGATATTCAGGAATTATATTACAAAAATGCTTTAAAGCCCACACCACTGCCAGAGCCTCCAAATGAGTAACAGAGTAACATGATTCGGGCTTGTTAAGAATGCGACTAGCATATACAAGAACATGGGGTCTACATCCGTCTACTTGCTGCATAAGTACAGCCCCAATACCTGTACCAGAAGCATCAGTACAAATAGTAAAGGGAAGGCTATAGTCCGGGAATACCAACACAGACGTTTCAGTAAGTGCAAGCTTCAAGGAATAAAAAAAAAAAAAAAAATCCTGATGAATATCACGCCACTGGAAGGAAGTGTCTTTGAGGAGACGTGTTAGAAGGGAAGTAATTGAAGTAAAATTCCTAATAAATGCACGATAGTACCCTGCCAGCCCAAGGAAGGAACGTACATGCTCAACTGACTTAGGTGTAAGGAAGTCCTTAACCGCTTTGACCTTATCGTCAGTAGAGTGAATACCATTCTTGTCAACAACATGACATAGGAATTGAATGCTAGACTTGAGAAAAGAGCACTTGGACAAACAGTTCCAATCCAGCATCAGCAAACCGTTGCAAGACCATGGGCAACAAAAAGTCCGTTGCCTACTAGGCCATGAAAAATTGAGTTAAGCGCAAGTCAAGGGAGCATTCCGCAACCCCATTGGGCAATGAAGCCATTCATAATGTCCATTGGGAGTTGAGAAGCCAGTGACCTTACGAGACTTCTCCAGGAGTATCGGCCAAAAACTCGCTTTTAAGTCTAAGGTGGCGAACACAGTATTACCATTGCCAATGGACTGGAGAAGGTCGCTTAATACAGGCAAAGGGTAATGGTCTGGAACAGTGACCTCGTTAACTCGCTTATAATCAATAACGGGACGAAAAGATCCATCCTTCTTAGGCACTAGGAGGAGTGGCAAGTTCCACTCCGAGTGAGACTTGTACAACGCCTTCACGTAACATGTCAACCAAGAACTGTGCTATAAGCCGACGAGAGTGAGGCAACCTGTTAGAGGGAACGTAAACGGGACGAGCGCCTGGCTAAAGATCAATTCTATGAACCACACAATCTGTAACTTCTTACAGATCATTAGGAAAAGCCAAAGCCTGACGGTGGGTCACTAACAGTTCAGTGAGACTAGGCGTCTCACCCGGAAAATCTCACCTACAAACTTTGCAAATTTGGAGGCCAAGTGAGCTGTGTCGCTTGCCTGTTGAGACTAGCACAGAAGCGGCAATGATAGGAGGCGAATCCTGGAAAGCATCAATGTCAACTACTTCGAAGGAGCCTAAATGATTGCCAGGAGAGAATGATAGGAGCACCCGTGACTTTGGTTACCATAGTTGTGGTAGCATAATCTTCGCGAATAGTGGAGAGTGTCCCTTCCAAAGGAAAGCGAAGAACACGAACAGAGTCAGGCTGAGGTAAAACGCCAGACCCAGTTGAAGCACCTGAAATGCACACCGGAACTCAAACTGTACTTGAAGGTCTAATATGATTCTCTCCAACAACAGCAACATAAGAAAAAATAATTAAAGCGAGGAGGTCCTTCCGAAGGCAACAATACGACCTGATCATGCACAGGAGGGGAGTCGCAAATGAAAACTGGCCTATCTGTAGCAAGAATAACAAAATTACTGAGTCGCTACACGGCGACTAGGAGATGTGAGATCCCATGTGCTGTAAGAGCATCAATGCCCAAGAGGCAATCACACACAAGAGCAATACCAGATACAACAAAAGTGACATGGAAAACTGTAGCATGCGAGGAAAACCTTAAGGGAATGCGAACAGACCCAAGAATAGGCAAGAGAAAACTTTGTACAGAATGCAAACTATTACAAAAAGGAGATAAAGGGATATTATACAAATTCCGTAGAGCAAATTAGCTTTTCTACTTATGAGACTACATTCTGCACCAGTATCTACAATGACTGAAATAGGTGTGTTCTCTGTAAGAAATGGAAAGGTGAGTATTTGAAAAGACTCAACAGCCATCATGGGGATAATCTGGGACCGAATATTACTGGTCAAACCTTTGGGTTGTTAAATGGGCGCTGGTGAATATGGGACTGAGGCTGTCTAGGCTGATGAGAAGTCACAGCTCTAAGTCTCAAAACCACGAAACACTGATCAGTCGAGTGTTTACAATGACCATGGATATGGCAGTAGCTAAGCTTATCCTGTGCTTCACATTAGAAGAAACAAATTCCTACGGACAGGGGACTGCCTAGTGTACATGACGCTTACGGCGAAAATAAAAAACATTCGAATGACCAGACTTGTTACAATAGGTAAATGTGAGTACAGGAGGGATAAATGTACACGAAGAGGAACTGTGTGTAGGAACTGAAGACTGAGGGAGTGCAGAACTAGGAATATTGACATGTTGCTGAGCATTGCTAATGCACAAGGAACCAGAAGGCACTTCCCCAAGTTTACATGAAAACCTTGTTGCGAAAGATAGGATCTCGTCTGTCTTATAGCTGAGAGAATATGCAGCTCTCATCTTAAAAGGCACACACACACACAATGTAGAAGAGAAAATCCAAAATAAGGATGAATCTAAAATGATAGTGCCATTATCAACCCACTCTGAATGGGAGAGAGAATCGAGGGTTTCAACAACAATTTTGCTGGCTTGGGGCTGAGCACGCCTATTGTCAAGAGTGCCCAATCTAAATACAAGAACACCAGCCAGCTTAAAATACCATTGAAAGGAATTGCCTACAGAGGTATCAGATTAAAAAAAAAAAAAAAAAAAACCGAAACAGTTCATAATTGTAATCCAAAGACTTAGGGTCGAGGCACGAAGTAGATAACATCTCAGAAGCCAATGAATTTAGTACAAGCCGTGACCTCACGAAAGAAAATTCCTCAGACCCCGTTGAAACATTAGTATTTACAATACAATCTTCGCACTCACGAAGAAAACCACTAGCTTTATATTGGGGATCCTCACCAGAAAATTTAACAGAAGGATCATGGTGCAACAGAGTAAATATATGAGCCATTGTGTCATATGGATTTCGGGAACGAAAAAAGTACAGCACTTTCTGTTTAGACATATTGAAAGAGGCATAAGATAACAATCCACTCCGTAGTAACATCAAAGTAAAAACAAAGAAAACACGTTTAATAATGGCGATCGCAATGAATACACTCCTCGAATCGAAAGAATGGATTGCCTGAAAGTACGTAAACAATATAATACGCTCTGATACACACAGCAAGAGCGTTATTAATACAATCTAAATTATTCAAATATATATACCAAGGTTTTTTTCCCCCTTACAAGGGAGGTAGCCAAAAAGGAAAAGACAAAATCATTCCCACTCATTCCATCCCTGAAAACACTCCACACCCTTCCTCTTATCTTAGCACCTCCTAGATGACGGGTCATCCCTACACCTTATCCACTGCCCTGGGTCAGAAGCAGTGTCACAAGACACAGCACATCCACAGTAAGGCCGCTTCATTAAATCGGCGACCCCCCCTTCTCCGTCCCCCCATGCATAAAAGGAGAAGACGGGGAGAAATCCCTTCGGGCTGCGTCAAATTTTGCTCACACATACTACCTCACCCCCCATCCTCCCGCCCATTCCACCTCATGCATCACATCATCCATATACAACCCTTCTCCATTCACCCCTATCTTCTGTCCTCTCCCATCCTTCCTCAACAGACATTCCCCTCTTCCCCAAAGCCCCCTTCACCCCATCCATCCACCTCATCCTAGGACGTCCCTTCATGTTCACTCCCTCCACATCTGCCTTCCATACCTCTTTTACTAGTCTTTCTTCACTCATTCTTTCCATGTGTCCAAACCATCCTAATACTCTTTCATCAACCCTATCTCCCAACTCCCTTTCCACCCCTGTTCTCCTCCTCACCCCATCATACTTCTCAGACAACTCATCTCAAACACATTCAAACTCCTCTCTTCCTCTCTTATGTTCCATGTTTCTGACCCATACAGTGCTGTTGGCACAATCACTCCTTCATACAGTCTCCTCTTAGCATCCATTCCCAAATGTCTATTCCTCATTACACTTTTTAATCCACCAAGGCATTTACTCGCTTCTCTCAATCTACATTCTACCTCCACCTTCACTCCACCTTTTCCTGCCACATTTGCACCCAAGTATCTAAAACTATCCACTTCCTCCAGTCGCTCTCCCTTAATGCTCACTTCCAGTCTACTGCCACTTTCACCCCTTGTACATCTCATCACCTTACTTTTACCCACATTTATCTTCAGCTTTCTTCTATCACACACTCTCCCAAACTCTGTCACCAATTATTCAAGTAGGAAACGTAATTACCACAGTTCTCTATGAATCACAATTCCAAGATTCACAATGAAAGAATCGTAAAAAATCTAACAAAGAAAACGTTAGTCATCAAGTGACGTAACAACATAAGCAACACGACGTAAACAAACATGGCCGCCAAGGCAACAAGCCTGGCCAGAAAATGTAGAAAAAAATCCAGAACATACACTACTGCATTGCATGAAAAAAGTATAGCATGAGTATAATGTAAAAGATTGAAATGGGCCAGTCACTGCAGAAGACAGCGAACGCAATGTCCGATAGGATTACGTAGATATAATATGGTTCAGAAATCCTATTCTATCCGGGCTCCAGATTTACAGCCAAGCACTCCGGAACAAAAGACGATCCGTTGATAAACGCAGATGACGAAAAGGAAGCAAAATTCGAGCAGCAGGCAGCATGTTAGAAACCACGTGGAAAAAAATAATCTGGCGCGCTAGGAGAATACTGTTCCTGCGCCCAGTTTTTACAATATATATATTTATTATATATATAAATAATTGGTATGAATTGTTCCAAATTACTCGACATAAACAACTGTCTGAAAAAAGGGGGAGAAAAAACACACGATGCCATGAAACTGGTTAGTCAGATACCTCAAAATTTCAAAGTTCGAAGTAGCGTTCCGAACAAATGCATGCACAAATTAAAACGTTCACAATATTGTTTAACTCGCTGCCACCATTAGGTATGCGGGTGGCTAATAAAAGTATATTACAAGGGAAAATAGTGTATCGATTTGATAATTTAAAGCACTACAACAAAACGTTTGTACACTTAAGAGGGCAAACTAGAAACTGCGTCATTTTTGTATGCAGCCTGAGTTGTCGGAAAGCATACGCGGCCGCACAGTTCCTTCACAAAATGGGCACGTGGAAATACAATCAATACAATAATTTTAACAAAATATAAAAAAAATTCATAGTATATATAACGGGGAAAACATGCATTTCCCAATCTACTCAAGTGCAATGCATGACAATCGTACAATGCCATCAGCACGCATGTACACCACAACAAGCTAGGTTATAGGAAGTTAGGTTAGTTTAGGTAAGGTTAGGTTATCCTAAATTAGGTTAACTGATGTTAGGTTATGTAAGTTTAGCTGAGGACAAGTTAAGTTAGTTTAGTCGTGGTTAGGCTAGGTTAACTGAGGTTAGATTAGGTTAGGTTTAGCTGTGATTATACTATTTCCATTATTACGTGACCCACAAGGTGTTGTCTGCCGTGTTTTCACGTACTGAATCAAAACATTCAGCATATACCGGAAGCTGTCCACTACACCGAGTATGTTAACATGGAATATTCTAAGTGCATGTTGATTTTTTTTATTAAATGGTAGATGATATGAGTAATTGTTATACATGTAAATAAAAGAAGAGACTTGTTAAACGATGTGGCATCTCAGGTCAGGCGACGTTGCCCCGGCTCCCGACCAAGTGCACAGGTCACTCATAGAGAATTAGAGAAGCTGAGTGCCGCTTGCAGTCTCTTTAATTATGCCGGTCATACATGAAAAAAAAAAAAAAAAAAAAAAAAAACTGTCTCCCCCGTTTTATTTGGAGATGGTTTAGACGTGGCAACGCTGCTGGTTTTCCCGGCCACATCCTATGGGTCACCAGATAATGGTAGAAGTATAGGTGGGGTTAACTGAGGATGAATTAGATTAGGTTGTTATCTGAGGTTCTGTTTGGTTATATTAGCTGAAGTTAGCCAAGATTAAGTTAGATTAGGTTAGGTTACCTGAGGTTAAAATGATTAGGTAAGGTTAGCTAAATTTAGATTAGGCTAGGCTCTGCTAGCTTGAGTTATGTTATATTAGAATGGCGATAAGCGTGAAAGTGATTCGTTCCGGTCCTTACCCCCTGCTACGAGTGTAGTTAGCTCTCTGGTAAAACAGGAAATTTGGGTTGCAGCTAGCGATCTTTCCTAATGTCAGGAACCAGTAGAGTTTCGAGTTCGGAGAGTTTTGGACCATCAATGGCTTAGTGGGTTAAGGCGACTGACAATGGAGCCTCTTGGCATCAGAGAAGTAGGTTCGAATCCTCTGCGCGACGGTCATAAAAATTATATGATATTAGAATAAGAATATGTTAGGTAAGGTTAGGTTATCTGAAGTTAGGTTAGATTAGCTGAGGTCAGGTTACGTTAGGTAAGGTTAGGTTATGTTAGATGAAGTTTGGTTAGGTAAGGTTAATTTAGCTGAGGTTAGGGTAGTTGAGGTTATGTTAAGTTCGCTGATGTTATGTTAGGGTAGATTAGGTTAGTTTAGGGTAGGTTAGGTTCCGTTAGGTTAGTTTAGCTGAAGTTAGGTTAGAGTAGTTGAAGCGAGGTTGTAGCAAGGTCACACCTTAAAGAATTCGTTTTCTATAATATACGCGCACCATTATTTCCTATATTAATTATTGTCACCCGTTGGAACTAGTAGTTATGGAAACATATCTTGATTAACATTTTTACGTCTCTCATATCAATGTGTAAATATATATAAATATTTGTAGTAATATTCTGTATAGTAGGACTTGTAGTTTGTGAACCGATTTATACAGTGCTAAATATGAAAAATGCCCTTCTTGTATTTCGCTGCCAAGACATCAGCCTGATTCAGCTACAGTCGGATTGTTTTTCATTAAAAAAAGTCCCAAGAGAATTGGAGTATCTTTAATCTTTCTCTCGCGGACGACCTCCGTCACCGTTATGTGGTAACATATCACTACAAATGGTGAACCCGGAGTTGGAGATCGGACATCCCAGCCATCTACACTGCGCAGGACGACGCCCCTAGGGGAGAGGCCAACCGTCGCAGCAGCCCAGGACGACGCCCCAAGTACTGTAGAGAGGCCAGCCGTCACAGCAGCCCAGGACGACACCCCTTGCAGAGAGGCCAGCCGTCGCAGCAGCCCAGGACGGCGCCCCTAGCAGCGAGGCCAGCTGTCACTGTCGCCGCCACCAGGTCTTCCCGTCGCTGGCTCTACCCCCGCCGCCACCATATGTAGTGGTACGTTACCACCACATTAGTGAAGGAGCTGAATCTTGGGACTTAATTATTGCAAATACAATGCGACTGTAGCTAAATCAGGCTGCTGTCTTGGCAGCGAAATACAAGATATATTTCCATAACTACTAGTTCCAACGGGTGACAATAATTAATACAGGAAATAATGGTGCGCTTATATTATAGAAAACGAATTCTTTAAGGCGTGACCTTGCTACAAGGTTAGGGTAGGTCAGCAAAGGTTACAATAGATTAGGTTAGTCTAGGTTAACCGAGGTTAGGTTAGGCTAGCTTAGGTTAGGTTTGTTGGAGTTAGGTTAGTTTAGATTAGCTGAAGTTAGGTTAAAATTGAGTTAAGTTAGGTTACATTAGGTAAGCTGTGGTTAGATTAGATTACGCTGGGTTATGTTATGTTAGGATAGGTCAGGTTACGCTAAGTTAGCTAAGGTTAGGATTGGTTAAGTGAGGTTTGGTTAAGTTAGCTGAGGCTATGTTACATTAGGCTAGATTAGGCTAATTGGGGTTAGGTTATTTTAGCTGAGGTTATGATAGATTAACTGAGGTTATGTTGGGTTAATTTTGATTAGGTTAACTGAGATTAGATTAAGTTATGTTAGGTTAGATTTGTCAGCTGAGGTTAGGTCAGGTTAGCTGTGCTTAGGTTAGGCTAGGTTATATTATGTTACGTGAGGTTAGGTTAGGTTAAATTAGCTGAGGTTAGGTTAGTTTGGGTTCGATTAAATTGGTTTATGTTAGGTTAGGTTATGTGAGGTTAGGTCAAGTTGGGTTAAGTTAGGTTAGTTGAGGTTAGGGTAGGATAGTACTGGGTAGGTTAGGTTGGATTAGCTAAGGTCAGGTTAGGTGAGGTTAGGTTAGGTTAGATTAGGTTAGCTAAGCTGAGGTTAGGTTAGATTAGGTTAGCTAAGCTGAGGTTAGGTTAGATTAGGTTAGCTAAGCTGAGGTTAGGTTAGATTAGGTTAGCTAAGCTGAGGTTAGGTTAGATTAGGATAGCTGATGTTAGGTTAATTTAGGTTAGTTGAGGTTATGTCAGGTTAGGTTAAGTTGGGTTACGATATGTCGGCTGAGGTTAGGTCAGTTGAGATTGGGTTAGGGTAGAGGAGGTTAGGTTAGTTTAGCTTTGATTAGGTTAGCTGAGGTTGGGTTGCTGTAGGAGGAGGTTAGGTTAGAGTAGAGTAGGTTAAGTTAGCCGAGGTTATGTTAGTTTAGCTTTGGTTACGTTAGGTTGTTAGATTACATTATATTAGTCTAGGGTATATCAAGTTAGCCAAGGTTAGGTTAGCTAAGGTTAGGGTACATTAGTTTAGGTTAGGTTGGATGCAAAGAGGGACACTACCAGCATGATATTCCCAAATATCACTCAACAAATACTTGAGGAATTGGACAAGAGAGAACCACCAGAAACAACAGTACTGGAGCTGCAGCGTCTACGTCGTGGGACCACCCCCCAACCCCAAGAGTTGGGGGCCAAACGGCAGCAACCACCCCTGGCCACCGGCTCTACGCAGGTGGCACCGATCCCCAAGAGGAGCTACGCCTACCTTGGGGAGTACCACAATCCTTTTTCCCAACATGCAATATTACGTTTTTTTCTGCACCGAGGGGTGATTTTCCGGCGATCACCCCTCTTCTTCTACTTTTAGCTGGAGATGTAGAGAGCAATCCTGGGCCCACCACAAAATACACATGCCCAACATGCTCTAAACCCATTACTTCGAGCAGACAGACAAAGGGCTCAGTTCAGTGCAATATGTGCAAAAACTGGGCCCACCTCACTTGTACAACACTTGCTGACACAAACCAATACACAAACACTTGGGCATGTTCTTCCTGCCCTCCAGTAACCCCACTCCCACCTCCCCAACCACAGCCAGCACCCTCACCCACTCCCAATTTCCCTCTGCCCTTACCCCCGATTAGTACTCCCCTTCCTTTGTCCCCGATCTCTCCTTTCCCCCCCTCTGACCCAGATCCTACACCTTCCCCAGTACCACCCCAACCTCAACCCCAAACGGCAACATACAACACATACAAAACACACAACATCAACATATTACAACACAACATTAACGGTATTAACACGAAAAAACATGAACTTGAACACTTTCTTAAACAACACAACATACACATTGCGATTTTACAAGAAACAAAACTAAGACACTCACACAAAACACCATCATTTCATAATTACACCACCATCAGACAAGACCGGACTGACGGCTATGGCGGTGGACTCATCACCCTGATCCACCACTCCATCTGTTTTGTGGACACAAGTGCCACAACCAAAATTCTCCTCCCTACCACAGATAACACAACAGAAATCCAATCCATTCGAATCCGCACAGGCAACAAATCAACACTGACAATAGTTAACATGTACATCCCCCCCCCAATCATCCCCCACAGTTCCAGACACCTTCAGGCCTCATTTTAGCCAACTAGCCTCAATCCCCAACCTGATTATGGATGGAGACTTCAACGCCAAGTCGTCTGCCTGGTATGTCGATAACCCTGACACAGACAGAGGGCTTGATATACAGACTCAGTTTGACTCATTGACTATCATGAACAACACACATAATCATACACATATCCCACACCAAGCCCTCTACACTCCCTCCTCTCCTGATATCACCTTTTGCTCCCCCTGCCTAACCCCAACAACATCATGGAGAGTGGTCGGAACCCTTGGCTCTGACCACCTTCCAATCATCATCACTACCAAAACAAGATGCACCCCAGTTGGCCACAGACACACTTACACCAATTACAAGAGAGCTAACTGGGAAGCTTTTATTGAAGAGACAGAACAACATTTTGAAACACTTAACAGTACACCAATCACAAACATAAACAATGCTGTGCACACTTTTAATACAATCATACAAAATGCAGACATCCCTAGAGGCAACAGAAAATCACAACCCCAACTTCACACCAGAAATCCAAAGCCTCATCAGACAACGTGACACACTTAAACACGGTACCCCCACACCTATCCCTCAAAACATAGCAGACCAAATACAAACACTAAACACTGTGATTGCCAATAAAATACACCAACAAAAAACACAAAATTGGCAAAACTTTATCAATACACTTGATCACAAAAACACCAGCAAATTGTACAAAACACTCAACAGGATTACACTATCCAACAGTAACACTACACGCTCTCACGCAGCAATAATCACAACAACAGATAATCTACCCTCAAACAGACAACAAGCAAACGCACTCATACGTCATTTTGCACAGACAAGCCATCTTACTTCTCACCCTGACGACCGACCCACCATTCGACGTAAGAAAGACTTTCCCACAGACTCAGACCATATACCCTTCATAGACAGTCAGACAAAACTCATAATACATAGTCTCAAGCACTCATCTGCCTGTGGCCCGGATAACATAAGCAACATCCACCTAAAACACATTGGACCACAAGGTATACACGCACTCACAAACATTGCAAACTACAGCTATTCACACAACACTATACTCGACATCTGGAAGCATGGTAAAATAATCACCATTCCAAAACCGAACAAAGACCCAACAATCCCAACATCGCACCGCCTAATACTTAAACTTGTCACACCACATATTCCCCTTGCTGACTCACAACACGGTTTTAGGCCACTACACTCCACAAACACTCTTCTGACAAACCTCACACAAAGAATTTTAGATGGCATCAATTCAGATAGGCCCCACCAAAGAACACTTCTTATAACATTAGACATTAGTAAAGCTTTTGATGCTATCCCCCGCCACAACCTAACAAATAAAATATATAACACAGACATGCACAATAACACCAAAAGATGGCTGGCCAATTATCTGGCAGGTAGGAATGCTTACGTGTCATATAATGGCCAATCATCGCACATCAGAAACATTAAGAACGGAGTACCACAGGGATCAGTTCTATCCCCCACACTATTTAATCTATACATGCATGACTTACCCACGCCAGACACCTCAAAAATACAAATCTCTTCCTACGCAGACGACATAACAATCACATGCACACATCGTAACACAGACAAAGCTGCAGAAATAATCCAGCCATACCTTGACACACTCAACACATGGTTCATCACAAACAGACTCAAAATAGCTCCAACCAAATCTACAGCAACACTTCTCACAAACTGGACAAAAGAACACAAATACATACCTCTTCTCTACATCAACAACACTCTAATACCACACACAAACACACCGAAAATTCTTGGTGTAACATACGATACATCCATGTCTTTCAAACAACACATCACAAACATAAAAAAACAAATGCACACCCAGACTTAACGCACTTAAGTCAATCACTGGAACAACATTTGGACAAAACAAAGAAACTAATATAACAATATACAAACAATGCATACGCTCAGTGTTGAATTATGCGAGTCCTGCATGGGCTCCTAATCTCAGTGAGACACACCACAACAGCCTTCAAATCATACAAAACAAAGCCCTAAAAACAATTACAGGCTGCACAAATACAACACCTACAGACCATTTACACCATGAAACAAAAGTCCTCAAAGTCAAGGACCACCTCGACATGAGAGGCGCACAAACACTTGCCGCAGCCACCACAAACACATTACACCCGCTACACTACATAGCAGAACACCCACACACACCAAGAAACATTAAAACAACACCCAAAGACCTTTATCACGCACAGATACTCTCTTCTCTTCCTCCACAACCACCAAATACCAGCCTCCGGAAACATATTCATAATCATATCACTCACCGCTCCATTAACACACTGAAAGACAACACACTGCTGCATGCCAGACCCCCTGATATCCACCCTTCTGAATCCTCTCTCCCACGAAAGGACAGAGTCCACTTGGCCAGACTGCGATGCGGTCACCACCCAGCACTTCTAAGCTACCAGAAGAGGCTGGATGACCGCATTGTGAACAGCTGCCCAGGATGTAACACTTCACCCCATACCATACAACACATAATGGAAGACTGCCTTATACACAATCATGCACGCAAACAACACAACATACGCTCTATAAAGGATTTGTGGGAAAACCCAGTTTTGGCTATGGCATTCCTTGGGGAGACGGGAATGCTCGGACAGACAGTCTAGGGAACGACAACAACAACAACAGTAATAAACATAAACAAGGCAATTAAAACAGCCTCTAGACATAAAAATAATAATAATAATTCACTCACTCCAATGTCCCGGGTCTCTCTTGGTGGTGTAGTAAAAGCTTGACGCATAAGGGGACGACAGAGGGAGGGTCGCCGCGTAAGTGAAGCGGTCCTGCTGTGAACGTACTGTGTCTCGCTGCATTGCTTCTGACCCAAAGCAGTGGGCAGGAGACGGGGATGACCCTTCATCAACGAGGACCGAAGATGAGAACAATGGGTGGTGGATGGGAGTGGGTGCATGCCTCTGACTTGGCTACCTCACCTGTAAGGGGGAAACAAGCCCTTGGCATACAGATATTAAAAGCTAAAATATCCAGATTATTTGAGGGTATAACACAGTCTGGACCAAGAAAAATCCAACCCAAACAGAAGTTTTTTGTAGTCCTTAACTGTTAACCTAACCTAACATAAAGGTACAGAAAGTATATTATGTTACTCGTTTCACAGTTCTATATTTCTAGGCTTTAATTCCCTGAATGTTAACATTATCATAAATGACTACTTGGACAAAAAAAAAAAAAAAAAAAAACAACACTTCACATAAACATAAAATAAAGAACACAAGTTGTATTATTCTCCATTTTCTCTTTTATATTCTCCATTTTCTCTCTTTTTTATATTATTCCTTTTTTCCTTTGAAATTGAATGCTGGCAAAGAAGAAATCTGGATTATCCCAAAATCCAAATGATCAGCACCTGGATTTTAGTGCTTTTACTGTACTGCCGTAGCGCTGAACGGTGATCTGAATGCAAGTGTGGTTCTTGCTTCCCTTGGGAGGGATTTTTCTGTGGAACTTGTGTCTATGACGGTTTGATTAAAATTAAATTAATTTATTAAGGTTATCAGACTATAAAAAATGGAACACAGCTCCCACAACATTCAAAGACTTAATACAAATATAAAGACAAAGCCTTAATATACAAAAAAAAAAAAAAAAAAAAAAAAAAAAAAACACCTCTTAATCAATAGAATATATGCAACAGCAGTGTTGTCCAAACTGGGGTCCGCGTACCTCTGGGTGTGCGCAACATTGATTATAAGGTTACGCGAACAAACAAGGAACACACAACAGAAATATCCCATACTCTATGACGACAGCAAAGATAGGGCATCGGAGGGATGGGTACGCGAATAAACAAGGAACACGCACTCACACGCATAATTAACATATTATTTGCATTATCTTCAATAAAACAGAGTTTGTTCAGTCATGGTGGGAGGGGGTAGGGTACGTAACAGTAGGAAAAGGTAATAAAGGGTACAATAGGCGAAAATATTTGGACAACACTATGATACAGGTATATACAGTGTTATACGATAAAATAACCTCAAAGCAGTATTAAGTATTAAAAAAATATAAATCAGAAAAGATGTGCCATTTAACGTCAGAAAGGAAACCAATCACTAAAATAAAATTAAAAGAAAAATTACATACATATACCAAGGCTTTTTTCCCCTTACAAGGGAGGTAGCCAAAAAGGAAAAGGCATAAAATCATTCCCACCCATTCCATCCCCGAATACACTCCACACCCCTCCACCCTCCCTCTTATCTTAGCACCTTCTGGATGACGGGTCATCCCTGCACCTTGTCCACTGCCCTGGGTCAGAAGCAGTGTCGCAAGCACAGTACATCCACAGCAAGGCCGCTTCATTAAATCGGCGACCCCCCCCCTCTCCGTCACCCCCTGCATAAAAGGAGAAGACGGGGAGAAATCCCTTCGGGCTGCGTCAAATTTTGCTCACACATACTACCTCACCCCCCATCCCCCGCCCATTCAACCTCATGCATCACATCATCCATATACAACCATTCTCCATAAATATTTTATATATTTGCCTAACATATGTAATACCAGCTTCAAAATAGAGAGATTTTGCATGCCATTTACAATTGTATTCTGCATAAACTGAACATACGTATAATGGGGTAGCCACCACAGTATTTAATTGGGTGCCCAGAAAATTTAATTGGAGGGGCAGGGAAGGGAAGTCGGTGTATTGTAGTTAAGGCGTTATCATACTAGGCTATTAATCCTCCGACTGTCGGAGCAGATTTACGAACCGAAGGTTTCAGGAATGAATCCAATATGCTGGAGGAAAAAAATGGTCCTCCAGTAAATCAAATGACATTTTACGTAAATTGTTGAGAAAACAAAATACTTTGCTACAGTGATTTTACGGTGGTACCGCCGATTAATCGGAGGTTGGAGCTAAAATAGCTCAGTGTGATAACTCCTTCAACCAATTTTATTATACTCGTGAACAATCTCACCCCGCTGATGTGAGAGGGACTATCGTTTGCGTGAGAGAAGTCCGAGATAATGAAAGAAATGTGTGTTGCCAATGAGAGAATTTTTGGTTCTCCAAGTGGCGCGGCTCGGAAGATGTAAAAGGAAAGGAGGGGGTGTTGGAGGTTTTATAGTTCAGGTAGACAAAAAAGACGATATATTTTTTTCTAAACGTAATACAAAAGGAGATTTAATAAAAGGAAATTCTGTCAGGAAGTCAATTTTGATTGGTGATGGGAATGGAGAAAATTGTGTATGCCTACTTGTCGATGTATTTTACATTCTCTTTGATATGTTAATTCATTTGTGATTTTCATTTGTTTATTGCGCATGTTCGATTCCTGTACTGATAGAAATATCTACTTTGAATCGCTAGCACAACTCCTTAATAATGATTGCATCACTTAGGAAATTCATTAACAAGAAAAAATATAATTTTCTTCTGTATTTTACTGCTTATGCTTATTGCCTTTGATGGGCATCTGCCAAATCCCGACAACATACATAACTATATTTTTTTCTAGCAAATGCCTTGCGATTTTATTCAACCGGGGGTGGATTCCGTAATATTCGAAATGTAGACAAAACCTCATTTGAATCGAAACTTAATATTTTTCAACTGCATGAAACTCCGTAGCAGCCACCACGCTATTTCAACATCTGGGACAACCCTGTGGCAGTGAAGGTGAATGTCCCCACGAAGCTAGACGACAGTAGATACAGGTTGGCAGAAATAGAATGAATTGGTGGCACGATCTGTATAGTTACATTACCAAACAATTTCGTGGCCAAATTAGATAAAACAACAAAATGACAAATATATTTAGACTCTGTGTACGAATATATATATATATATATTTATTGTCTTAACGACTAAACAATACATTAAACAATAATAATTACGAGAAACTGTTTTGTAAGACCATTTATACGCGTGGTCCATGAGTAGTAGAGTAGCCTACCTAATGCGCGTTGTTAGGGTGCGTTGCTAGGGACGCTATTTTTCACGTTCCCCACCCTCGTTCTTTGTACAGTTGAACATTTAAGCTCTACACGGATTTCACAGGAAAATAGAGCGTGCCTACTTTTTCGGATCTACGGACTAAAAGCGAAATGTTAATACGTTACTAAATACTCTGTTTTGCGGAAGTGCGCGGTATGTGCAGCCAAAAACCATAAAGCGACATTACGTCATCGTCATGTCGATTGATTCCATCACCTGATACACAGAATAGTTGCTTTAGTGAACTGGTATATAATATCACAAAATAAATATAATCTCAGGCTGATTTGTAAGTCTAAAAGTGTACGATTGTATGTAATTGTGGAACAATTGCCTAGCTGAAGACGTTAAAGAATAGTTATTGTTTTCCTTTCCTTCCAAGTTTCCGCCTCCACTTCCTCCACACGTTTTTGTATTATCTTTCATCTTCCTTTTCCTGGTTTCATTTCCATCTAAAAAAAAAAAAAAAAAAAAAAAAAAAAAAAAAAAACCGATCACAAAAGGCAAAGGTGTCGATCGTCTGTGTCGCAGGTAAGGGCCTCCTAGTGCGAGTTCCTCGACCTCCTGATGGAGTGGGAGAAGCCCCTTGTGAGGTTCCTCCCCGAGGACTGGGATCGCAACAACGCCACCCTCCGGAAGACGAGCGAGGACCAGCGCTACGCCTCCCATGACCTACGTCAGGAGACCACCTACGTCAGGAACCAGGTAGGCAGGCGATTGCTTGACCATCAACACGAACGCTCGCGCGCACACACACATGCAGGTACCCCATTCTGTTGGGCAAGCGTTGTGTGTGTAAGGTCACAGTAGTAATCATAGAACGGGCCATATTTAAGTCCTGAGTTCTCATCTGGGAGGGTAATAATTGTCGGTCACGAGCCCAACACGTGATCCAAGACCATGGTGAATCATATACACACATACACTAGAGCAAGGGTTCTCAGCCTTACTTGGACCATTCACCCCTTTCACCATTTGTCTGAATGTCATTCCCCCCGCCTTTCCAAGATTGCCTGTTTCAAAAAGTGCATTCTAAATAATATGCAAGTATTACTAAAAACCCTTTTATTTTTTCCAAATTAGTATATATTTTTCCCATATTAGTATAATTCCAGCCCAGATAGGCCAAAACCTATAATTGCTTTCCTCACCGCGTAAACTGAATGTGGTCACAAATCACCCCCAGAAAACCCAAAATTTCCCCCTGGGGGTGAATTTCACCCCTAATGAGAACCCCTGCACTAGAGATACTATCTCCCCATCTTTTCTCTCTACCCACCTCCTCCATCTCCCACCTCTCTCCCAACTTCTTTCGTCTCAGCTGGAATTTCTCATTTTTCAACGCCAAATGATTAATTTCAGCTTCAGGAAAGCCCTCTGAAGTCAACATTAAACCCTTATGTTTATTCAGGCTGCCGTCATAAGATTTTATTCAGCTAAAGGCTGGACCTCTTATTGATCTAGTTACAATATGTAGACGCTGCGTAGCTTTTCCTGACTAGTACATACACTAATTTATATTTAAATGCATTTTTTTACTACTCAAGTACAATCTCACAAATGTGGGAAGTTTTATATATATTTATAGGAACATAATTTAGTTGACGGTTATGTCTATCTGAAGCGATTCTTAGATCTAAAAGAATTTTGTTTCTAATCGAACGCAGACGACCAACAAGACCGCCTGGGACCTGAGCAACAACACGACTCGGCTCGAGGACAGAGTCAAGGAGAACAACACACTCAAGGAGGACCTTGAGCGGTCCCTTCGACAGGTGAGTCTTGCCCTCCCCCACTCCCACTTCCTCCCTCCGAGAGTCGTTCTACGAGAGGCTCTCTCTACCTTTTCATTTATCTATTTTGTGCCCATTTTCTCTGATGGCGATTTTTCCCATTTTCTTTCATGCACATTTTGTATGCATTGGCGTGGGAACCGTGGGTAGGGGCGCCAGAGGTGGGCAAAAGCCCATCCAATAACATTGTTGGGAGGGAAGCTGGTTCTTACTTACAGACAGGATAGGTAAGAGGGAGGAGAGGGGGGAGGGTGAGGGTGTGTATGTGTAAAAGAGTAAAGGAGGAAATGGAAGGAAGTTAGAGTTATAATAGATGTGGGGCAGACCCACTTGCTACTTTGGTCCATCCAATGTTAAAAAAATAATAATAATAAAATAGAAGAAATAAAAAATAAAAGAGAAAACAAATAGATAAACAAAATAAATAAAAAATAAAATAAAAAATAAAACAAATTAATAAATACAATAAATATATATTTATATAATAAAAAAAAAGAGAAATAGATAAGATAAAAATAAACCAAATTACAATACCACAATGAATAGAAACTTCTTGTTGTGACATAGACTACAGCATTATGTTCAGTACGCAAATAAATTAATTTGAAAGTTCTTCCACACAATCTTTTTCCGTTCCCTGTCACCGATTGCTCTAGTTCAAAGGGCTATCCACAAAAATAACAAAAGATAAATAAACAAACAAATGAACGATAAATTAGATAAACGAATGAATAATTAGAATAATAGATCGAAATATACCGTACCGCACTTGACCAATCAGACGATAGTTCCTACCTCCCGCAGTTGGGGACAAAAGAACACGCTCCAGTGTCCACGACCTGACGCTCTTCCTGAAATAAGTGAAGTTTCTGAATATTTTTCTCAGGCCACTGCACATAGTCCCCTTCCCCAAATAGATTGAACTCGCTTCAATATATATATATATATATATATATATATATATATATATATATATATATATATATATATATGCATATGCCTCGTTCTCTGGACATAATTTCTGGTTCTGTGCATTCGTATACAATTTCACTCGCGACGCAAATGTCCTTGAAGATCATGTTCAGCTAACGTGGCAAAACCCACAGAATGACATGACTAAAGCGATAACAAAGACACCTAAACAGTATGCATTACAATCATGCTGCAAGTAGTCGATAAGCACATAATTGTATGAATACAACCTTTTATATACCTCTATAATACGAGTATATATGTATATAACACATATATACATATACGTATGTATTTTTTGAGTGAGGGTTACCCGTAGGGGGTGTTGCTAGTTTTTTTAATTATGGGCAATGAAGGGGTGAACTTGTGTTGGAATCACTGTTTGCCAATGTTCCTCTTGTTTGTTTGGACAGGTGCGTGAAGAGGTGGCCCGCCTGGAGGAGGCCAAGCGTGTGGCAGAACAGGAGCTGGAGGCGCACCAGATGCCCCTCAAGACCGCCCTCGAGTCCCTCATGCTCCGCGAACGACGAAGGGAGATCGACCTCGTCAAGGACGAGGTGGAGGTATGGGTGCGACTGTTTTGACGTGGTCCTCGAGGTAAAAAACAGTTTGGACGTGATTCACGGGCCGGACCAAAAACTCGTTAGAAAATCTGACGTTTCGGCCAGGAAGTGGAGTCCTTTGGTGTTGTGTGTTTGACAACTTTGACAAGATTTTTTTTTTGTCTATCATTATAATTTTCAAAGATCATACTGTAATCATCCTGTAATGCAGTACTATATTCCTAGTATCACTATACCTTGAAAAATCTAACAAGATCAGTCACATTAAATAGAGTCAGTCTCACCAGTATTTTTTTCCACATCCTGGTTCCTCCTTCACTGGTACAGTTAGTGCGACTATATTAAAACGGTATCGCTAGTAAAACCTCCACGATCCGCTTCCCCAGACTAGAAGTTTAGTAGTATAGTTAGTGTGACTACATCCTTCAACTTTATATTCACTGCCAGCGCCTCAGCCTACCGCTGTGGCGCGGTAGGCATCAAACCCGCCTTATGATTCTAAATGCTGATGATGACTGCCACTTGCCTTGGCTACACAAGAACGCAGAACAGAGATGGTA
Source organism: Oratosquilla oratoria (assembly GCF_046742065.1). Lineage (NCBI taxonomy): Eukaryota > Metazoa > Arthropoda > Malacostraca > Stomatopoda > Squillidae > Oratosquilla > Oratosquilla oratoria. The sequence continues at coordinate 29,109,690 of NC_134811.1, read as the reverse complement.
ACTTCGATCGAAGCTAGGCGTCTCCTGGCGTGAGTTCCCAGGTCTGCATGTGTCTGGCTTAACGAGTTTACTATAGATTCTGAGTCAACTGTAACGCTAACACTCCACTCACTCGCACTCTAGGAACACCTCCATAAGGAGATCGAGGTCCTCCAGCGCTCCAGGGCCGACCTCGAGAAGAAGGTCCTCGAGGCTGTGTCGCACTTGAGGGTCCTTCATGAGGCGCGACAGAAACTCGAGGATGACATCAGAGACAAGGTAAAGTAGTGATGATAACGTGGGTTACTAAGGTTAAGATGAAACTTGAGGGTCAGGGAAAGATAGGTGCACTTGGAATGTGGGGGTCCACCTCGACTCGAGTAGGAGTGACCTCTAGAAGGCGAGTTTGAAGCCGAGAGCAAGACAAAACAAAGCGTAAGTAGACTACCCCTCACAGAACAAATGTATAATTGGACAACCCCCCAAAAAAATACATTTGAATGAAGTAATTGGACATACAACTAAACAAACCCAAACAAATAACTCAACTGATCCATTAATATGGGAATGAATAAAAAAAAATGACTTTGGTACCATTTCTTTCTTCTTAACAACCCCGACGGCGACGCTGAAGGAAGCAGCCCTAGGAATAGATCGTCGTCAGGCAGTGCTGACCATCCATGACGCCGCCGTCTCCTTCAAACCCGACGCGACCCGGATCCCCACGGGCACCGTCCTCCCGGCGGCGTGGATGAAGAACTCGCAGGACACCATGGCAGCAGCCGAGAACGCCGTCAGGGCCTCTGAGGGCCTCAGGGACGCCACCTGCGTCGCCATCCAAGTGAGTAGGACCAGGTTCGACCCTCGCGGGCTCTTAGGTTAGACCGCTGGTTCTCATCTTCTGGTCCATGGACCCCTGGAGGGCCGGGGAGCTGCTCAAGTAGCTTCACAAACAGAAATCAAGTAGGAGTTGGGGAATGCAGAACGATTAAATTAGTGTTGAAAAGTAGTCTTTCCGTAAAGCTAAAATCGACTAAAACATATGAATCTGTTTTCCCTAAAAAAGAGCGTAGACTCAGAGGTGACTTGATACAGGTCTTTAAAAGATTCTAAAGGCAATTGACATCAAAAGTGACAAAATTTTCACACTGAATGAGAATCAGACAAGAAACAATGGTCTCAAACTGTCTGGAAATAGACTTAATTTGGAAGTGGGTAGAAACAACTTCGCCAACCGTGTAGTTAATGAATGGAATAAATTTCCTGTAGAGGCAGTGCAATGTAATGCAGTTCGAAGCTTTAAGAATCATCTAGATAAACACCTAAGCAAGATGCTGTGATGACTATCATTTATTTGATATTATCTATTTGTTATACTTTGTTTATTATTATTTGCTTAATTCTCATTTATTATTAGTTATATGTCAATTTATAATTATTTACTATTTACCTGTTTGTTTATTATTTAACTATTTCTATGCATTTATGCATTTTATTTTTGATATTATTAGATTGATTTATTCATTTATCATTATTTTTTCACATCCGACCTAGATGTGGACTAAAAGGTCTCCTGTCGGCATGCTCCGCCTTTGTAGTCCTTCATAAGGCATGGGAATACGTGACGGAAGACAAGTTGAGAACCTCTAGAGCAAGGTCTAAATATACAGGTCAGACCGTTTGAATTCTTCTGCACAGCTTCTGACGTCATTAGGCTGGGTCCATTTTCTCTTTGTGAAACACTGAAGAAAACTGTGAAACGCCAAGGAAGACAGGAACTATAATATTTTATATATTATATATATATATTATATATCATATATATTATATATTCATATATATAGACAGGAACTATAATATTTTATATATATTTATATATATATTTTATATAATATTTGTCAGAATATAACTAATTGCGTGGAGCGGTGCGAGCGAAGGGAACGTCTTTCCCAAACGACGCACCAGCTTCAACTGACAGCTATAGGACCCGCCAACCCCACTTTGAACAGCCAGGTGACGTTCACGGGCCCGCTGCGCCAACTCCCTCGAAATTCGGTCGGAAATGGTTAGACCTTATATTCTTAGATCTTGCTCTAGAGTAGACCGAGGGAACGGGACTGCTCTATGACAACACACGAGCACATTGCACCTCCCTCACTAGACAACACCAAGAAACACAAACCTCTATTATGTACAGGGAATCGAATAAAAAGGAAGTTGAGTATGGCAGAATCAGCTAATATCCACGTAAACAAAACATCTATACATATTCATCTACAACCCGAAATTTCGCTCCCGCCCATGAAAAGAGATTCACAACAACCCAATGGCAGATCGCCGGCAATCCGTGGGATGGCATCGTCCATTAGTGCCCCATTCCAGTAGATAGATATCCAGCGTGGTATGAATCCCAACAGAGATGTCAATTGATCAATTCTTCCATTTCGAGTCCACTACTGAACAAAGGCCTCTCCCAAACCATTCCACGATTCGCACGATTGTGGCAACCTTTGCCTTGTTACTCTTGTAAAGCGGCCCATACACGATCAATTATATTGCGCAATTTCATTGTCAATACTCTGAATTGACAATTAAATTGACCGTGTATGGGCGATATATCGCCCATACACGGTCAATTTAATTGTCAATTCAGAGTATTGACAATGAAATTGCGCAATATAATTGATCGTGTATGAGCCGCTTTAGTCTCTCCAACTGCATGTATCAATTTTCATCCAAGTTTCTGTCTCGATACCAAACAGTATCTCACGAAAATGACATCTTAATCGTGTTGAAAAAGGTTTGTGCTTCAAAAAGAAAATTGGGAAACTTGTAGGAGCAGACCAAGAGGAAGACCTCCAACAAGGTGGATTGATGGCGGGAAGGAGAAAGAGAAATAGTGATGATTCAGAAAATTGGGTGTAACTTGCTAGACAGAAGAAGATGGAGAGGCTTGATGTTGGTGGATATAGATCTGCAAGAGGTCAAAGATCCACCAGAGTAATTATATATAAATTCCGTGAATATTAGCCAGAAATATTGAGGGAACTTCATACAAGTTAAACAATGCTCTCACTTCTGCATATTCTGTACACTTCAGCAAGCACACACGCGCACATATGTATGTATTTGCAGTCTACTTCCTATCACGGTCGTAATCTATTACAACCCACCATAAAGATACTGATTTTGTTGCGCTGAGAAAACACCAGGAAGTGAGTGGCTGGGACTGACACACGCTCATGCAAATAAAAGCAACAATTTAGACTTTACAAGGAGTCGTGTGTTCGCACCTGCGCGTTTCCAACGTTGCCATACCTCCTGCATAGCAACAGGGTGCCACTTCACAGCCACAATATATACGAATATGAATTATATATATATATATATATATATATATATATATATATATATATATATCTGTGTGTGTGTGTGTGTGTGTGTGTATTTACCTAGTTGTACCTAGTTGTATTTTACGGGAAGGGGAGCTATGCTCGTGAGGTCCCGTCTTCATATCTCATTTTATCTAAACTATTTTTAAATTCATGTATTGTTTTTGCACACACCACTTTCTCATCTAACTTGTTCCAACTGTCTATTGCTCTGTGAGGAAAGCTGTTCTTTTTCAAATCTCTTCTATAGTTGTCTTTTTTTATTTTCTTTCCGTGTCCTCTTGTATTTCTGTCATCCCATTTTATCAGATTCTCTCTATCAGTAATTTCTATGCCTTTCATGATTCTGTAAATAGCTATCAAATCTCCTCTCTCTCTTCTTTGCTCTAGTGTCTGTAGTTTAAGTTTTTGTAGTCTCTCTTCATATGATAGTTTTGAGAGTGTTGGTGCCAGTTTAGTAATTGCTCTTTGTATTCTTTCAAGTTTTTTTATACATTTTTTTGTACTTGGTGACCATATCGTTGCTGCATATTCCAATCTTGGTCTTATCAGGGTGATTAGGATTTTCCTCACCATTTCTTCATCCAGGTATGTAAATGCCACTTTGATTGTTCTTATTAAATTATAAGTTTCTCCAAAAATCTTATTTATATGTTTCTCAGGTGACATATTATTCATAACAATGACTCCCAGGTCCCTCTCATTTTCTACTCTTTTTATTCCTTCTTCTCCCAAATTATATGATCCTGTTATTCTGTTTTTGCTTTTTCCAAATTCCATTATACTACACTTTTTTGTATTGAACTCCATCTCCCACTTCCTACTCCATTCTTGTACTTTATTTAGATCTCTCTGTAGTGATTCACAATCCTCTTCAGTTTTCACTCTTTTCAGTAATTTTGCATCATCTGCAAAGAAGCTCATATAGCTTTCAATTCCTTCATCCATATCATTAATATATATAGCAAACATTATTGGGGCCAGAACTGTTCCCTGCGGGACACCGCTTATTACTTCATTCCATTTTGAGTGCTGAGCTCTTATCACTACTCTCATTTTTCTTTCTTGCAAAAAGTCTTCCATCCAATTTAGCAATTTACCTTGTATTCCTCCTTCATATTCTAATTTCTTAAGCAACTTCTTATGTGGTACTTTGTCAAAAGCTTTTTTTAGGTCTAGAAATGCACAATCAGCCCATCCATCTCTTTCTTGTATTATATCTATTAGTCTTGAATAGAAACATATTAAATTGGTGACGCATGATCGTCCTTGTCTGAATCCAAATTGCCTTGGATTTAGCATGTTGTTTTTTTTCTAAATATTTTACCCATCTACTTTTGATAATTCTTTCACATATTTTTGCTATTGTACTTGTTAGAGAGACTGGTCTATAGTTGGTAGGTTCTTCTTTATTTCCTCCTTTATATATAGGTACTATATTTGCTTTTTTCCAATCTTCTGGAACTTTTCCTTCTTTTAAGGAACTGCTTATTATGCTATGTATTTTGTCTGCCAGTTCATTCCTACATTCTTTCAGAATCCAGTTTGCTATTTCATCTGGCCCATGCGATTTTCTGACATCAAAATTACCCAAGTGTGTCAATATTTCATTCTTCGTTACTTCTATTTCTTCCATAGGGGGGACTTTTTCCTTCCACTCAATCTCTTCAGGTTGTATATTTTCCCTTGTAAACACTGATTTAAAATGTTTGTTCATAATTTCTGCCATTTCCATTTCCTCAGTGTATTCAACTCCTCCTTGTCTTAATTTCTCCAAGTCTTGTTTGTTTTTCAGTTTATTGTTTACAAATCTGTAGAATAGTTTTGGTTGATCTTTACACTTTTCTATACCATCTTTTTCATATTTTCTTTTTTCCTCTCTGCACTTTTGTACATATTCATTTCTATAACCAGTATATATTTTCCATTTTTCAGGTCTTCTGTCTTTTTTCCATCCGGTCCAGGCTTTGTCTCTTTTGTCTTTTAACTCCCTACAACTTTTGTTGTACCAGCATTTTACATATTCTTTTTCTTGTTTTTGTCTTGGGACATACTTTTCCACTCCTTCTTTGTAAATTTTTGTCAAAATATTCCATTTCTCTTCCACTGATGTTTCTTCTTTGTATATTTCTTCCCAGTTTTCTTGTTGGAAGAATTCTCTTATTTTATCAAAGTTTGTTTTTTCATACATCATTCTTCCTTTTCTATATTGTTCATTTCTTTTCATATATTTTTCTTCATTAAGTTCCAGTTCAATCAATATGTGGTCACTTTTACCTATTGGTGTTTTATATTCAATCTTGTCCACTATTCTAGGTTCAGATGTAATTATTAAGTCTAGCCTCGATGGTTCTTCTTCATTTCTATACCTAGTGTTCTCTTGTATCCATTGTGTCATTGAATGGTCAGTAATCATCTCAAGTAGAGCATTTCCCCATGAGTCATCACCACTCTTTACTGTCATTTCTTCCCAGCAGATTTCTTTGCAATTAAAGTCGCCCATCATAACTATTCTTCCTCCGTCTTCCATTATTTTAGTTAATGCTATCTTTGTGTCCTCTAACATACTTTTATGTTCACTCTCCTCCCATGAGGCTGTTTTCGGAGGCACATAATTGATCACAAATTTTCTGCTCTTCTTATCTCGGTCTTCCACTTCTATCATAATCATCTCTACTGTATTCTTTCCATATATGACACCTTTCACGTTTATATCCTTCTTTGTCAGGAACATAACTCCACCCCCTTGTTTTTTCTCTCTGTTTCTAATCCAATAATTGTATGTATCATGTCCTACACTGTTGGGTGGTAGTGGGCCTTTTAATTTTGTTTCTACAATTCCCATTATGTCCGGTTCTTTTTCTTTCAAATAATCATTCAGTTCATTCAATCCTGTTATCAATCCATCTATATTTGTGTAAGACACTCTTAGTTTTCTGCCACTTCCATTGTGTTCTCTGTTTCCCTTATGTTTTTCTTTAGTATGTCGAACTGCTTTATTTTCATGTTCACTACTCTCCAATAGAATCTCTCTTTCTCTGACTCCGTTCTTTCCTCGTTTTTTGCCTTAGCTTCAATTCTTTTCTGCTTTTCTGCCTCTCTTTCCTCCTTATTCATTTCTCTTTTTATCCATACCTTTTTATATTGATCATTTGTTGCTAGTTTCCCTGTCTTGGATAGAATTTTCTCTGCCGTTGTTTGTGACCTGAATTTAATCTTAATTGGTCTGGTCTTATCTGTACTATATTTTCCGAGTCTGAATTTTTCCTCAATTTCCTTTATAATTTCTGGTTCATCTTCCTGGACTAATTTTAATAAACTGCTTACCCTTTCATTTTCCTCCTTGATTCTTGCGGTTCTATCTGGGTTATGTTTCTCTTCCATTCCTAATATAATTATACATTTCTTTTTGTCAGCTAATTCTCTTACTATATTCTCCTTCTGTCTCATCACTTTAATAACTGAGTCTTCATTATGTTCTTTCAATTGCTGTTTGACTATGTCAGTGAATGAAACCTTATTCCCTTCTTGAGTTATTCTCCAATTTTTAGCTTCTGTAGCTATTTTCTCACTGTTTTCATTACTATTCTTCTTCAATTTCTCATTCTCCTCCTTTACATTTCCTAACTGTCTTTTTAGGTCCTCTACTTCTTCAGTTAAGTTTCTGTTAGCCTTCTCTAGTTGTTCCAATCTTTCAATTCTCTGGAAGATGGAGTCTACCTTACCTAACTTACGTTCCAAGTCCTCGATCACCTTATCAACTCTCTCCTCTAGTCTTATCAGTCGGGGGGGGGGTTGTGTCCCCCCCACCCTCTTTAAATCCCTGGAACATATTCTCGTCACTTTCTACTGTATTTCTCCTCTCTATACTTCTAATCTTTACATTTTTATTTGCCATTTCGTCATCCGGTGGTCGTTTCATGTTGACCTTACGCCCGTCTGCCTGGGCCAAGTCCTCCACATCCTCATTTCCTTCCATTTCCCCAGCAATCCCTCACCTTCTCCTCTTTTCCTACTTACCTACTGCCTCACGAGCAATTTCCCCCCCCCCCCCTGCAAATACAAAAAGGCACTTCTCTTTGCGTTGGTATCCACAATCTGCACTTTTCTTCAGAGCGTTCGTCAAGCCGTCCGTTCGTTGAAAGTGTGTGTGTGTGTGTGTGTGTGTGTGTGTGTGTGTGTGTGTGTGTGTGTGTAGGTAATACACACTATGGATTCCAAGAAACTTTAAAAACTTTAACAATTCGATCAGCCAGTAGCCCACTGCAGAACGAAGCCCTCCCTCACGAGCCGCACGACTGAGCCAGCCTCTGCCACGTTACTCCTGCAAATTCCTCTATATCGTCTCTCCTCCTATGTGGTCGTTCTCTTCCACGACCGTCATATCGTGGCTTCCAGTCAGTAACACGCTTGCTGCATCTGCCATTTTCCCATCTTCCTAAGTTCCCTGCCCAAGTTCCACTTCCTTATTAACTTCACAATGCCTTCGACTCCATTCTGCTCTTTTCCTTGTCTTTCAATGTTATACTCGACATAAATCTCTCCATTGCTCTCCGTGCCTTTGTCATTTTCAAAGATCCATAGTTCATGGTTGAGATCATACAGTGATTGTAAAAATTCATAAGTATGTTTCTATATTTACCAAACACTTCCCAACCAGTTTTCTGGTTTTTACGTATATATAGTGATCTTTAGCACTTGGTGTAAATATTTCTACCCTTCAGTTTCATCAACATTTTCACCATCGATCATAAGTGCTTTACTTTTTACTTTCAAATTGAACATTTATTTGATTTTACTCTTGCTCATCCTCAAACCTATTATGAAACTCTTTGTTGGGATTACTCGGCATATCTTGGAAGTCCTCTATTGTGTGTGTAAAAAAAAAAAAAAAAACTAGCGAAACGGATCAACTTCCCGCAAAGCTCTCGCATGCCACACAATTCGAAACTTTTATGAACCGGGTTCGATGCCTTACGGCTGTCCCCCTCTCCGTCTTTCAGACGGCCCTGCGGAACCAGCGGACGCAGCAGGCGGCTACGAACTACGCCCTTCGCCGACGCCTCCACCAGGAGACGCGGGCCCGTGACGAGCTGCAGTGGCAGAAGGACAAGCTGCTCGGGGAGATACGGGAGGCGGAGGAAGAGGTAGGTGAGGTGGAGGAGGAGGTAGGTGAGTGTAAGGTGGAGAAGGAGGTAGGTGAGTGTGAGGCGGAGGAGGCAGGTAGGTGAATGTGAGGTGGAGGAGGTGGGTGAGTGTGAGGTGGAGGATGAGGATGAGGTTGGTGAGTGTAAGGCGGAGGAGGAGGTGGGTGAGTGCGAGGTGGAGAAGTAGGTAGGAGGTAGGCGAGTGTGAGGTGTAGGTGTGAGGTGGATGTAGGCGAGATGGAGGAGGTAGGCGAGTGTGAAGTGCAGGAGGAGGAGGAGGAGGTGGATCGGTGTGAAGAGGAGGTTTGTGGGTGATGCACCTCTAAACACCATTCATCTTATTATTATTCACATTATAATTATTAATAATATTATTAGCATTATTATTATAACAATTATAAATATTTTCATTGTGTTTATTATTACTATTGTCACTATTATCCTCATCATTATAATTAGTAATTGCTGTTATCTTTTTGCTGCCTTGTATCTACTCATTCATTTTATTTGTTTTCCTCCTACATTCTCCTCCCTTTATCCTACTGCTCCTCCTCCTCCTTCACTCTTTGTCTTCGATAACATCTTCCTCACCATCATCCGCGAAAAGTAAATCGAATATTTAGGGATTCGCGATTCTAGAGTGCATGGATGGGCTTTGACTAGAGTTAAAAAGAACTTGAGATTGTTTTCTTTTATGTTTGAAAGTATGGCAAAAGTTTAAGTTCAGTTTATAAATAGGTAGATAGATGAATAGATAAATGGTCAAACGAATAATTGAATAATCAAATGAATAAACAAAAGGATAAATAAAGATAAATATCTACACAAATTAATGAATAAACACAATCAAAAATTAATATATACAATAAACAAATGAAATTAATAGATATACAAATATATACATAAAATGCAATGTCCGCAGCGGACCACTCCGAAGAAAATATAACTAAGAACCTTACCTTTCGAAGCAAATAGTCAATTTTCCTTTTCTTCCAGTTCAGACAATGTAAAGTCGTCGCAGATGAGTGCGATTGATATACGGGGCGATAATGGCATTTCTACCAAACCGTTCAGGTCGATAGGTTATCGCACAGGGACCGTTGTATTTTTAATCAAGTACGAAATATTCTGGAAGTTGACTTTCGTGCCGACTCGAACGCCTCGTACGCGCAGCCATTGTTTCCTGATTTTTCTGTTAGCTGTAGTATCCGGAAAGAAATGATTAATTCAGTGATTTTGTTCATTCTCTTATTAATTCATTTATTCATTCATTCATTTATTTATTGTTAAGGTAGGGGTTAAAAAGTTTCCCTCATTCTTTTTTATTTGATCGTTTTTTGTGCTATTGGAGAAGTGGTTTCTTCACATAAATGAAGTAAATTCTAGATACAACTTTGACACACGTCTAGTTTCCAAACTACCTTATTACAATATATCTAACCGAAAACTAGAAATCACAATGTAGAGGATCTTAAGAAAGTTATGAGAAATTAGTTGTATATTGTTTGCAGTTGATTAATAAAATAAATTAATAAAATAAAACAAATAATAATAATCTTTTCCCTCGAGGGGGAAATGTCACAGAGGTGAATAAAATCGGCAAATAACATCCAGGGTAAAGATACAGCGTCATCAGATACGTCAGAGGCCAGTCGGTGCAGTGGGGACATGCGGAGGGTACTCTATCTGTGAGATTGCGGAGGAAGATAGCGAAGAGTGGAGAAGGAGAACACATGCAGTCGGGTCTCACCCCCCCTCTCCCTCCCCCCGGCACTCACCCCCTCCCTACTCCTCGGTTATAACCTTGAAATGACCTGAGCACTTCGGGCTGAGGTCGAGCATCGAGGACAGTGTCGACCAACAAGTGACCAAAAGAAAGTTTAGAAATTGAGGAAGGCGAGGAACCTACACCACGAGGCGCCGAGTAGCTGCGGCCGAAGCCGTCATCTTTGCCCTGCTATGCGCTTTGGGGGACAGGTAATACACAGCCACAGCTGGGAATCTGAGAGGAGTGCGGGATTTGAATCCATAACAAAATGAATACGAGACCAGCACACTGACATTTTAGAGAAAGATATGAACTATCCTGGATTAACTGTATATAGCTTTAAAGAACATACACCTAGGCAGTCAGCCAATCAATCAGTCAGTCAGTCTATCCCTATGGGAAGAAATCCAGACATTTCCTAGGTTAATTATGTTGCTACGAATAGACACTAAAGCTAACCAAGCTGCCAGTCCTTCAGTCTGTCCCTTTAATTAAAAAAAATCCAGACATTTTCTGGATTAACCATAACTTTAAAAAACACCACGGATAACCAATCAGTCAGTCATTATAAAGGATTACAAAGTAATGGTTATAAACTGGACAAATTTAGATTTAAAAAGGAAATAGGCAATAATTGGTTTACTAATAGTGTGGTCGACTAACGGAATCAACTTGGTAACCATGTAGTAAGCGCTGAAACTATCAGTTGTTTTAAGAAACGATTAGACAACTTTATGGATGGGAATGACAGGTGGTGATGGATACGGAGCTGCCTAGTGTAGGCCTTATGGTCTCTTGCAGTCTCCTTCATTCTTATGTTATGTTCTTTAGGAGCATGCCAACAGGAGACCTTTGGGTCCATAACGAGGTTGGATGCGAAAAAATGATTAATGAACAAATAAAAACAAAATAAATGAATAATGATAATATAAATCATAGTTTATAATAAAATTATAATATTGGTAGGTAAATAACACTAAATTAATACAATAATTGACAGGCAGTACAGCATATTGCTTAGGTGTTTATCTAAATGATCTTAAAACTTCGAACTGTACTGTATTGCACACCACTACCACCACCACCTCATCTGATGGTCACTAGCACGATTCACGTGTAACATTCACCCACAAAACAACGTTTACACACACATCTTTCATACACACAACTCATGATAAATAAATCATGCATTAAAAGTACATTGAGGGAAGTTGCTTCACTTTCTTTTCACCAAAAGTGCCCCCCCCCCCAAAAAAAAAAAGTGCCGCCCCTGGGTATTGCCCCCTCCCTTGTCGGAGCCCTGCGATGCACTGCCTCTGCAGGAAGTTTATTCCATTCATCCACTACACGTTTGGCGGAGTTGTTTCTACCCACTTCCAAATTAAATCTACTTCCTGACAGTTTGAGACCATTATATGTACTTACGGCTAACTATTCCTATCTACCCTCCACACACAAACACACACGTACACGCACGCAGACATTCACTTTTCTGTATGTATATTTGTCTCTTTCACGATGACTGACAGTCTCGACGCGCCATTGTCGTATTCCCCCCCCCCCCACACACACACCCAGACATTGTGGGTAACCTCACCAATGACCCGTCACATATTTGTTTATTTTACATTATTGTGTGTGAGCACACCCTTGACCTCACATCCACGAGACTACTATAATTTAATAAAATCACCCGACGACAGATAAAACAAGATAAAATACCAACCAATAGGCAAGGAAACAATCACGATAAGCTAAGCCTAAGACCCAAAATGAATAAAGTCGCCTGACGACATTCGAATAAAAATTAAATGTACCATCCGGTACGGAAGGGGCCAACTTTTTCAAGCGTGTCACCTTGCCGATGAGCTTAGTCGAGTTGTTACATGTTTAATTTAATCCAGCATCAGTGAACGAGATTAAGAAAACACCCAGACCCACACACACACACACACACACGACAGGTAACAATCATACACAAAGGAACAACCACTCAGGCACGCTCAAGCCTTTGTGTGTTTGTGTGCTATTCCTGGTCCAGTGTATTATTCATACACACGCACTACACAAGCGTGCTCCGCCACGCTGCATACATATGCATACGTATGCGCATTCACATACGAAAGCCGTCCCCTCACACACACGGCTTATATTTGTAGTGGTTAAGGTCTGGGACTGCCAAGCTCAGTCCCGAGTTCGCGCCTCGCTCGTTGAGGGGTACCGCAAGGATCAGTGCTGGCACCGGTGTAGTTTCTTCGGCCGTCCACGACACGACGTCGTGCTCTCAAATAACCATGGGTGTCTATGGACGCTTTCACACGTCACTAACACGACCGCGTGTGAAAGCGTCCATAGACACTCATGGTTATTTGAGAGCACGACATCGTGTCTTGGACAGCACACGGCGAAAAGTCGATACGTGTGGAACGAGAATTAGGGCCCCCTTTAATACCACAACCCCTGACTTGGATAGGTCGGTGGTCCCACATTGGGCTAAGCACTTTCATTAGATAATATAACGAAAATTGAGTGGTGGATTAGACTACGTGGAAAGTTTAAAATAATAATAATACATATATACACCAACGGCTTTTTCCCCTTACAAAGGAGGTAGCCAAAAAAACAAAGGCATAAAATCCACTCCCACCCATTCCATCCCCCATATACTCCACTCCCTCTTATCTTGGCTCCTGGATGACTGATCATCCCTGCATCTCGCCTACTGCCCTGGGTCAGATGCAATGTAGCAAGACACAGCACATCCACAGCAATGCCGCTTCATTTAATCGGTGACTCCCCCACCCCCTCCTCTGTCTCCTCATGCAGATAAAAGAGAGAATGAGGAGAAATCCCTTTGGACTGCGTCAAAATATCTTTCACACACACTCCCATGCATCACAGCATCATCCAATACACAAACATTCTCCACTCACCCCTATCTTCTCCTTTCCTTCTTCAACAGACATTCCCCTCTTTCCCAATGGCCCTTTTACCCCATCCATCCATCTCGTCCTTGGTCGCCCCCTCATCTTCACTCCTTCCATCTCCGTCTTCCACACCACTTTTATTAATCTTTCTTCATTCTTTCCATGTGTCAAACCATCCCAATACTCTCATCAACCATATCTTCCAATTCCCTTTCTACCCCCGCTCTCCTCCTCACCTTCTCATTTCTCACTCTATCCAGCCTAGCAACCCCTACCATGCTTCCCAGGCATTTCATCTCGCATTTAAACTCTTCCTCTCTTATGCTCTATGTTTCTGCCCCGTACAGTGCTGTCGGCACAATCACTCCATACAATCTCCTCTCAGCATCCATTTCTAAATGTCTATTTTTCATTACACTTTTTAACCCCCCCAAGGCATTTACATGCTTCTCTCAATCTCCATTCTACCTCTACCTCCACTCCTCCCAATGATTGATGATGATAATGATGAGATGATAACATGGTTATACGAGTAGCACGGGCTAAAATACAACTCTATCGGTAATTCCAAAACAACCTAGAACGGGTCTAGCGCAATAAACAAATATACAAAAAATAAACAAATATAAAAAATAAATAAATAAATAAATGAACGTCTTGAGCCCAACGGCAACAAAAGAAAATGATAATCTCATGCACAATAGGCCAACATCAACGCTGCCCCTCCGCCCTCCTGTCCGCTCGCTTGGTCAGTGGCGCCGGGGGTCGCTCAGAATATCAAGGACTGTCCGTAGTCTACACACACCGGAGTATGCACACCGCGCGCGCGCACACACACACACACGAGATCCCATGAACATTTCTCCAATCCAACCCATTACAGTTGGGTAAATATAAAGTAAACATACACATACACAGTTGCAAGATGATTGAAGGGAATATTCAATCATTTATATGTCCAGCGTGCACATGCACGCAATTAGTACAGGATGGAACGTCCGACGTCTTCTAAGAACTCCCAAGGGTGGTCCTATTGTGTTTGGCCTCACAGCGGTCATTTTGGGCCAAGCGCGCCCGAGGTCACGCGGACAACTTGGTCCGAGCGGCTGGACACCTGTTCGAACATTGCCAAATTGCAAAATCAGCATACGACAAATATATATTTTTATTTATTCCCTTTTATGAATAAATCTATGCATAACTACCGAGTGTCCACACTCAGTTCATGCACTGTATATTGTAGAAATGAGTAAGGCTCAGATAGTAAAGGATAAATTGTATACAGCTAACTATTGTGGCAACAGCCACCATGTGCATGTAAATATTACCATTGGCAACCGCCAGTTTTCCTTGGTGAATGATCCGAAAATGTAGTTCAATACAGACGAGGAAAATAAAAACACCAACTCGTTTGTCTCAACACCTCCAAACTCACTGTAGACCACAACAACAAATCTACAACACACACCAAGTATAACAGAGGCAGATGGAACAGCACGTGTGTAGCTCTTCCTGCATATCACAATGAAGTACACACACAAACACAAAAGCAAGGGCAGAACGTCCAAACTCTTAAAGGAATGTAGACTATCACCAGAAAAAATTCAAATCGGGGAAGTCGTATCCAAACCTAAAAATTAACGCAGACATGTTACTAACACTTCTGTCGTCACAAACCTAAACGATGTGTGTTTATATTTAATAAACGAATAAACTAATAAATAAATAATATAAAATCAACAAGATACCGGGCAACAGACTGTTCAGCTGGACATAAATTCCTTTTTATACATTTCTGTTTTTTCTATATTTTTTTCTACAACTTTTTTTGAGTTCCTTTTCCTTGATTTGGGAATCATTACTATTCCTTTTCTGGCTGCCCGCTATCTGCCCCATTTGGCCCAAGTCAGACATATTCCACCACTCCGACTCGAACGCACGCCACCAGGCCTGTTGCTTCTTCATCTGTTACTCTCCTTTTGTTTGCGTCCGCAACATACCAATCCATTTGGCCATGCCTTCCATTCACTTCATACTTAGAGCACATTTTCTACTCATTAAATATTTTCCCTAATGGCAGGCTATTCTATTCAGCTTGGAGAGACCTCTGGCCCAAAAGAAGTTAAGTCTTTTATGTATAAGAGAAATCTAAAATAGCTCACACTAGTTTAGATCTCTGGGCTCTGGTTGGCATCCCTTCACTCCCGAAGATTTTCTTTTGATCCCTCATTTCCAGTTCTCACTTTTATTTCTATCAGCATATTCAGGTAAGTGCTCAGTCGTTTATTTGAATTAATTATTCATGTTCGCAAGTAACAACTGGTGCCAGCACCGATCACTGTTGAAACTCCTCTCGCTTATTCTTCGGCTCCCGAGAGTTTGTGCAAATGAACGTGTTTGTGTATAATAATTATAATAAAACCAGGTCTAAGGAACCCTGAATATTTGACCGCAATGTACGAATTTTGCGTTAGAATATGAAATATTTCCCCCCTTATCCTTTCTGCAATTGGGACTTTAAATACATTTTTTAAACCTGTTTAATCATTTCGCAAGCCAATAGATATAATAGGTAGTAAGGAATGGTGGAAATGGGCAGTGGTGATGGGGGGTGGAAAGGGGGGGCGGCACTTAGGAATGTAAGGGCTCTGAGTATGCATATATTTTTGTATTTATATATTATGTATTTACCTAATTGCAGTAAACTGGAAAGGAGAAAAACGCTCCGATTTTTTATACTTAGCCTCAAGTTCGGTCCCAACTTGGTTTACATCTTTAATTTTCAATTATCACGTTTAGATTTGAATCCATGTATTGGTTCAGCTTGGGCTATATCACCTTGTAGGTCATTTGTGTGTGTATGTGTTTCTGTGTATATGTAGGTGTGTGTGTGTGTGTGTTCTTACGTAATTGTAGTATGCACGATACGAGTTACATTCGTCTATTCGCTTCCAATGAAGAAAAAAATTCAGTCTGAAACGTGAGAAACCCCACCCGTCTGTGTCTTCTATATTAATGGTTTCCAAACTATCTTACACGACGCCCCTTTTGCTCCCAGCACACCATTTTTTTGTATCTATATGAAATTATATGATTATATATTGTATAGAAAACGGGTGGGGTGACTGACAGAATTATACTTTGCACGTATGTAACAACAGATATTTGTTCTTGGAATTATTCAATTCTCATTAAATAATTTTTTAGCAGATGAATTCACGTACCTTCACCTTGTGTCCTCCTCTTGCCTCCCAAGGGGAGGGGGGGGGGCGGACGTCCCTTTCTTTAGGAACAACTGCCAATGAAACACTTTCCATCCCAACATAGTGAACAGAACCACTATCGAGGTCATTCACCACCGCGCCCTCAACTTTCAAAGGATTACAAAGGCGGAGCATGCCGACAGGAGACCTTTTGATCCACATCTTTCGCAGGTGAAGTCCCTCGAGGAGCAGCTCAGGGACTCGACCCTGCCCCTGAAGTTGGCCCAGACCCGACTCGAGAACAGGACGGCCCGTGTACGGAACGAGCTTGTCCGGGACGCTCCCCAGGAGGGCCTGACGGAGGAAGTAGCTCACCTGATCACCACACGAGACCGACTGCGGGACAACTTAGAAGCGGTCATGTACGTGTCATACTTCGGTTTCCTTTAAGCTAAATAAAATCACCTGACGGCGACCAGAAAAAATACACGTCTAGTGTGGATTAACATAATTTAAGAATGAAGGAGACTGCAAGAGATAAGGCACTCGGCAGTTCCATGTCCGTTATCACCCATCATCCATAATTTTATATAATTTTTAAAAGTAAATTATTTCAGCGCTCACTATATGGTTACTAAGTCTATTCCATTAATTAACCACTATTAGTAAACCAGTTCTTATCTATTTCCTTTTTAAACCTAATTTTGTCCATTCAAAACCCATTATTACGATTTCTGTAATGTCTTAGTGTGATGACTTTGTTTGCATCACCTTTGTTACCCTTGACCCACATGGATATTCAACCTGTGGTGATGTTCCCGTTGCCTGAATAAAATCACCTGGCGACCAGTAAGAGGGTCAACAGATCATCACAACAGACATGAACGGCATCGGTGTGGAGGGCGGTAGCCATTTTACGAATATTTACACGACTTTTATCAACTTACAGAATTTATTTTTTCATACGAAATTACATCTACATTTACATACTTTTAATAATCTTAGGAAGGGTATAGGATATTCAAATATCAGTCAAGAATACTCGTGTCTGAATATCAGTTACTACAGATCAGGGCCGTATTATTCATGAGACTAATTTGGCTGAAGTCAGTGGGACTTTCACTGACTAGTTCTTTTTTTCCAAACAAGAATATAAGAACTGTGAATAGAACTCTTTTGAAAATCTTTAAAAAAAAAAATGGATACAGGGCCCTGTGATGCAGTACCAGGACCAGGCTGTCAGCTGTACCACGTATCAGAAAGCCTGCCTGGCCCAGTCTTAGGATTAATACGGCTCTACTTGAGATTCCTTACACTAAATTAGATACAACCTCATATTAGTAATAATTATCATATCTAGCACAAAAAACAAGATGACATCAACTTACTTCATCGTTGCTACACACACGTCTTAACTCACAAAACCTCACCCTGTTATGATTCCGCTTTCCAGGACAGCTCTTCATTCCCTTCAGCGCCACCTACGGGTGGTGGACGAAGATCTCGGACGGAAGAACCTGTCTGTCAGCCTCGAGAAGAAAGTCCAAGACGTGAGGGAGGCCCTCGGGAAACGTAGGCCTCCCCAGAGCTTGACAGAAGCCAACATGACCGTCACTGGGACGTTGCGGTCCCACCCGGTTCAAATTCTTTGAGGTCTCTCGACGACTGATGGCACCAAACCTCGATGAACCATATTTTATTCTTTTATATGAACCAACGCTACTGTTGCATGATAACGACTTCCACTTAATCTGTATTTTTTTGTATTTTTGTAGTGCATTTCCACAAGAATAGAATTAAAAAGAAAAATAATTCTATGAAATAAAAAATTGAAACTGAAAGCACAACATTTAAAAGACCAGTTTACCGGTCCACATTTTCCCTTGTTTATGTCCAGGGATAGTCTGGTTTAGTCTTTAGTTTGTTTGCCTTCAAAGTAGTGCCCGATTAGTAGTCTGAGATCGGGAAAGCACGTGACAAGGATGGATGATTCAAAATTGTAGAATAAAGTCAACCTTGACATTGCGTAAAGGGTCATTTACAAGGTCAAACGGTTTGTCGAACCCGGTTTGTCAAACAAGTATTTGAAGTGATGTTTAACCGTGTGAATGGAGTATTTGGTTGTTAATCACGTTTTTCAAACGGGTTTGACAACCAAAGACCCCATTCACACGGTTAAACATCACTTCAAACACTTGTTTGACAAACCCTTACGTTTTCCAAATACTTCGAGAAGGATGGTGGCTTGGCGGATGAGGATGTAGTGGAGCATGGCGATGACTTCCCTACTCAGTGTACGGAAGTTACGAAACTTCCGCAGCAGAGGGAGACTTGTCAAAAGCTGCAATGCATCAGTCTGGCTTCTAAGCCACTTGAATGAGAGGGCAACATACTGGAGTGGGGTTGGGTCCAGTCGCTCTCCGACCGTCATACCTAGATTGAATTATTTTAGTTTTAGTTTAAGCTCATCTACGAGTAAGTTGCACTAAAGTGCTGATTCATTTTTGTTTATTTATCTATTTTTGTTCTGTAGTATACCTTCATTTTGTTCTCATTATATGTGAAGTTCCCAGTTTACACTTTCTTAAGTTCCCTCGGTACATTTCGTATTTCGGCTGGGAACAAACATCGTCACAGTTGTCTATTCTCTCGATCTTATTCTCTCTGCATACTACCATCTTGGGAGGATCAGTCATTATATGGTATTTTTTCTTATCATTTCACTGATGTAGTGAAAAACCCGTTATGTTTGCCAACAGTCAATATATTTCACCCTCGATTGTGTGACGGAATGTCTTTTTTCGGCGATAACAAGCGACACTATCCATGCGCCAATCAGAGGTTAAGAGAGATCTATAGTCAGCAAAAAGGAGTGATTGTAAAAGCTAAAGGAAATAATAATTTATTTTTGTGCGGAGTTCAACCTCCAACGAAAAAAAAAAAAACATCGTGTGAGAATTCATAAGCCGATGCAGTCTGTACAACACTGTAACGGAATGCCTAGGTGTAGGGGTTTGAGAGTTATACTGAACTGTATGCTAACAGTTTCTTGGGCTATTCTTTGGGTTGGATTTGCAATGGAGTGCATGTGGCTTTCTGTTGTTCTGGTGCATACTCGCAATTCTTAAAGCTATGATGATAAATGGTTGGATGAAGTATGTAAAGTAACACGTTCTTTGTATTATTTGTATACCTGTACAATTCCACTGTTGCAACACCCTGAAGATGGCCGTGCGCCGTTGAAATACTTTGATTAAATACTTTGAACTGTCTTCTGGAATTTTGTTTAACGACCTCACGCCATGGCAAAAATTGTGAATCGAGATAAAAGAAATATATACAAGTTTTACTTGACTTACATAATGATGGGGCGAGGTATTGGCGATGGATGGGGTACAGATAGATGGGGAGATTTGGGGGATGAAAAACTGGTGATTTGACTAGAAAATGCCTATTTCAGTAAGATCTGGAGGCACTGGTAGGTCTAACGGACCAAGATGTAAGTGATTGTATGTGTTTTGGAATAAAATGATTTTCGTTTGTTCTGTATGGGGAGTAAGATTAGTTGGTGTACATCGACCTCATGGTACGATGCAGTGCGCAATGACGGGCCCCTGGGGGTGGTGGCTGAAGACCCCCCCCCTACCCCCAATTTTTTCATTATCTCGTTGCAGGCGTCGATAAATCTGCCTCGTGTACACCGATACGTGGCAGGATTTTTTCCCACCATTAAAACACTTCAGTGAGAATAATTGAAGTGTATTTAACACATAAGAGGGTAAATCTTAAATATGTAAGATTAAGTATTACTTTTACCCTATATTTTGAATGAAACTAAAGTGAGAACATATACTTCAATTTAAATGTAATATCATTGCATTCGTGCTACAGAGTAATATTTCTAAAGTCGTCTGTATTTATAAAATTCAGGTTAGCCCCCCAAAAGTATTATCTACATTTACGAAATTCAAGTTAGCAACCCCCACCTCCCGATTTTTCATCCTGGATCTGCCACTGGCAGTGCGCCTCAGTGGATACAAAAAAAAATGTTTAAGGTGTTTGTTTTTTATATAGGGTTACTTTGGTGATACCCATGTGATGGAGAGGACACAGGCAACATTTCCACTAGTTTTTCCAAATCATGGATTACAAATTTTGCAGATATGAGCAAAAATATTGTAAACTCAGACCTACAACTTGTACAGCAAACATTTTCACAAAAACATACTCATGAGAGTATTTTTATCAAAATGTAGTGGCTGGGTTTAGGCATGCACATACATGACAAAAAAAATACAATAAAATAAAAATAAAAATTAAGAAGTGATGTGGATTGAGGTATTTTCTTATATGGAATCTCAGCATCCTGTGTAGAGATAGGATGGATATCTCATGTAATTATTCTTTTTGACAGTGGTCTTTGGTTACCTTTTCTTCAGCAAGTTCCTCGAAGTGCTCTGACTGTACTATAGCTGAGGCACAACTCCCACCCATAGATGATGCCCAAGGTTTGTTTTAGACTATTGCATGCTCTACCTATGCTCCTCAGAGATGTATATACATATACCTAGGGTTCCCCCCCCTTTACAAGAGATGTAGCCAAAGTTAGAAGACATAATTCTACCCCATTCACGCCACTCCTTCTCATCTTGGCTCCTTCTGGATGACTGGTCATCCCTGCATCTCGCCAATCCCCCTGGGTCAGAAGCAGTGCAGCAAGACAGCATATCCACAGCAAGGCCACTACTTTTAATTGGCAACCCCCCTCATGCAGTAACATTTAAGACTGGGAAAAATCCCTTTGGGCTGCATCAAAATATCATTCACACATTACCACTCTTCCATGCATCACCCATACAAAAGCCTCCCACCTTCCCTTACAAGAGAGGTAGCCAAAGTCAAAAAGGCACAATTCTTTTTTTCTTAGCTCCCCCTGGATGATAGGTCATCCCTGCATCTCGCCCATTGCCCTGGGTTAGAAGCAATACAGCAAAATTCATTCAACTGATCCCCCCTCATGCAGAGAGAAGACAGGGAAACCCCTACACAAACACCATATCATATCCATTTACCATCTTGCCAGGTCTTAAACATTGGCTAATGTATGGGTAACTGCTCATGCTTGTTCAATCAAATCTTGTGCTTAGTTTGACCATTGTTGCACTTGTGCTCTAGCCATTAGATTTTATTCAGCTGAGAACCCACTCCTTGTAAAGAACTACATCCCAATTTCTGTATTATGTCACTGCCAAGTTAGAATTTTTCATCCAGTCTGGGGAGGTTTGTATCAGGTGAGCAAATAACTTTTAACCCCTTACATACCAGGTGACTCTTAATCTGGCTGATGCCAGGTTATTGTTCATTCCTGTCAACCCTACCCTCTTCTGTACCAACTGGTATTTTCCTTTCATTCTGGCTGCCACTAGGCTATTCTTTTAATGCTCATAGCACCCCCTGCCCTGCAAAGGGATTAATGTACAACTTATGAAGGAGTTAACATTCAAAATAAAAAATATTTAACAAAATCTTTATTTTCTATTGTACATTTATTTACACTTTTCTGGCATACACAACGATATTTTCCTTTCGTGCAGAAGAGTTTTAGGTGATAACACTGCTGAAAGGATGAAACAGATGAAAAACATTTGACAGTGCTGCTATATGGGATACCAACAGTGTCAAAACCTTATCATACTGGAATAATCCCTTAATGTCAGCACACATTCAACTTCAAATTCATACAACTAAGTCACTTGTAACTCCAGCTACCAACAATTGTGCCCCATTTTGTATAAAATCCTTTGGACATATAAAAAAATACGAACTACCACCATTATTCCTTGCCAAATTTAGCTAGGAAATCTGAATCGCGATATATAAAGTAGTCCTGGTCTTCCAAAGTAATCTTTGTGCCTCCATACTCAGGCAGAAGTACTTCATCACCCACTTCTACAGAGGGAGGAATCACATCTCCATCCTGGAAGAACAAGAAACGTCATATCAAGCCAATGGATCTAAAACAATGAACACAAGCTACACAATTTGTAAACTATGAAAATTTCCAGCAACTCCTATACCTTGATCAGTACTCAAGCTATGAAGTAAAAATGATCATCATACACTCACCTCATTCCTAGCACCTGGCCCAACTGCCACCACTTGTCCCGTCAAAACCTTCGCCTGCGATTTTTCTGGAATGAGGATTCCACCGGTAGTCTTTGTGATAGCTTCTGCCTTCTGGATCACAACCCGATCGAAGAGTGGGATTAGCCTTCTCAGTGCACCAGCCTGCAACAAGAAAAAAAATCTAATGTAAACAGGTACATGTCAAGACCAATTCACAAGTTAAATGTACTGATAAACAACTTACCTCCATATCTACCACCATTTTTCATGGAGACGTATCTATTTGGATTCAATCCTTGAGACAAATCATTGATACACGATCCCAACATGTACTTCACTACGGAAAAGCATGCACACAAAGATGTCCAACATAGCCAATTTTGTTGGTCTCTTAAATACCAACTATCTTTCTGGACTTGAACCTTGAATCAGGCCAAGTTCAAGTTGTCTAAAAGTAGTACAGTGAGTCCTCCTTATACGGTAATTCTTTATCCGATAAATTCAGTTATGGTATTTGGTAATTACTACCCTCTACTCTATTTAAAGTAAAAAAAAAATCACAGATACGGTATCTGCTCGTGTTTTGGAGGTAAAATTAGATATTTTGAAGAGGAAAAGCAGGGAGAAGGTATGTTTTCCATAAGTCGAAACTTAGGTTCGGTATACAGTAATTTCAATTTGCAGTAAGGTTTTCAGGAACACACATGTACTGTAAAACGAGGACTCACTGTAGTAGTTTGACATCCATTTACAACTCTCCATTCACTCCTGTCTTTAGCACCTCTTTTTTGCTCCACACACACCAACAATGTATACATATATACATTCACATGAGGTAGAGGATGACCGAAGAGTGGTGGCATTGGAGGGGGAGTCAGCTGCAGTTGCTCCAGTAGCAGTCTCCCAGACATCGCAACAGTACCACATGACTGGCTCTTCATGTCATAGAAGAGTTTCCTTTGGGGGGTGGGGGATGCTCCAATCTAGGGTGCTCATCACCAACGGCCCTCCCCATCAACAGGTCCATTTCAAAGATGAGCTGCTTGAACTCTTAAGTCATCCTAATCACCGCCGCAAGATTTCAGAGGGTGAGTGTTTGCTGCTGTGGGTCAGCCCCAAGATCCTCTGCAACCTCCTCCACTGTGGTGACCAACAGCTGCAGCACTATTCCCTTCCTTCAACATATCCAACAATTTAATCTTATCTACCAAATTCTCTTCTTCTTCACACTATTCCACTCTCCATCACTACTATGGTGACTTTAATGCATTATGTCGTAACTCAGGTGGCAGAAGAATATACAGACAGGCAAGTGTAAACGAGTACTGTGTCTGTCCAGGTGCAGCAGATACTCGCATGAAACTAGGAGCCTGGTGCAAGACAGTGTGCTGTTGTGTTATGGTGCCAATAGCAAGTAGTTATTAGCAGGGAAATTAGTATCCATAAATTTGGGTGTGCAACAATAGACACATATCTACACTGACACACAAGTATACTATATATAAACATGTGATAAACACTTGTATATACATCATACAGTACACACTGTATAAGAATGGAAGAGACTGCAAAAGATCACAAGACCTACACTAGGCAGTTCCATGTCTGTTACCACCTATCATCCTCATCCATAAAGTTAATCTTACAACAACTGTTTCAATGCTCACTATATGGTTACCAAGTCTCCATTTGTTAACCACTATCAGTAAACAAAAAATTGCTAATTTCCATTTTAAACCTAAATTTGTTCAATTTAAACCCATTACTTTAAATCCTACCCTTCTGTTTTAGTTTGCAAACCTATCTTCATAATGTAAATTTCCAAGCCTTTGTATATTTTTTGTTTCTCCTCTGTATATATCTTATATTACGTACACACAAAAACAATCCTGGCCAATGACAAACCAATTAAGGCAAAGACTGAGTGGAAGCAAAGAAACAAGACTCCATACACAGCTCCCTGTATAAAACTAAGTATATACACACTAGTAATCCTCCTTTCCCTTGTGCAGTTATGTTAATATAAGCACACACACGGTGGACTAATGATATAAAATAATCATCTTTCAGCCACCAATCTTCAAATTTAAACATCCTCACCTCCTGGAGGAAGGCCCTAACAGGCCAACAGTCGACACTGTGCCAAAGACCTGCCATCCACAATTTTTTTTTTTACGCAAGAAGAGCTGGCAGCCAGTGAATGCATCCCCTACTATTACATGCAAATGTTACAAAATGTCATACTATCAATGTTGATACATCAAGTTTGAAGATACATATTTCTCCTCCCAAAATAAACAACTGCAAGGTGTGCATTTTTTTTTTTTTTGTGAAAACCTGAGGCAATAATAACTGTACTATCCCACCTTTTTTGCACAAGAGTGCAAAGCCCTACGTGGGGTAGTGGGAAAGTAGGGAAAGAGGAGAAGGGGAGGGATTACTGAGGGAAAAGGAAGGAAATGAGGAAGAAGACTTGGCCCAGGCAGACAGACGTAATGTAAACATGAAACGGCCCCCCGACCAGCTGAGTGACGACGAAATGTCTAATAAAAATGTAAAGATCAGAAACATAGATAAAAGCAGTTCAATGGAAGGTGAGGAGGATAATTTCCAAGGATTTAATGAAAGGGGGGCGGATACCAACCTCCCCCGACTGAAAAAACTGGAGGAAAACTTGAACAAATGTCTGACAACTGGGAAGTTAGGTTTGGCAAGATGACTAAAATTGCTGAGAGGTTTGAAAAATTTGAAAAACTAGAGAAGGCGAACAAAAACTTAACTGATGAAATAGAAGACCTAAAAAGACAGTTAAGAGAAGTAAAGGTGGAGAATGAGGAATTGAAGAGGAATAGTAAAGAAAACAGAGAAACCATAACTAAAGAAGCTAAAAATTGGAAGACAACCCAAGAAGAAAACAAAGTTTCATTCACTGACATAATCAAACAGCAATTGAAAGAACATACTGAAGACTCAGTTATTAAAGTGATGAGACAAAAGGAGAATATAGTAAGAGATTTAGCAGACAAGAAGAAATGTATAATTATATTAGGAATGGAAGAGAAACACAACCCAGATAGAACCACAAGAATCAAAGAAGAAAACGAAAAAGTAAGTCAATTACTAGAATCAGTACAGGAAGATGAACCAGAAATTATGAAGCAAATCGAAGAGAAATTTAGACTTGGAAAGTATAGCACAGACAAGACCAGACCAATTAAGATTAAATTCAAGTCACAAACGACGGCAGAGAATATCTTATCCAAAACAGGGAAACTAGCAATAAGTGAACAATATAAAAAGGTATGGATAAAAAGGGAAATGAATAAAGAGGAAAGAGAGGAAGAAAAACAGAAAAGACTTAAAGCTAAGGAAAAAACGAGAACAGAACGGAGTCAGAAAAAGAGAGATTCTATTGGAGAGTAGTGAATATGAAACTAAAGAAAGTCGACATACAAGAGAAAAACAAAAAGGGAAACAGAACACAATGGAAGTGGCAGAAAACTAAGAGTGTCTTATACAAATATAGATGGATTAATAACAGGATTGAATGAGCTGAATGATTATTTGAAGGAAAAAGAACCAGACATAATGGGAATTGTAGAAACAAAATTAAAAGGTCCACTACCACCCAACAGTGTAGGACATGATGCATATAATTATTGGATTAGAAACAGAGAGAAAAAGCAAGGGGGTGGAGTTATGTTCCTGACTAAGAAGGATATAAACGTGAAGTGTGTTACATATGGAAAGAATACAGTAGAGATGATAATGATGGAAGTAGAAGACAGAGATAAGAAGAGCAGAAAGTTTGTGATAAATTATGTGCCCCCGAAAACAGCCTCATGGGAAGAGAGTGAACATAAAAGTATGTTAGAGAACACAAAGATAGCATTAAACAAGATAATGGAAGATGGAGGAAAAATAGTTATGATGGGCGACTTTAATTGCAAAGAAATCTGCTGGGAAGAAATGACAGTAAAGGGTGGAGACGGCTCATGGGGAAACGCTCTACTTGAGATGATTACTGACCATACAATGACACAATGGATACAGGAGAACACTAGGTATAGAAATGAAGAAGAGCCATCGAGACTAGACCTGATAATTACATCTGAACCTAGAATAGTGGACAAGATTGAATATAAAACACCAATAAGTAAAAGTGACCACATATTGATTGAACTGGAACTTAATGAAGAAAAATATATGAAAAGAAATGAACAATATAGAAAAGGAAGAATGATGTATGAAAAAACAAACTTTGATAAAATAAGAGAATTTTTCAAAAGGAAAACTGGGAAGAAATATACAAAGAAGAAACAACAGTAGAAGAGAAATGGAATATTTTGACAAAAATTTACAAAAAAGGAGTGGAAAAGTATGTCCCAAGACAAAAACAAGAAAAAGAATATGTAAAATGCTGGTACAACAAAAGTTGTAGGGAGTTAAAAGACAAAAGAGACAAAGCCTGGACCAAATGGAAAAATACAGAAGACCTGAAAAATGGAAAATATATACCTGTTATAGAAATGAATATGTACAAACGTGCAGAGAGGAAAAGAGAAAATATGAAAAAGATGTCATAGAAAAGTGTAAAGATCAACCAAAACTATTCTACAGATTTGTAAACAATAAACTGAAAAACAAACAAGACTTGGAGAAATTAAGACAAGGGGGAGTTGAATACACTGAGGAAATGGAAATGGCGGAAATTATGAACAAACATTTTAAATCAGTGTTTACAAGGGAGAACATACAACCTGAAGAGAATGAATGGAAAGAGAAAGTCCCCCCTATGGAAGAAATAGAAGTATCAAAGAATGAAATATTGACACACTTGGGTAATTTTGATGTCAGAAAATCGCATGGACCAGATGAAATAGCAAACTGGATTTTGAAAGAATGCAGGAATGAACTGGCAGACAAAATACATAGCATACTAAACAGTTCCTTGAAAGAAGGAAAAGTTCCAGAAGATTGGAAAAAAGCAAATATAGTACCTATATATAAAGGAGGAAATAAAGAAGAACCTACCAACTATAGACCAGTCTCTCTAACAAGTACAATAGCAAAAATTTGTGAAAGAATTGTCAAAAGTAGATGGGTAAAATATTAAAAAAAAAAAAGTTAAATCCAAGGCAATTTGGATTCAGACAAGGACGACCATGCGTCACCAATTTAATATGTTTCTATTCAAGGCTAATAGATATAATACAAGAAAGAGATGGATGGGCGGACTGTGCATTTCTAGACCTAAAGAAAGCTTTTGACAAAGTACCACATAAGTTGCTTAAGAAATTAGAAACTGAAGGAGGAATACAGGGCAAACTGCTAAATTGGATGGAAGACTTTTTGCAAGAAAGAAAAATGAGAGTAGTGATAAGAGACCAGCACTCAAAATGGGATGAAGTAATAAGCGGTGTTCCGCAGGGAACAGTTCTGGCCCCAATAATGTTTGCTATATATATTAATGATATGGATGAAGGAATTGAAAGCTATATGAGCTTCTTTGCAGATGATGCAAAACTACTGAAAAGAGTGAAAACAGAAGATTGTGAATCACTACAGAGAGATCTAAATAAAGTGCAGGAATGGAGTAGGAAGTGGGAGATGGAGTTCAATACAAAAAAGTGTAGTATAATGGAGTTTGGAAAAAGCAAAAACAGAATAACAGGAGCATATAAATTGGGAGAAGAAGGAATAAAAAAAGTAGAAAATGAGAAGGACCTGGGAGTCATTGTTATGAATAATATGTCACCTGAGAAACATATAAATAAGATTTTTGGAGAAACTTATAATTTAATAAGAACAATCAAAGTTGCATTTACATACCTGGATGAAGAAATGGTGAAGAAAATCCTAATCACCCTGATAAGACCAAGATTGGAATATGCAGCAACGATATGGTCACCAAGTATAAAAAAACTATAAAAAAAAAACTTGAAAGAATACAAAGAGCAATTACAAAATTGGCACCAACACTCTCAAAACTATCATATGAAGAGAGACTAGAAAAACTTGAACTACAGACACTAGAGCAAAGAAGAGAGAGAGGAGATTTGATAGCTATTTACAGAATCATGAAAGGCATGGAAATTACTGATAGAGAGAATCTGATAAAATGGGATGACAGAAATACAAGAGGACACGGAAAGAAAGAAAAAAAAAAAAGACAGCTATAGAAGAGATTTGAAAAAGAACAGCTTTCCTCACAGAGTAATAGACAGTTGGAACAAGTTAGATGAGAAAGTGGTGTGTGCAAAGACAATCCATGAATTTAAAAATAGTTTAGATAAAATGAGATATGAAGACGGGACCCCACGAGCATAGCTCCCCTTCCCATAAAATACAACTAGGTAAATACACACACACACACACATTCACCAAGTGTGTAGACTTGGCCAAAACAGTCATCTTTGCCCTACACACTTCTTGGGCTGGTGGAGCTGATAGATATGCATGATTTAAACCCACATCTAGTTGGTATACCCACACACTTCCAACTGCCCCGCTAATGCACTACACAAGCATAGGGTTAGGTTATAAAATGCCACTTCTAACTTTAGAGAGACCACAGTGCCTTTGACTGGTGACTGATCTGGCATACAAGAATGCTGCTTGACCAAAGGTGTTTCACTGAAGTACCCTGAGTATTGAATATATATAACACATGCAGTCAATGCCCTATGTGGGGTTAAGAAATTTCAATTGTACAGAAGCATAGGTATTGAAAATTGAACAGAGAGGAAAGAGAAATGGAGGGAGGGGGAGAGAGGGGCGAGGGAGGAAAGGAGAGGGCAAATCAAAATAATTATCATCAGGTAATCTGCTGTGATAAAACTATAGCAATCTGGAGTTGTGAATTTGAACACAAACAACAGGACAACTTGTATCCAATTTCGGCAAAAATTAAAAAATACACACCTACATGACAGTATGTTAATAAATTAAATATTGATTATATAAATTATGATACATCAATATAATACACCTTTTTCTAGGTGGAAGTGTGTCAATGTAATATACTCTTTTTTTGGTGGAAATAAACAGAAAAAGCTGCTAAAAGATATACACAAACGAATGGAGCTGCACTGATTGCCTAAGATGCCATCTTTATTTTAATAGATGTGGAGGTTGAAGAAATTACAGTATAAATTAATCTCTTTTATTCTAACCTAACCTGCATCAAGTATTCCAGTACCCATAATTCTAGAGGTAATCAGGGTCATTGTCATTGTCTTCAATCTCCGAACCCATCAAAATAAAGACAAGTCTCAAGGAGTTGCAACGGCTCCTTTCATTTGTGCATCACTCTTAGCAACATTCTGTTATTGATTTCCACCAAGAAAAACATTACGTTGATGTATTATGATTTACAAAATTATTATTTAATCTTCTAATGCCACATTGTGTAGGTATGCACTTCTAAAACAACACCCCAATTTCTCTTATATATTCATACAAATTTCTTAGTATATGGTGACACCCTAAACAGACATTTCCCCATGGTGAATGACCTTTGAAAGTGGGTACATTGCTTCTGTGAAGAACTTTTTAAGGACAAATTAATACAAAATATTAAGTTCCATAAATTGGAAACCCAGAGGAGCCAGCAACATTCTCCAGATCCCCTCATAAATCTTTCTAAAGGAAGTTGACGAAATAGAGTTAGATGGGCGTTATGTGGACTGTTTAAAAAAGGGTTGTACAGTTATGGTGGACTTGTTGGCGAGGTTGTTTAATGTTGTGCTTTACAAGGGAAAAGGGGACAAGTGAGTGTAGTAGTTTAAGAGGGATCAGTTTGTTGAGTGTAGTTTGTAAGGGTTAAGGGAGGGTTTTGAGAGGATTAAGATAGGAACAGAGGGAGTAATTGGTGAGGAAAAGTGTGGGTTTAGTAAAGATAGGGGTTGTGAGGATCAGATTCTTGTGGTAGGGCAGATATGTGAGAAAGCTTTAGGAAAATGTAAGTACATTTTTATTAGGCCTTTATGGATTTGGAAAATGCTTATGACAGGGTAGGCAGGAAGGCATTGTGGGAGGTTCTGAAGATATATGGTATAGGAAGGAAGCTGTTAAAAGCAGTCAAGAGTACAAGTGTAGTAAAGCCTGTGCTAGAATAGAAATGGGGAGACAAGAATGGTTTGAGGTAATAGTGGGACTGTGAGAATAAACACCGTGTGAGATCGAAACCTTTATTGGTACGATGTTTCGCTTGTTACAGCGAAACGTCGTACCAATAAAGGTTTCGATCTCACACTGTGTTTATTCTCACATGGTAGGGGTTACTGGGCTGGATAGTGTGAGAAATGAGGTGAGGAAGAGTGCGGGGGTGGAAAATGGAGTTAGGAGATAGGGTGGATGAGAGTATTGGGATGGTTTGGACACATGGAAAGGGTGAACAAGAAAATATTAGTGAAAGATATATGGAATGCAGTGGTGGATGGACCGAACATGAGGGGGGCAACCAAGGATGAGATGGATGGATGGGTAAAAGGGGTGTTGGGATAGAGGGGGATGTCTGTTGAGGAAGGAAGGGAGAAGATAGGGGTAAATGGAGAATGGTTATGTATGAATGATGCTGTGATATACTTAAGGTTGTGGGTAGGGGATGGGGGAGGGTGTTAGGGACTACGTATGAATGTTTTGACTGCCCGAAGGGATTTTTCAGTCTTCTTTTTTTCTGAATGGGGGGGGATGGAGTGAGGGGGATCGCCGATTTAAAAAAGTGGCCTTGCTTCTGACCTGTCATCCAGGTGGAGACAACAAAAGGAGGGAGGGATGGTGCATGGAGTGGAGTATGCGGGAAGAAATGGGTGGGAGTGGATTTAGGCTTTTGACTTTGGGTACCTCCCTTGTAAAAAAGGTAAAGCCCTTGATATATGTAGAAATAAATGAGCTGCCTATATTGTTTACGAGTGTTCTATTATCACAAATCATACATTCACATGCACAAATATGTATATATTTACTCAGAGTGAAAGAGGGGAAAATTGAAGTTGTCTGATGTGAATATGAAAAAAAAAAAAGGTGTGAATATAGTACCTCAGGTGGTGACCATAATGGATCCAGTAAAATCTTGGACCTGGTTTGAAGACCACAATGGAAATAAGCTTCTGTGCTTTTTTTTTTTTCCTCGGTAATTGTAATTGTTATTTCAAACTGTGTTCTTTTCATTATCTACATTTTATGTATGTGATTCATTGCCAATTAACTTATTATTAAAGTTTG
Organism: Oratosquilla oratoria; assembly: GCF_046742065.1. NCBI lineage: Eukaryota > Metazoa > Arthropoda > Malacostraca > Stomatopoda > Squillidae > Oratosquilla > Oratosquilla oratoria. The sequence goes on along the minus strand of NC_134811.1, from coordinate 29,077,920 downwards.
GCAAACCCTTAGGACTGCATCTCCTCTAGATATACGAGGATGAGGTTGAATTTCAACTTCTGACCAGTATAGTCTTGAAGATAGGATTCAAACCAGTAACTTAAACCTTGCTAACCACAAACGGAAACGGGTTTTTCTTTTCTTTTTCAGGGCAACCACACTTGGCCTCTCATGGGCAGCATAAAGTGTGGGCACTGAACAGGGGAACCGAGAGTTAGGGACAGGATTTGGACAAGGACTGCCATTCCTAATTCTTAATCCCTTAATGACTTACTCCCATACTCCGTCAATAATGACGGAATAACTTCAAACATTCTCTGTTCACTGCAGCCGCACCAGTACGGAATACCGGCGTTCACTACATTGGACTAGGACGGTAGTATCTACAAACTGGCTGACACACACTACTATAAACATTAATACAATACTAACATGACTTCTAAACAAATAGTTGTTATTATGGTTATGCAAAACAACTTATTACATGAAGTTGATGAACAGCATTTTCACCCGGCGGCAAATTCCTCCGTTTAAGGTTGAACACTAACTTACGTTTGGCACTACACTTGCCTTTGTCAACATAATAAATTTGGATTATGACAAGTACTACTACTCACCATTTCAAAATCCTTGCAGTCTTCACGGATTATAAAGTCGTCCACACCTCAAACGCCTTTGCGTCGTCTGCAATCGACGTTTCTCGACTCACATGTACACAGGATCAAACCAGTCCCTTAGCGCATGCGCGTGGAGCGTCTTGCGTGAATGAGGCTTAAAATTTCTTTATAAAAACTATATCAATTTAATTTATACAATAAAAATAATCCGGTCAAACTGAAACTAGTTTGAATGAATGATGTCGAATATTTTTTTTTCATAATTGTTACATAAACTTATTTATTGTACATTGCACCAAAATGTTCCCCCACATGGTAGGTTCTAGAATATAGGCCACGTAGTGAGCATGACAATCCAGGAATCGATTCAAACTTTGATGATATAGACTACTTTTAATATATGATTGTTTAAAAAGTTCATATTCATCGATAATGTGTGTTTATTAGATATGTAGGTCTTTATCATATATAATTTGACCTAAAAAATACAGTTGACACACGAGTTACGTCAGCTGCTCGTTAAGCTTCTTACAGGGCGCTATAACTTCTCGATGCAAAGCTCTGTTTCGTCTGCTTCTCTCTCAAGCTCTGTGCGGACAGCCACCGTTGTCCTCCGTAATTAGTGTCTGAAAGTGGGCTACAGCTTGAAAGTAAGTATATTGATTAAATTTTAAAAGTTATACGAATCGTGGCACTGAAGCACATGAATATATAGTTTTTTTCGAGTATGGAACTGAAAATTACTTGTGTTGTCTTCATATACTGATTTAGCATTGTGTCGTCTGTACCGGTGAGAACCCGAGTCGACACATGGTGTAAGGCATGAATGGACAATACTTGGAAAACAATTACATATTCATACTTTAACTTCTGGATTGATAATAGTTACCATGAATATCGTGAGCAATAACATGTCCTTATTATTTTCTTCAAAGAGATCGTAATATTGTTACGAATGAATATTACATATTAGTAAGCATTCTTATTCAGTGTTTTTGCATTTCAAGCATGCACAGAGTCGCAAGCCTACTCCGTCACTCTAGTGGCAGCAGTGCTGTTAAGCACATGCTAGCAAGGCACTATGCCAAAGATGTCAAATTCGGCACTGAGGTGCGTGCAATGATGTTGAAGGGTGTGGATATTCTCACTGATGCAGTGGCAGTCACAATGGGCCCTAAGGTATGAACATTTTCATTTTCTGTTCATTCTGGATATAAACTAGGATTCTCTTCATTACTAACATTAATGATTGTTCCTAGTCTGAGATGAATTGGCAATATATCCAGCTTCATCCTAAGTCAGGATAAAGTAGTTTGGCTTTTATTTTTCAGGGTCGTAATGTGATAATTGAACAGTCATGGGGTAGTCCAAAGATTACTAAAGATGGAGTGACAGTAGCCAAGGCTGTGGAGCTTAAAGACAAGTTCCAGAACATAGGCGCAAAGCTAGTGCAGGATGTTGCAAACAACACCAATGAGGAAGCTGGTGATGGCACTACTACTGCAACCATTCTGGCACGCACCATTGCCAAGGAAGGGTTTGACCGGATCAGCAGAGGTGCCAATCCAGTTGAAATTAGGTAGGTTGATAGGTGTTTGTAGCATGAAAGGAAATTGAATTGTATTTGGAGAGGGTGGGTTGTTGACTTGGGTGTGGTTATAGGAATTCTTTACTTCATTTGGCAGACATGTACATGTGCCTGAAGCCACAAGTCTGTCTTCAGTGAGTTTGTGTTTGATCATGTGATCCAAGATCATGGTCATGAACGCGCACACTTACGTTTGTATATGTAGATATAGATATAATTACTGCACTTGTGGGAAAAAATGAAATTGCCAAAGACATACTGTTAAGAAATTGTGAATAGTTTTGAAGACTTCGTGAACTTATGATGATACTTATGATGATCACTAAAACTTAGTGATATTTCCACATCTGATAATAGAGATTGATGGTATTGTGTGCACATGTTCTGTGTTGTTAACATGGTTGTTACTGGCAGGCGAGGTGTAATGTTAGCCGTGGATGTAGTTGTGGAACACCTGAAAAATCTCTCAAAGCCTGTGACCACACCAGAAGAAATAGCTCAAGTTGCCACTATCTCGGCCAATGGTGATGCTGATGTTGGTGCACTGATATCTTCAGCTATGGAGAAGGTAAATTTGTTTGTTTTACTTTTTTTTTTTATATATAGTTTGATTTATTTGATAAATTTCTTTATGCATTTGGTTCTTTTAGTTGTGGTCGATTTATTTTACTTGAATTTATTTTCCACAATTGGCTCTTTAGTTTGTGATGATCACATTTGGCCCGAGTTTATACTGATGAAAAGATCCAATGCTGAAGTATGAGGATTGGAAATTCATCTTTGTATTTAGTGTGAGGAGTATAACAAGTTCATATTTACAGGTTGGGCGTGAGGGCGTCATCACCGTGAAGGATGGAAAGACTTTAAAGGATGAGCTTGATGTGAGTTGGATAACCTTCCCATTATATATGCTCGGAATCTTGTAGCCAGCAGAACTTCTGATCAATTTATCGTCCTGTTGTCCTAGGTCTTTTGCATAAGACCTGTGGCCTCCAGGAACTTGTTTCCCCTATTGAAGGATAAATCTGTCATGACAAGACCTTTTGCCATGTTTTAATTAGTACATTTGTTATGGGTATCTCCAGTCAATTTTGTTCAGGTGAAACTCTTCTTGTGTTAAAAGGGTTATGTAAAAAAGTTTACAAAATACTGTAATATGTAGTGGGGTCCAGTTTTGAAATTTGCAATTTTATTGTGTTTGCCTCCTGACTTGTCATTTGTCATGCCATTTCCTTCCTTCTGCATTATCCTTGAAGTGCATATAGCTAGTTCCCTTCTTCTTTACCTTGATGTATTTGCTATTTACCCATGAATACTTGTATGATGAGGTATTTGCTCTCTACCCATGAATACTTGTATGATGAGACTTGGATTCCCCTTCACTATCATTAGTGATTTATCCAAATCTGATGGCAAGTGTTCTGTAGATATTTTGAATTTTAGAGTATGGCTATGGCTTACAAATGTGAAATTTGTGTTGACAGGTTATTGAGGGAATGAAGTTTGACCGAGGCTACATCTCTCCATACTTCATCAACACAACTAAGGGTGCCAAGGTGGAATTCCAGGATGCCCTTGTTCTTTTGTCAGAAAAGAAGATCTCTTCCATTCAATCCATTATCCCTGCATTGGAGCTGGCAAATGCTAACAGGTACAGTGAATGTTTGGATATGGTAAATCAATGGTTTCTAAGCCTTTAATTATGTAGGGAGTGGGGTTTGTACAAGATATTTATTGGGGTGGTCATCATGGGTTATGAGTTTATAATGCCATTACATTATTAGATATTAACCCCTTGAGTACCGGATGTGTGTTTTGTGACACCTGCGTGTCACGGCTGAGTGCACCCGCCAGGAACTGAGCATGCTCCCTGTGACTCGCACGTGTCACAGCTATAAGCTGTGTGTATTGAGGGCTCTTAAGGCCTCGGTTTCTGGGTTATTTCTGCCCACGTGGTGGCAAGTGTCTTGTGTTTACAAACATAAGGCTCCAGCCATTCTTGGGACGGTTTGAAACTTTTGTTTATGTAAGGTTGATGGGTCGGTAACGAAGGGGTTAATAATTTTCAATTTGTGTATGTAAAGTAGATGGCAGAGTTGAGTACACACCCACATAATGCTTACTAAAAAGCCTTATCTCCCATGAAGGGGCTTGCAAAGTCAAAGGATTCACCCACTTTACACCCATCTGAAAACCCATTTGTTGTCCCTTCCATCTTGGCACCCTGGGGATGAAGATATGTTCCTTGTCAACACTGCTCAGCTATAATCAGTGTGATGCATCAACTGGCTCACTTTCCTCTACTGCCATTCTCAATGCCCTACTCTGCATAGTCTCAAACCCCAATGTCCTAGCCCATTTCAGTTGTTTAACTGGTTAACACATGCATCTTTTTTCTCGCAAACTTGTTACTTCCACAAAACGCACACATGCATGTGTTTGCCTAATTGTAGTGTACAAGATAAGAGGTTTGAGAATCACTTTATTAAAGGAACGTACATAATTTTGTCTGAGAAGTATGATGGGGGTTACTAGGCTAGATAGAGTGAGAAATGAAGAGGTGAGGAGAAGAACGGGGGTGGAAAGGGAGTTGGGAGATAGGGTTGATGAAAGAGTATTAGGATGGTTTTGGACACATGGAAAGAATGAGTGAAGAAAGACTAGTAAAAGAGGTATGGAAGGCAGATGTGGAGGAGTGAACATGAGGGGACGTCCTAGGATGAGGTGGATGGATGGGGTGAAGGGGGCTTTGGGGAAGAGGGGAATGTCTGTTGAGGAAGGATGGGAGAGGACAGAAGACAGGGATGAATGGATGATGTGATGCATGAGGTGGAATGGGGGGTGAGGTAGTATGTGTGAGCAAAATTTGACGCAGCCTGAAGGGATTTCTCCCTGTCTTCTCCATTTATGCATGGGGGGACGGAGAGGGGGGGTCGCCGATTTAATGAAGCGGCCTTGCTGTGGATGTGCTGCGTCTTGCGACACTGCTTCTGACCCAGGACAGTGGACAAGGTGCAGGGATGACCCGTCATCCAGGAGGTGCTAAGATAAGAGGGAGGGTGGAGGGGTGTGGAGTGTATTCAGGGATGGAATGGGTGGGAATGTTTTTATGCCTTTTCCTTTTTGGCTACCTCCCTTGTAAGGGGGAAAAAGCCTTGGTATATGTATGTATGTGTGTACATAATTTTGTACCACTTAACAATCCTAGTGCTTAATTAGTTCATATTGTAGGGAGATGCAATGTACATTTCCCATTATAATGTTTGGAAAAATTTTCCAATCAGAAATTTAACATCTTGTAATTTTTCAATATAATTTTCATTAGAAAACCCCTGTTGATCATTGCTGAGGACATCGATGGTGAAGCTTTGAGTACTTTGGTTGTCAATCGGCTTAAGATCGGTCTACAAGTTGCAGCTGTTAAGGCCCCTGGCTTTGGGGATAACCGAAAGAACACGCTCCATGATATTGCCATTTCAACTGGTGCTATAGTATTTAATGATGAAGCAGCTATGATCAAAATTGAAGATGTGCAGGTATAGTAAATCTGTTTTATCACATTTAATCTTGACTGATTATGGATTTCTTATATTTTCTTGAACACATTCTTCTGCTTTTATAATTTATAAAGTGAATGGTTTTGGTGGTCTTGTAGAGCTGAGTAGTAAGTGTAACCTTGTTTGTTCCAGGTACATGACCTTGGAGAAGTGGGCGAAGTTCAAATTACCAAAGATGACACACTATTGCTGAAGGGCAAGGGTAAAACTAGAGATGTTGAGCGTCGTTGTGAACAAATCAAGGACCAGATTGGTGAAAGTAGTTCTGAATATGAGAAGGAAAAAATGCAAGAACGTCTTGCTCGACTTTCTTCAGGTGTTGCAGTCCTCAAGGTATGATAATCTGATTTTTTTTTAGTGATATACCCTTCATCTCTTGGGTTGGATACATTGATACATCTCGTTTTTATGGAGAGGAAGACCTTTTTTTTTTTTTTTTTTTCTGGGGCTAAACCAGCTCTTGTTATTGAGGCCCAAAAGCGCATATGCAGTCTTGTTACATCACCTCGGATGTGAGCGTGGTGGGAGGCATGCTAAAATGGGAGGGGCAGTGGATGTTTTTTGTTTTTGCCATCACTTCTAGGGGCAACGGGTATATTTGTGATATATAGTTTGTAAACCATGTTAGCACTATATTTGGTTTTACCTTGCAGGTTGGGGGTTCATCAGAAGTTGAAGTGAATGAGAAGAAGGACAGAGTAAATGATGCCCTCTGTGCCACAAGAGCTGCTGTTGAAGAGGGCATTGTTCCTGGGGGCGGTATTGCACTCCTTCGTTGTTTACCAGTTCTAGATGACCTCGTTCCAGTCAATGATGATCAGAAAATGGGCATTGAAATTGTGAAGAAAGCTATCCAGACCCCATGCCATACAATTGCTCAAAATGCTGGCTTGGATGCAGCCCAAGTGGTTGCTAAGGCCCTGGCCCTGGAAGGTGACATGGGTTATGATGCTGCCAATGGAAGATATGTCAACATGGTTGAATCTGGCATCATTGACCCAACAAAGGTAAAGAACTTTAAAAAGTAGCCAGTATGGCTGCTAAAGGAAATTTTAGACAACTTAAGGAGATGGGAAATATGTACAGTTAAAAGAAGTTTTCCAGCAGAACTGGAAATAATGCTGTCCAATTTTTGCTTTCAGGTGGTTCGAACAGCGCTTACAGATGCCTCTGGTGTTGCATCATTGTTAACCACAGCGGAAGCAGTGATCACGGAGATCCCGAAGGAGGAGCCAATGGGTGGAGCGGGAGGAATGGGTGGTATGGGAGGTATGGGTGGAATGGGTGGTATGGGAGGCATGGGTGGAATGATGTAAAGTGCCACACATTTCTGCCCATAATTGTTGACGAAATTTTTTTGTGGTAGAGCTCTCGTACATACACAATCAGTTTGATCACCTTTATTTTTTATGTATTGTTGATTATCATTTACCTTTTGTTTTCATAGTAATTGGCTCATTCTTAAATGACAGCTGAACCAATGCCATTTCAATGCATAGATTGTTGACGAGTTGCTGAACGTGTCAGCCGTGAACGTCAGCAGCACAAAAGAGAGGATGTTCAAGAATGGCTCTTGGACGACCATTCCAGTGCAAAACTTGTGTGCATGGTGTCATGCTCTCCACCATATAACAGCTGCGAAGCCATAATTCTGAGGCATCAAGGTTGTTGCCCCCCTCCCGCATCATACATCATCTTCATCTTTTCAGACTCGCTTGATACGAATGAATGAATGTCTGTTATATGGCAACTGTATAAAGTGTAGATATTAAACTAATGTTGTACAAGAGTTACAAAGCTCTTGGAGGGAACAATGTTTGTATTTCCCTAAATAAATGTTTTGTTACATAATGTTGCTTTGTTTTGCCTGGTACACTATTCACTTAGGAGGAAGTAAATTGTAGATTGAGAGAAGCACGTAAATGCCTTGGGGGATTAAAGTACTATGAGAGAGGTATTTGGGGGTGGATACAAAGAATAGATTGTATGAAGTGGTGATTGTGGCAATGGCATTGTATGTGGCAGAGACTTGGAATTTAAGATGCAGATATGAAAACCTTGAATGTGTTTGATGTCTTGAGAAGTATGGTAGGGGGTACTAGATTGAGTAGAGAGAAATGGGTGGGAGTGGAAAAAAATAGCGGGTAATGGAAGGTTATTGGGATTGTTTGGACATGTGGAGGGAGTGAACTTGAAGTAAATGGAGGGGTTGTTGAGCAAGGTGTTTATTGAGCGAAGATGAGTGGAGAGTGTATAAATTATTCTCTTATGCAAGGAGGGGGTAGAGGGTGCATGTGAATATTTTCATGCAGCCCAAAGAGATTTCTCTCTATTTCTGCATGAGGGGGGGGGTTGCTCATTAAGTGAAGTGGCCTTGCTGTGGATATACCGTCTTGCTCGCTGGCTGAGCGGGTTAAGGCGTCGTTACTTGCGGTGAAGGACGAGGGGATGGCGGTTCGAATCCTGCCACCAGCGAAGTTGAACCAAGGGCATGGTTCATTAAATTCCACGCTACAAAGCCCTCTGTGAGGGGTACCGTCCTAGCCTTCCGATAGGGGGGAGTTTGTGACGTTAAACCATATCATCATCAGCTACATTGCTTCTGATGACAGTGGGTGGGATACAGGGATGGCCCATCATCCATGAGGAGGGAAGAATGGGTGGGAATAGGTACATGCCTTTGACTTGGCTACTTCCCTTATAAGGGATAAAAGCACATTGTATATAGATCTCTTGCCCCCACATCTCTAACATCTCAAGCCAAATGAGGAGCAGCAGCTAATTGGATCTTACCACTTGCTCTCCATAACCCTCTTTCAAGCTTTTATGGCCAAACAACTATGTCTCACTTACCCTCTATCTTACTGCTTCAGAAGGTGTTGCTCTAGGAATGTTGAGCTTGCACTTCATAAAAAAGGATCTGTTAGTGTGGGAATAAAGGGAAATAAGGTCTTGCGATGGGGAAAAATGTTAAGAATATAATTTCCTATACGGAATTATTATTTAGGGTTACAAGGTTGAATGGAGTGAGAGATGAGGAGAGCAGGGTTGGCAAAGAAATAGTAGATAGGGCAGATGAAAGAATAATGGGATAGTTTGGACACATGGAAAGAATGAGTGAAGAAAGATTAGTAAAAGGTGTAGAAGTCTGAGGAGAACGGTGAACTTAAGGGAATGACTGAAGATGAGGTGAAAGGGGCTTTGAGCAAGAGGGAGAATGTTTGTTGAGCAATGAAGGGAGAAGGCAGGAGATAAGAGTGAGTGGGAAATGGCTTGTGTATAGATGATCCTGTATTACAAGGATGGAGGGGAAGTTGTTGTTGTCATTCCCTTGACTGGCCAATCAGTCCCACCACCTTGAACACCATGGCTAGAATGGGATTTTCCCAGAAATCCCTTACAGAGTGTATATTGTATTGTTGGCATGCATGATTGTGTACAATGCAGTCTTCCATAAAGTGTTGTTTACTATGGACTGAAGTGTTGTTTCCTGGACAGATCTGTGATACAGTGATCCAGTTTCTTCTGGTAGCTTAGAAGGGCTGGATGGTGGCCATACTGCAGTCTGGCCAGGTGGACTCTGTCCTTTCAGGGGGGAGAGAATTCAGGGGGTCTGGCATGCAGCAATGATTTGTCTTTCAATAAGTTGATGGAACAGAGTGATATGATTATGGATATGGTTCTGGAGGATGTTTTCTGGTGGTTGTGGAGGAATAGAAGAGAGTATTTGTCTGTGATATAGGTATTTGGGTGTTATTTTGATGTTTCTTGATGTGTGTGGGTTTTCTGGTATGTAGTGTAGTGGGCATGCTGTGTTTGTGGAGGCTGCAACAAGTCTTTGTGTGCCTTGAATGTCAAGGTGACCCTTAACTTAAATGACTTATGTTTCATGGTATAAATGGTATGTAAGTGTTGTATTTGTGCAACCTGTAATTATCTTTTGGGCTTTGTTTTGTATGGCCTGTAGGGTGTTGTGGTGTGTCGTAGTGAGATTAGGGGCCTATGCAGGGCTCTCATAATTCATCATTGAGCATATGCATTGTTTGTATACTGTAAATAGTTTCTTTGTTTTGTCCAAATGTTGTTCCTACAATTGATTTAAGTGCATTAAGTCTAGGTGTGCATTTTTTCCTTATGCTTGTGATGTTTTGTTTGAAAGACATGGGTGTATCATATGTTATGTCAAGAAACTTGGGTGTATGTATGTGTGATATGAGTGTTATTGATAAAGATGTGTGGTATGTATCTGTGTTCTGCCATCCAATTGGTGAGAAGTGTGCCTGTAGATTTGGTTGGTGCTATTCTGAGTCTTTTTGTAGTGAACCAGGTGTTGAGAGTGTCTGCATTATGGTGTGTGCATGTAATTGTCATGTTGTCTACATAAGAAGAGATTTGTATTTCTGAGGTGTTGGGTTTGGGTATATCATGCATGTATAGATTAAAGAGTGTGGGGAATAGAACCGAGCCCTGTGGTACTCCATTCTTAAAGTTTCTGGTGTGCGATGTTTGGCTATTGTATGACATAGGCATTTCTACCTGCCAGGTAATTGGCCAGCCATCTTTTGGTATTATTGTGCATGTCTTTTGTATATTTTCTCAGTGAGATTGTGATGGGGGATGGCATCAATATCTATAGTTTTAATGTTGGTTAGTGCATATATACTATATGGTCCAGGGTGGATGTTACTTATGTTGTCAGAGCCACAGGCAGATGAGTGGTTGAGGTTATGGATTATATGCTGCATTGTGGGACTAACTCCTGGTCCCAAGAGTTGGGGGCCAAACAGCCACAAGAATCCCCTCCCACCTACTCTTACACAGGTGGCACTAATCCCGGGGGGTGGGGAGTGGGGGTAGGAAGTGGTTGTGTGAATGATAGTTTGACATAGCCCCATCTTCTCTATTTTCTGCACGAGGGGTTGCCAATTAAGTGAAGTGACCTTGCTGTGGATATACTGTGTCTTACTGCATTGCTTCTGACCCAAGGCAGTGGGCAGGAAGGAGACAGTAATGACCCTTCATCTACAAGGAGCTAAAATGAGAGGGTGGTGGATGGGAGTGGGTACATGTATTTTGAGTTGGCTACCTCCCTTATAAGGGGTGAAAAGCACTTGGTATACAGATGTAGAAAGATTGATAGTTTGAATGAAGGCATAGAAATATAATATGAGGCAAGTTTAGTCAGGAAATTGTGCTAAGAGGAAAGGGAAATGGGTGGGTGCATGTCTTGGCTGGCTATCTGTATACCGTAATCATATCAAAGGCTTCTTTCCCTCATGAGGGGGAAGAAGCCTCTTGTTATATGGTACATATGCATTCCTGAAAACCCTTTCCACAAATTGAAATTACCGTATACCGAACCCATTATAACATGTAATAATAGGATATGGCAGACGTACCTTCTCCCTGCTCTTTCCTCTTCAAAGCACAAGCACCATATCTGAATTTTTCTTACCGTAAATAGAATCCAGGGTAGTAATTACCAAATACCGTAACTGTGAATTTACCGGATAAAGAATTACCGTATGAGGAGGACTCACTGTACAGTATTTAGATGGGACCCTATGAGTATATCTCTTCTCTGATGGCCAGTGTGGATTTGTCTTCACAGGATTAGGTCATGAGGCTCCCTATGGATCGTATTTGGACACTGCCCAGGCCAAAGGTATTGCCAGCAGAGGCAGAAATTGGAAATGCAATCCAAACAGCTTCAATGCTGGCTGAGTCCCATTAACACACCCTTGGACTTGGTTACTTTATACATACCTTTCGGTGTCAAGCTTGGGTCAAATCAGTTGATCTAATGATTTCGGTAAAAATGCAAGGGTCTTCTTGGGATGTTAAATGGCCACCATCTTGCCCACAGGTTGAGGTCCACAAGACCTGCAGATTTCACTTGAACACAGCTCAGGCCGAAGACCTGCAGAGGTAGAAACCTTAAGTACAAAACTCCACCCTTAGCTGCAAATTGGGCTGGATTCCACCCTGCCACCCCCACAGGCCCAAGTACCTTTCACCTACCTCATGAGTCCTGGGTATGACTCCCTCTGGGACAAGTTAACATTATATCAGCCGATCTCACAATTAGGTAGAAATTTATGGGATTTTTTTTTGGGGGGTAATTTTGGTGATGCAGATGTGGAGGGAGTGAACATGAGGGGACGTCCTAGGATGAGATGGATGGATGGGGGGAAGAGGGGAATGTCTGTTGAGGAAGGACGGGAGAGGACAGAAGACAGGGGTGAATGGAGAATGGTTGTATATGGAAGATGTTGTGATGCATGAGGTGGAATGGATGGGGGGTGAGGTAGTGTGTGTGAGCAAAATTTTGACGCAGCCCAAAGGGATTTCTCCCCATCCTCTCCTTTATATGGGGGGACGGAGAGGGGGGTCGCCGATTTAATGAAGCGGCCTTGCTGTGGATGTGCTGTGTTTTGCGACACTGCTTCTGACCCAGGGCAGTGGACATTGTGCAGGGATGACCCGTCATCTAGGAGGTGCTAAGATGGGAGGGAGGGTGGAGGGGTGTGGAGTGTTTTCGGGGATGGAATGGGTGGGAATGATTTTATGCCTTTTCCTTTTTGGCTACCTCCCTAGTAAGGGGGAAAAAGCCTTGGTATATGTATGTATGTAATTTTGGTGATGCGTTCCAACTATGCTCCATATTGCCCACTGCTCAGGCCAGGTGTGGTCTCATGGGGTGAAAATCTGAAGTACAAAAAATCCAACCACAGCCTCAAATTTGGATGGGATTTATGAATATACCCTTGGGCCCATCTATCTCAAACCTTCTTCATGGTATCTTTGGTATGATGCTTCCTCTGGGGTTTAAGTCAAATCAGCTGACCTCTTGATTTAAGTCAAAATTGGGATTCTTTTTGGGTCACTTTGGCTACTTTGCCCACAGGTCAAAGGATATAGTCCTGTGGATCCTGATTGTACACCACTTAGGGCAAAGGTGTGGCCAACAGAGGCAGATACCTGATATACAAAAATCAATCCAGTGCCTCAACTTTGGGATCAGCCACCTCACATTGCCCTGGACACAACTCTCACTTTGGGTCAAATCTTGCTCCAGAAGATACTTGAGGTGGTCCTGTAAGATGGAAATCAGAATCATCTCCCAGCTGACCATCTATAAAACTCACTAACCCCCTCACATCCACCTGGAACAGCGTAGTCTGGATCAGGCCCAAAATTTGTCAATTTCAATTGACTTTCTTCCACCTTTTGGAGAGCTGAGAACTAGCAACTTTTCCTTTCTTACTATTTTTAGTTAGCAACACACAAGCAGAGCTACAATTGTACAATTTCTTCTCAGGGAGATCTACGTTAAGACCTGAGGACTATGAACAGCCATCAATGGGCTGCAGGTTTCCAGTAAGAGAGACACGAGGTAACAATTATCATTAACTTTTCTCCCAAGCTGTGACAAATAAAAAACAAATATTCTCAATGGTAATTGGCACTTTTACATACAGGTCTTTGATTTTCTTACACATTATTCTTGCTTCCCACAAATTGATCCTTTGGGAATGGATGGTCTGACGTAGTTGGACTAATCTGCCCAATCCTTGGAGAGTCTTATGATGAAACATCAGGACAATAGACCTCATATCTGTATTTTTTTGCCACTAAACCGAACTTGTCCAAATGAACAGTAATGGTTATTCAGACAGCTCATGGTAGCCTTATCATCTCTGTAATAAGGTCTTTTTCCTCCTTACAGGGGAGGTAGCCAAGTCAAATGGCAAGTACCCAATCCCATCCACCACCATTTCTTCCCTTCCATATTAGTTCCTCATGAATGATGGGTCATCCCTGTATCCTGCCCTGGGTCGGAAGCAATGTGGCAAGACACAGCACATACAGAGCAAGGCCGCTTCATTTCATCGGTGACCCCCACCTCTCTGTCCCCTCAGGCAGAAAAAGAAAAGATGGGGAGAAATCCCTTTCAGCTGCATCAAAATATCATTCATATATGACCATTCCCTACCCCACCATCCTGTCTCTTCCTTGCATCACAGTATCATCTATACACAGCCATTCTCCACTCACCCCTATCTCCTGCTTTCTCCCTTCCTTGCTCAAGACATTCCCCTCTTGCTCAACACCTTTTTTCACTCCATCGATCCATCTCATCCCTGGTTATTCCCTCAAGTTCACTCCATCCACACTTTTCACTGATCTTTCTTCATTCTTTCCATGTGTCCAAACCATTCCAATAGTCTTTCAACAGCCCTATTTGCAATCTCATTCTTACTCTATCCAACCTTGTAACCCCTACAATACTTCAGACATTTTATCACAAACACATTTAAAATTTTCATCTGCCTCTCTTGAATTCTATGTTTCTGCTCCATACAGTGCTGTCGGCACAATCACCACTTCATATAATCTCCTCTTTGCATTCATTCCTAAATGCCTAATTCTCATGACACTAGCTAATTCCCCAAGGCATTTACTTCTCTCAATCCACAGTCTATTTACACCTCCACTACCATTCCTACCACATGTGACCTCAAATATCTAAAACTATCCACTTCTCCATCCTCTCCTTGAAGACTTGCTTTCAACTTGCTGCCATCCTTTCCCCTTATACATCAAATCACCTTATTTTTACCCACATTTACCTTCAATTTTCTCCTATTGCATACCTACACAAACTCCTTTAATCCCTCTGACTCTGCCACACAGTGTTGTCAGCAAACAACAACTGGCTCACCTCCCACTTTTCTCCATTTTCTTTAACCATTTCCAGTCCCCTGCCTTGCCCATTACTCTTGCATTTACCTCCTATCCATGTACACATTGAACAGCCGTGGCGACATGATACATTCCTGTCACAGTCCCATCTTTAACATAACCACTTCAGTACAAGTCAAATTCTTGCACGCAGCATTGTCTGCCATATGTATGATGCATCACACTACTCACATTATAAAGTCACTGCTATATTACTTGTTCTCTTTTACTCTGGAAAAAAAAAAAATTATCAAACCCGTTCACAGAATCTGGGGCTAACTTGTGTACAGCTACAAAAACAATACATAGTCAAGACACCGATGCCAGCATCCTCATATACCCACTTGTGCCTCGTGACTCCTATGTAAACTTCATTGTACTGAAGTGGTTAAACCACTTGCTCTCTCCATTTCCAATTCTAACACAGGCTCTGCTACTCTCATAACTCTTAACAGCCCTTAACCTCTTCTATCTGATGATGCCTATGTAGGTGTCATGAGGTGCTAGTTGGTATACAAGGATGCTGGCTTTGGTGTCGATTAAATTTATTTTGTAGTTGTAGCGGAGTGAATCCTGAATTCTGCGAACTGGTTTGACCACATTTTCTGCATTTATTATTACCGAGTGAAAGAGAACAAGTGATACAGCAGTGACTTTATATTTCATAACACAAGTAGTATGATGTTTTGTACATTAGGAATTTAATGCTGTGTACAAGAATTTGACTCCTATTGAAGAGGTTAACAGCTTTCCCTCAATTCCATATACCTGCAAAACCTCCCACAGTACCTTTCTGTCTACCCTGTCATAAGCCTTTTCCAAATCCATAAAGGCCTTATCAGCGGGGAAGAAAGATGTACTAAAACTCATCATCGCTAAAAAATAAGTTTATTTACACTATGAGCTACATTTTTTGTGCCTATGTTTCTACACTCAATCATCAAGTATCACAAATAGTACTCGGTCACTGTGTCTTGTTCATTCAATGGTTTCTAGGACCTATTTGTAATATTTACATAACATACATATGGAATGCACAGCTACAACCATGTTCCTTAACAGACCATACTAGGTTGGAATACAAAAAACACAACAGTCCACATAACTGTTGTTGTACAAAATGTAGCTTTAATGTTGCTGTGGTTATGGTCATTGTAGGTCTTATATCTATAGGTAATTTCACTCAGATGTACTGCAAGTATGATAGTACACCTAAATTGAGAACTTGACGCAATGAATGTTGCAGATCAATAACAAGAACATGATTCTCTTTAATGTACAACACAAATTGTTACCCTTTGAACTAGGAATGCTGAGATTATTTTTTTTCAAACCAAAAATGGCATTGACTATTCATATTCTAAAACGGCACCATTAACCATTCAAATTTCATTCCATTTCTAAGGAAAATATCTCTCCAGACTTTATCAGAAGTCTAGCATTAACTTGGGGACGCTTCAATACTCTCCACTTCCATGATGATGGTGAACTGACCAGTTTCAAGGAAAAAGAAAAAAGAAAAAAATATATATATAAAATAATAATAATAAATAAATAAATAAACAATTGACAATCACGTCACATTGAGCCTGTCTACTACCAAGTGACTGAGAATGCACAAATCACACGAAGCACTTCCTTCTATAATACAAAATACTTTTTTTCTCCCCTGACCTCACACAATATATCACCGGCATATTTCTTTACACACACACAAGCTGGCCCTACTACTAACAATATAATAAATTTCTTTGAAGATCACTAGCCAATTCTGAGACATTGTAAACTTGTAATACTTGACAACTGTAATATATATATATTTATATACTGTATATGGGTTTATTTTTGTCTACTTGTATAAGTGGTACAATTTCCACATACAATATGAGAACGCAATCAGAGAGACAGAAGAATGCAGAATTTTCCGCTTGGAATCATTTCTTCTCACCAAAACAATTGGTGAGGCTGAGGTAAGGGATTGGAGGGGAAGGCGTGAGAGTCGCCCTGTGTCATTATCCACCTGGAATTCCAAAAGTAAATTAGACTAAACATGGACAAACTTTGTAGCTGGAAAAACTCCATAAACTTATAAGCTAACTCACTGGTTGTTGAGGGAGCCCAACATCAGTTCCTCTTGGTATGATGGAACGAAACCACTTCCTCATAATTAAGAGAAAAAACCAATGGTAAGCTTAGTAATAATAACACAAGGATTAGTAACAGACCCTGGGTCTTCCCATAGACCTCTCCATAAAGAAACACACTTTTATTTTCTGTATTGGATTAGTGTGGGGAGGTTTCTATATCATTGGGCAGCTGTAAGAGAACTTGATATGTCTGTGAGAAGATGGATATGTTAGCATGGAGTGAAACTAAACTGAAAGGGAAGGGTAAATTGGGGTTTGGGAGTGTTGCAGGTACAGTGTTAGAGAGGAGAGAGGATGAGGGAGTGACACTGTAGGTGAGTGATGAGATAGGTAAGGGTACAAGGGTACAGTGGAATGAAAAGAAGCTTCTTTTATGATAATATAGGTGAAGATGAAGTTGGGATGGGTAACAAGTTTTTGTGATAGAATGATTTTAGCCTTAACCCTTTGAATACAATGACACCTATGTAGGCATCATGAGGTGTGAGTATATGAGGATACCAGCATCGGCTTCCTGATTATATTTTGTAGTTGCAGCTGAGTGACCCTCTTGTTTTGTGAACAGGTTTAATCACTTTTTCGGTGGTTACATTCTTGGTAAAATAGAACAAGTATAACACCTGTAACTTTATATTTTATAATATACATATCACCGAATTTATGAAGCGGCCTTGCTGTGGATGTGCTGTGTCTTGTGACACTGCTTCTGACCCAGGGCAGTGGACAGGATGCAGGGATGACCCGTCATCCAGGAGGTGCCAAGATAAGAGGGAGGGTGGAGGGGAGTGGAATGTGTGGGAGTGGTTTCTATGCCTGTTTCTTTTAGGCTACCCCCCATGTAAGGGGAAAAAAAGCCTTTGGTATATGTATATAGGAAGAGTTAAGGATGTACATGTTCTAAGGGGAGAGAGTGGGGGAATATCAGATCATTTCCTGGTGGAAGGTAAATTGAGTGGAGAATAGGTGGAGAAAGAGGAAAAGGACAAGGTAGGGAGGTACTGCTTAAATGAAGAAAAAAAGGAGAATGAGTATAAGAAGAAGTTGAGAGAGGAGTGGGAGAGAGTAAAGGATAGAGTAGAACTAGGAGTGGAGGAGGAATGGGGATGGTTCAAGGAGGGAGTCATAAGGTGTGCAAAGATGGTGTGTGGAACAAGGAGGGCGGGAGGAAATAGAAAGAAGGGTAGTGAGTGTTGGGATGAGTAAGCAAAGAAGGGAGTAGAAGTGAAGAAGCAGGCATTCATAGATTGGCTACAAATTAGGACGAGGGAATCGTATGAGAGGTACAAAGTAAAGAGAAAGGAAGTTAAGCATAAGATAAAGGAAGCAAAGAGGAGAGCAGATGTGAAATGGGGAAAGAGTATGACAGAAAATTTTGAAAGTAATAAAAAGATGTTTTGGAAGGAAGTTAAAAGAGGAAGAGGAGGCAAATCAAGTAGAGAAGAAAAGGTAAAAGGTGCAGATGGAGAGATGATAATGGAAGAGAAGGCAGTGAGAGGAAGGTGGGCAGAGTATTTTAGGGAGTTGCTAAATGTGAAGGAGGATAGGGAGGGAAAGGTAGTTGCAGTGGGAAGCACTAAGAAAATGAGAGTGATGAGTGAGGAAAATGGAGGAGAAATAGGGAAGGATGAAGTGAAAGCAGCTGTTAAAATGATGAGAGCAGGTAAGGCACCTGGGTTGGATGGATGCCATGCAGAATGTCTGAAGAAAGGAGGTACAGTTATGGTGGACTGGCTGGTGAGGCTATTTAATGTTTATTTAAGAGAGGGTAGAGTGCCAGAAGACTGGAGGAGTGCCTGTATAGTTCTGCTTTACAAAGGAAAGGGGGACAAGTGTGAGTGTAGTAGTTACAGAGGGATTAGCTTGTTGAGTGTAGTTGGGAGGGTCTTGGTTGAGAGGATTAGGAGAGGAACAGAGGGAGTAATTGGTGAGGAACAGTGTGGTTTTAGGACAGGTAGGGGATGTGTAGATCAGATTTTTGTGGTAAGACAGGTATGTGAGAAAGCTATAGGAAAAGGTAAGGATGTTTTTTGGGCTTTTATGGATCTAGAAAAGGCTTATTACAGGGTACTGTGGGAGGTACTGCAGATATATGGGATAGGAGGAAAGCTGTTAAGAGCAGTCAAGAGTTTTTATGAGAGTAGTAGAGCTTGTGTTAGGATTAGAAATGGAGAGAGTGAATGGTTTGAGGTAAAGGTGGGACTTCGATAGGGGTGTGTTATGTCGCCCTGGCTGTTCAATCTTTACATGGATGGGGTGGTGCGAGAGGTGAATGCAAGGGTAGTGGGTCAGGGGTTGGAGATGATTAAAGAAAATGGAGAAAAGTGGGAGGTGAGCCAGTTGTTGTTTGCTGACGACACTGCGCTTGTAGCAGGATCATTGGGAGGGATTGAGGAAATTAGTGACAGAGTTTGAGGTGTGAGAAATAAGGAAGCTGAAGATAAATGTGGGCAAAAGTAAGGTGATGAGATGTACAAGGGGAGAGAGTGACAGTAGGCTGGAAGTGAGCATTAAGGGTGAGAAACTGGAGGAAGTGAATACTTGGGTGTGAATGTGACAGGAAAGGGAGGAGTGGGGGTGGAGGTAGAATGTAGATTGAGAGAAGCGAGTAAATGCCTTGGTGGATTAAAAAGTGTAATGAGAAATAGACATCTGGGTATGGATGCTATGAGGAGGTTATATGAAGGAGTGATTGTGCCAACAGCAATGTATGGGGCAGAAACATAGAACATGAGAGAGGAAGAGAGAAGGAGTTTGAATGTGTTTGAGATGAAATGTCTGAGAAGTATGATAGGGGTTACTAGGCTAGAGCGAGAAATGAGGAGGTGAGGAGGAAAACAGGGGTGGAAAAGGAGCTGGGAGATAGGGTTGATGAAAGAGTATTAGGATGGTTTGGACACATGGAAAGAATGACTGAAGAAAGATTAGTAAAATAAGTGTGGAAGGAGTGAATATGAGGGGGCGTCCTAGGATGAGATGGATGGATAGGGTGAAAGGGGCTTTACAAAAGAGAGGAATGTCTGTAGAGGAAGGACGGGAGAGGACAGAAGATGGGGTGAATGGAGAAGGGTTGTGTATAGATGAGGCTGTGATGCATGAGGGGGAGTGGGTGGGGGATGGGGGGTGAGGAAGTATGTTTGAGAAAAAATTTGACACAGCCCAAAGGGATTTCTCCCTGTCTTCTCCTTTCCTGCAGGAGGGGACAGAGAGGGGGGGGGTTGCCGAATTTATGAAGTGGCCTTGCTGTGGATGTGCTGTGTCTTGCGACACTGCTTCTGACCCAGGGCAGTGGACAGGATGCAGGGATGACCCGTCATCCAGGAGGTGCCAAGATAGGAGGGAGGGAGGAGGGTGGAGGGGAGTGGAATATATGGGAAATGAAATGGGTGGGAGTGATTTCTATGCCTTTTTCTTTTTGGCTACCCCCCGTGTAAGGAGGAAAAAGCCTTTGGCATATGTATGTACATATTGTGATGCATCATCATAAGTCAGGCAGCTAATGTGCACGTGAATATTTGATTTGTATTGCAGAAGTTAACCACAGATTTTCATCAAGTACAAGGTCAACCCTTCTCCAAGATCCCCTTAACTATTACTGACCCACATAATTCACTTGCCCCCACCACTGATCTGTCTTGTTTTGCTCCCCCCATTGACCTACTAGTACTTGTGGCATGTTTTGCTAGCCTCATACACTATGCTCCAGCAATGATCATCCTTATGTTTAACCCAGCAGAAAGATAACCCATAGATGATTGCCAGTCATGCACTGACTCCTCTTGATCCCTTCTGGCGTATCCTGTATTTTTTTCTACACCAATGGCTTTTTCCCCATCACAAGGGATGTTGCCAAAAATAAAGGCATAAAATCCACTCCCATCTATTCCATCCCCACATACTCCACTCCCATTCACCCCCTCCCTCCCTCTTGGCTCCTCCTGGATGACAGGTCATCCCTACATCTTGTCCACTGCCCTGGGTCAGTGGCAATGTAGCAAAACACAGCAAGGCTGCTTCATTTAATCGGTGACCTCCCTCTCTCTCCCCTCACGCAGAAAAAGATAGGACCTTTGGGCTGCATCAAAATATCATTTACATATACTCCTTCACCCCCCATCCTCCACCCACTTCCTTCCAAGCACAACAGCATCATCCATACACAACCATTCTCCGCTCACCCCTATCTTGTCTTTTCCCTTCCTTCCTCAACAGACATTTCCCTTTTTCCCAATGCCCCTTTTACCCCATCCATCCATCTCATCCTTGGTCGCCCCTTCATGTTCACTCCTTCCACACCTCTTTTATCAATCTGTCTTTACTCATTCTTTCCATGTGTCCAAACCATCCCAATACTCTTTCATCAACCTTATCTCCCAACTCCCTTTCCAACCCCACTCTCCTCACCTCCTCTTTTGTCACTCTATCCAGCCTAGTAAGCCCTACCATTCTTCTCGGCATTTCATCACAAACACTTATGTTCCATGTTTCTGCCTCCCACAGTTCTGTCGCCAGAATCATTCTTTCATACAATCTCCTCTTAGCATCCATTCTCAAATGTCTATTTCTCATTACAACTTTTAACCCCCAAGGCATTTACTTGCTTCTCTCAATCTACATTCTAACCTCCACCTCCATTCCTCCCTTTCCCACAACATTCACACCCAAGTATCTAAAGTTATCCACTTTCTCCAGTCTCTCTCCCTTTATACTCACTTCCAATTTGCTGCCACATTCTCCCCTTGTATATCTCATCACCTTACTTTTACCCACATTTATCTTCAACTTCTTTCTTTCACAGAAGTGCAGTGTCTTCAGCAAACAACAACTGGCTTATCTCCCATTTTTCTCCATTTTCTTTATCCATCACCAATCCCCGGCCCATTACCTTTGCATTTACCTATTGCACCACCCCATCCATGTAGTCAGTGACATCTCTCCTCTTTCCACTAGTTACCTTCAACCCTAAACTATCACTAATGTTCAGTGGAAATATATTGAATTTTGTACAATATCTTTTTTCAAATTATATGGTCTGTATGCACGAAACACCCCAACACTGCCAATATTCATGAGTGTCCCTACATTAGCTATCAAATCTCCACAAAGATTAAGTAGCCACATGTGGTACTGGTTTCATTTAAAATGACAAATCAGACAAGAAAGGATCAGTTCAACATTATCAAGCAAATTCAGACACAAGCTATGCATAATGAGCAGAAGGAATATGTGTGCAGAATGTGCAAACTACAGCACAACTATAGGACTTATGTTTCAAGATACTGGTAAAAATAAAGGTATGGATCGGTAACCCTGGCTTTAAATACATTAACAGTAAACATCATGAAATTATGGACACATGGCACATATAGATAAGACGGCAGCTGTGAGTGTCCCGAAAGGATCTGGGACGACGGATTGATTGTCTGACATCAGTAAAGGATACCCACTTTCTCTACCACCTCACACACCGATCACATAAGCAGAGAAGATCATCTACAGGTTCATTCATGTGGTATAATACGAGGAGGTATCCAAAAGTAACTGGAATAATTTTTTGTGGAACATGCCTGTGATAGTTCAGGCTTCTGCTGCTAGATGCTGCATGAGACAACTGTTAGGCATCAGTCTGCTCACTGGGGTCATCATGTTTTGCCATTGTTTTGAAGTATTTCCGCTATTTTGCCTATTTTTATGATGGATGAAAGGAAGAATCAATGTGCTGCCATGAAATTGTTTTTTGCTGGGAAATATGGCAGCTGGAACGGTTATCATTCTTCAAACAGCTAACAAAAATGCTGCCATATGCAAAACACAAGTTTACGAATGGTTTCCATGCTTTAGGAATGGTCAATTGTTGCTGGAAGACCAATCATGTTCAAGGCAACCATCAACCTCCTGAATGAATGAAAACACCATGAAAATTCATGAGCTGATCTTGGAGAACTGTCACCGAACAACTGATGAGCTTATTGATTTGACTGGTTTGTCCTGGAGCTCCTGCCCACAAATTTTGACTGAGGAATGGGGGATGAAAAGAGTTGCAGCAAAATTGGTGCCTTGCTCACAGATCATCAAAAGTAGTTATAAATGAATGTGTGCCAAGTACTGAAGAAGAGTTGGAAGTTGATCCAGACCTTTTTTCAAAGGTCATCACTGATGATGAAAGCTGGCGTTATGGCTATGACCCAGAAACAAAGCAGCAATCAAGTCATTGGAAGCATCCAACATCACCACACCCCAAAAAAGTGTGTCAAGTAAGGTCCAATGGCTAGGTGATGTTTTGTTTCTTCGATACAAGAGGAATGGTCAATAAAGAATTTGTTCCCCTGATCAAACTGTTAACCAGACTTTTTACTTGGTAGTTCTGAAGCATTTGTGAGATGCAGTGAGACAGACATGCCCTGACCTGTGGCAAAGTGGAGAGTGGTGGGTTCATCATGACACTACGCCAGCACACACTGCCTTGAATGTACAACAATTTCTCGCCAAAAAATGGCATGACCCTACTTACCCACCCTCCCTATTCACCTGATTTTGCTCCTTGTGATTTTCCCCTCCTCCCCTAATGAGAAAGTCCACAAAGGAAAAGGTTTTGCATACATACATACATACATATACCAAGGCTTTTTCCCCCTTACAAGGGAGGTAGCCAAAAAGAAAAAGGCATAAAATCATTCCCATCCATTCCATCCCTAAATACACTCCATTCCCCTCCACCCTCCCTCCCATCTTAGCACCTCCTGGATGACGGGTCATCCCTGCACCTTGTCCACTGCCCTGGGTCAGAGGCAGTGTTGCAAGTCACAGCACATCCACAGCAAGGCCGCTTCATTAAATCGGCGACCCCCCATGCATAAAAGGAGAAGATGGGGAGAAATCCCTTTGGGCTGCATCAAATTTTGCTCACACATACTCCCTCACCCCCATCCCCCCACCCATTCCATCTCATGCATCACAACATCATCCATATACAACTATTCTCCATTCACCCGTCTTCTGTCCACTCCCGTCCTTCCTCAACAGACATTCCCCTCTTCCCCAAAGCCCCTTAATTATGGAGGCATTAAATGGTACATCTCTGTAAGAATTCCAGAACTGTTTGGTACAGTGGAAAAGACATCTAGATCGGTGCATTGCTTCACATGGAGAATACTTTTAAGGTGATAAAAGTGTAGACATGTAAAAAATATCTGAATACAATTATAATATATATATATATATATATATATGTGGTAAAAGAGCATGAATGAATGTTGCAAAGTGTGCCTGGATGGTTGGTATGGTCGTGTGTGATGCGTGATGTCAGAGAGAAAGCATAGCAAGGGGTTGTAGTGAGGGTATGTGTGGGGGGGGACCCCAAGGGGGGGTCCCGGCGTCGCCCGCCATACCTCGCATAGCAGCAGAGTAAGCCTAGTACTGGTGTTGAACACACGTGTAAAATCCTCATATCCGTTAGTTTGAATAAAGTGAAGAAAGTGACACTCCTGCCTTTCCCTGACCCGGACAATTGTATGCGTGATCTTTTGTTCATCATTCATGACATAAATGGTCACACCTACGTGCAATAGAAAAAGGTGAGTTAATGTCCATGCGAGTCCGTAACAAATGGAGTCAGAAGCGGGATCATGTTGGAGTGATAAGTGACTTGATATCGAAGTGATAAGTGATTTGATATTGAAGTGATAAGTGACTCAAGTGATCATGGATGTCAACGGTGATGGTAAAGACAGAGAAATTGAAGGAAAGCAGGAGTCAAGTGTCATGGCGTCGAGTGAATGTGAGGATGACACGGTGTTGCACCGAGAGGCTACAGAACATGTATCTCCTCAGTCAGTGTTGCTCTTGGCACAATGCTCAGTGGCCGAAATGTTGAAACAGCAACAACAGGTCATGGCAGATATGCTTGCGATCCAAATGGATCAACAAAAACAGGTCATGACTGAAGTGAAAGAGGAACTGAGGGCTATTATGGGGGAGAACATGGGATTGTTAGAAACACGTGCTAACCAGTATACTGACGACGTGTACCACCGTGTGAAAGAGGAGGTTAAGGAGGAGGTGGTGGCAGTGAAAGAAGAGGTTAAGGAGGAGATGAAAGCAATAGAAGAGAGGTACCGTGAGCACATGCAGACGTGTCTTGACAGGGTATCGACACTGGAGGCAGTTTTGGTGAGACAGGAGAATGGGGAGATTGCAGCCAATCTCGATACCGTGACATGGGTGCAATTTTGCTGAGCGTCGCGTAGCAGTGAGCACAATCACCCCACCACCCTCACCTACTCGTAGCCTCTCGCCGCCACCGGCGTCTCTACAGCCGAGGGGCGATTGTTGCCGCATGAACCCAGGGGATGACCTCACAGGGTGACGTCTGGGGAGTCGTTCAGTTGAACTGCAACCCCGGGGGGCCTGTGGAGGTGGTGAGGTTACGTGGTACGAGAAAGAGAGGAAGGTGATTGAATATGACGGGAAGGTGTCTTGGGATGCGTACCAGGCACAGTACGATGTGGTTGCAGCTTGTCATAGTTGGTCACAGGAAGAGAAGGCCTTTCAGCTGGTGAGTGTGCTGAAAGGGCAGGCATTGGAAGTGCTGGAGCACTTAACCCCCGCGCAACTGCAATGTTACGACAGTGTAGCTGGGGCTCTCCGGCGTCACTTTGGCAGGAGGCGTCAACCGGAGGTGTTCCGGGCTCAACTAAAGACGAGGAGGCAAGGGAAGGACGAGGCCCTTCCCTTACTAGCACAGGACGTGGAAGTGCTAGTGAGGGGCGCTTACCCCATGGCCACGGAGGACACCGTGGATATGTTGGCCAAGGACTGCTTCGTGGACGCTCTTCACGATAGGCAGTTACAAATACACGTGAAGCAGTCTGCGCCCAAGAACACGAGAGAGGCTTTGGCAAGGGCAGCGGAGTTTGAAGCCTTTCTCATGAGCATCAGCCCTGCTGCTCCCCCTCCCAGCGACGCGTGGAAGCGTCGCCCGAGCCGTGCTTGGGCCAGGCGTACGCAGGCAAGTGGCAAGACATCTCAACCTGGTGGGAAGGTGAGCACCAAGCCTTTCAATGGATCGTGCTTCAACTGTGGTCAGGTAGGTCACAAAAAGCACGACTGCAAGATGAGGGCACGGTCGCTGGAGGACGGAATGCGACCGGTGTTCGAGCCCTGCTGCTGGAATTGTGGAATATGAGGACACAGTTCCCCTGAGTGCCGCCACCCCAAGTGTGTGACGCCGTCGGCGGGAAACTTGAAGCAGCTGGGGGCCGGGGCACCTTCCCAGCAGAGCACTCGGGCGCCCCAAGCCATCTAAGGTGTCGTCAGGTGGCGGCGTCCGACGCCATCAAGGTGGCAGGGAGTATCAATGGACGCCAAGTGGAGATGGTAGTGGATACGGGGGCAGAGAGGACCTTCGTATGAGAGGGAGTTCTACCAGAACGTGGTGTGAAGTGCATGGGTCAGCAACTGTGCAGTGTTACAGGAGACTGTGTACCGGTGAAGGGACCGGTGTGGGTGAATCTGGCTGTAGGCAGGGTGACTGAACGCCTGCCTGTGCTTGTGGCGGAGATGGAAGATGAATGCCTGTTGGGGTTGGATATCCTTAATTGCGTGGGGGCGTGTGTTGATCTCCAGGAGGGTAGGATGTCAGTAAGAGGCTATGAAGTGCCTTTGAATCCTAATGGAGAGCTCGCCACGAAGGATGAGGTAAGGGAACCCAGAGGGCAGAGATCTCAGGCCATCAAGTCACCCAGCCAAGGTAAAGCACGGAAAGGAAGAGTGGCCTGCACCTCTGCTACTACGACCTTGCACCGCACCGCATCCACCACTATCGCCACCGCTAACAGCAAGATGGAGTCACCGAAGGAGGAGAATAAACAAAAGAACCTACCAGAGGGCCTGCCTGAGTACTTGGAAGACTTGGCAGCGAGGAGTATCACGCAGCTGACAGCTGAGCAGGCGAGTAGAGTGAAGGCATTACTTGCACAGTACCGTGACGTGTTTAGCAGTGGAGACATGGACTTGGGTCGCACGTCATTGGTTCAGCACAGCATCTATACCAGAGATAGTCCTCCCATCAAGCAGGCGCCTCGTTGGGTCCCACCAGCAAAGAGAGAAGAAATGGAGAAGCTTGTCCGAGAGTTGGCAGCAACAGGAGTGATTGAGCGGTCAGACAGCCCGTGGTGCTCGCCGGTAGTCTTAGTGACAAAGAAGGACGGAAGCCGGAGATTCTGTGTAGATTACCAGGCACTGAACGCCGTCACTGTCCCTGATGCTTATCCTCTCCCCCGCATCGACGAGACGTTAGACGCTCTCAGTGGGGTCCAGTGGTTCTCCACGCTGGATTTGAAGTCAGGCTATCATCAAGTCGAGATGGCGCCTGAGGATAAAAAGAAGACAGCATTCTCGATTGGGCAAGGCCTGTGGCACTGGAACATGATGCCCTTTGGCCTCATGAATGCCCCTGGAGTCTGAGTGCCTCATGGAACGTGTACTCGACGGTATGCAATGGAAGGCGGCAGTCGTCTACCTAGACGATGTGCTGGCGTTTGGAAACAGCTTCGATGAGGAGCTGGCTAGGCTCACAGAAGTGTTCAGATGCATGAGGAAGGTTGGCCTGAAGCTGAATCCAAAGAAGTGCACTCTATTCAAGTCAGAAGTGCCGTTCTTGGGACATGTCGTCGGAAGGGAAGGTGTGAGGACGGACTCATTCAAGGTCACCACTGTGGAAGGATGGCCAGTCCCTCAGAGTGTCTTGGAGCTGCGCAGTTTCCTGGGTTTGTGCACGTACTACCGGAGGTTTGTGGCAGGGTTCGCCACTATCGCCGCCCCACTGCACCATCTGACAAGGAAGGGAGCATCTTTAGAGTGGAGCGAGGAGTGCCAGCAAGCTTTCGTGGCACTGAAGCGAGCATTGGTGGAAGCGCCAGTGCTTCCCTACCCCCAAATGGGGCTTGCCATACATTGTGGACACGGACGCGAGCCAAGAGGGTGTGGGAGCCGTGCTGTCACAGCTTCGTGATGGAAAGGAGTATGTCGTGAGTTACTACAGTGCTAAGTTTAATAAGGCGGAAAGGAACTACTGCGTCACACGGAAGGAGCTGGCAGCGGTGATGAAAGCACTCGCCCACTTCCATCACTATCTGTATGGCACGCGCTTCACCATTCGTATGGATCATGCCGCCCTGAGATGGTTGAAGACGATGAAGGAACCGGAAGGACAGCTGGCCAGGTGGATTGGAAAACTGGAGCAGTACAACTATGAGATCGAGCACCGACCTGGCCGGGTGCATAACAACGCCGACAGCCTAAGTCGCCGTCCCTGCCCACCCGAGTGTGTGCATTGCTCACGGCGGGAACCTGAGGTGGCTGTGCGGAAAGTAACCGTCGCTCACAGCACCACTGAGGCAGACGAGAAGTGGAAGAGGGACCAACGAGAGGGTTCTGACCTGTCTCTGGTGATTGGGTGGTTAGAGGCCAGCAGTGAAAGGCCTCCCAAAGAGACAGTATCACCTGAGACTCCTGCCACCAAGGGCCTTGTTGACCAGTGGGAGGCACCGAGTCTGCGAGGGGGAATCCTACACCGGCGTTGGACACACGCACGAACAGGAGAGGTAAGCTGGCTGGTAGTAGTGCCATGCTCTCGGCAACAGGAGCTGCTGAAAGAGATGCATGAGGGGAATACCAGCGGCCACCTGGGAGTGAAACGCACTCTCGAAAAGTTGAGGCAGCGAGTCTACTGGGTGGGCCTGCAACGAGACGTGCAGGAGCAGTGCAAGACTTGCCGTGTGTGCGCCGCAAAGAGAGGCCCCGCCCACAAGACTCGTGCTTCCCTGCAGTTATATCACACTGGGGCGCCGATGGAAAGCCTGGCTGTGGATATAGCCGGCCCTTTTCCGTGCACAGAGAGGGGAAACAAGTACTTGTGCATGGTAATGGACTTCACAAAGTGGCCGGAAGTCTGTGTTCTACCTAACCACGAGGCAGTGACTGTAGTTCAGTTCCTTGTGGAGGAGGTGTTCGTGCGCTATGGAGTCCTAGGGGAACTGCACTCAGACCAAGGACGAGAGTTTGAGTCGCAGGTCTTTAAGGAATGCTGCAGTCTGCTTGGCATCAATAAGACTCGTACTTCTTCCCTGAGGCCCCAGAGTGATGGTATGGTGGAGAGGTTTAACGCGACGATTGTCCAGCAGCTGGCCAAGTACTGTCAGGAGGACCAGCACAATTGGGACTTGTGAGTTCCGTACATGCTCATGGCCTATCGTTCAGCTGAGCATGAGGCCACGGGATTCACGCCAGGCAAGTTAATGTTTGGCAGGGAAATTTGTCTGCCAGTCGACCTCTCTACCGGTTGACCACCGGGAGCAGAACTTCCACGTACCTATAGTGATTACGTGATGACGATGCAGCGGCGCCTGGAGGAGGCTTCCCGCTTGGCGAGGCAGCATCTGCGAGTGTCAGCTCAGGCTATGTGGAGGCAGTACCAAGGTCGCGCCAGAAATGCAGAGCATCAGCCCGGCGATATGGTCTGGCTGCATAATCCACAGAGAAAGCCTGGCAAGTCACCGAAACTCCAATCTGACTGGGAAGGACCATATACCATATAAAATGATGGAAGTGATATCCGCAGTGAATTACCGACTAGAAATGCCTGGCAGAAAACAGGCGAGTAAAGTAGTGCATGTCAATCGGTTATGGAAACACCCAGGCAAGGGAGAATTTACCTGGGGTGAACGTGATGTAGGTTCGAGAGACAGTGACAGTGGTAGTAGTAGTTGTGATGATGGTGATCATAGTCCTGGTGTTGAACATGAATGTGAAAGTGATAGTGACACTGAAAGTGACGAAGGTGTAGCACATGAAGACTCGGAGCAAGAAAAAGAAAATGAAGTAGAGAGAGATCAGAGACCTGGTCGACTTCCCAGAAATAGGAAGCTACCAGCGTTGTTAACGGACTATGTGATTGACATTTGATGTTATTAACCCCTTCCATACGGTGCCGCACACGTAGGCGTCATGGACTTAGATCTCGGTGGCAGCAGCCAATGCCAGCCGTACGACGTGTCGTAATAATACTCGCATCATAAAATATAGTCACCGCTTATATCGATCGTTCTCTCTTCACCCGTGAATTTTGATAACCATAGAAAATGAGATTACAAAAGAATTAGAAAGAATGTCAATATGGAGGGGCGACTACAATAAATATAATCAAGACGCCGATATGGCAGCCTCGCGAATACACTCGCTCCCCATGACGCCTACGTGTGCGGCACCGTATGGAAGGGGTTAATGTGTTAGGGTATGCCATTTGATGTTATTTGTTATTTGGATATGTCATTTGATTTGATTAAAGTGTTCTTTGTTTATGCAATGTTTTCATAGTGAAGAAGTGATGTTTTATTTTTGATACAGAATCTTTTGTTTCAAGTTCTTTTGTAAGTTTGTAGGTGAAAGCTGACGGGGCGTCAAGCTTTGTAGAGGGGGATAATGTGGCGAAAGAGCATGAATGAACGTTGCATAGTGTGCCTGGATGGTTGGTATGGTCGTGTGTGATGCGTGATGTCAGAGAGAGAAAGCATAGCAAGGGGTTGTAGCGAGGGTATGCGTGGGGGGGACCCCAAGGGGGGGTACCGGCGTTGCCCGCCATACCTCGCATAGCAGCAGAGTAAGCCTAGTACTGGTGTTGAACACACGTGTAAAATCCTCATATTCGTTAGTTAGAATAAAGTGAAGAAAGTGACACTCCTGCCTTTCCCTGACCCGGACAATTGTATGCGTGATCTTATGTTCATCATTCATGACATAAATAGTCACACCTACGTGCAATAGAAAAAGGTGAGTTAATGTCCATGCGTCCGTAACATATATATATATTTTGGTATCCCCTCGTACATCAAAACTAGAATGACTACACTTTCTCACACAAATACTACATAAATATTTGTGTTGTTCTGACACCAATATTCTCTTCACAATTGATTTAAATTAGAACTACTAATATATTGTCATGCAAGGATACAGACTTAAGAAACAGTAACAGGGGGTATCAAATATCTTACCTGATATTTGCAACAGGGGTCAAACTGCCACGACACTGTATAAACGCCTGTGCAGAAGAGTGATAGGGTTCCTAATGGTACACACACATAAGGCGAATCTT
This sequence comes from Oratosquilla oratoria, assembly GCF_046742065.1. Taxonomy (NCBI): domain Eukaryota; kingdom Metazoa; phylum Arthropoda; class Malacostraca; order Stomatopoda; family Squillidae; genus Oratosquilla; species Oratosquilla oratoria. The sequence continues at coordinate 29,047,117 of NC_134811.1, read as the reverse complement.
GCCAAATTAGTCCTGAAAAGTAAACATACCAATGATTAAAAAAAAAAATCCACCAATGGTTTAGGAAATTTTCCTTATATCATTAGAAACAAATCAAGCATGGTCATTGCTTCCCATTACATATCTAAAAAGACTTGTTTCATTCTACTGCACATTCAAAATTCCTTTCCCTTAGAAATCTATTGGAGGACCTGAAGATTTCTTGACTACTGTGGAAGCGTGGGTTTCCAGTCTGTGAATCTTGATGAGGAGCCAAGAATGGAAAATTATACAAAGTATGGGAGATGGGCAGCAGCTCAGAAAGACCATTACTGAACTATTTCTGGACAAGTAAATCCATTACAAAGGCAAAGGGGGAGAAAGACTTGTGAAAGATGAGAAAAGAACCTGTTACCTGATAGAAATATCAGTAAGATTATGGGAAAAAACATTAAGGTGGGTACAAGGATAAAGAGATGAAAAAAAAAAAAATCACAAAAGCCCTAATGTGTCCAAGACTAATATACATCAGCTGTATCGTCCCCACAGATAAACCACACAATGAGAGACAAGCATTAGATCTGTTAACACTTGAAATATCATAGAGAAAGAGGTGACTTGAGTAGTGTTCAAGTCGCTAATGGGGATAAATTACACTGACAGAAGAGACCTCTTGATTAGGGATGGGAGGGCTTTAAGAAGTCATAAAAACTTGATAAAGACAATATGATATGATGATGACAAAAGATGTGAAGAAATAGTTTTCCATACAAATATATATAAATTTGGATTTGCTTAAAAGGCAATAAAGATCATGCTGGAACAATACACAAAATTAAATTTAAGGATGATAACTGGAAAATATGGAAATATAGCCCATACATTAATTTGAAGCTAGGTATGATAATTGGAGAGTAAGACAAACCCACATTACTCCTTTCCTGTATACAGTAAGTCCTTGTTATACGGTACATATGCATTCCTGAAAACCTTACCGCAAATTGAAATTACTGTATACCGAACCCATTATAACATGTAATAATAGGATATGGCAGACGTCTTCTCCCTGCTCTTTCCTCTTCAAAACATGAGTGGATACCGTATGTGAATTTTTCTTACCGTAAATAGAATCGAGGGTACTAATTACCAAATACCGTAACTGTGAATTTACCAGATAAAGAATTACTGTATAAAGAGGACTCACTGTATTACAATTAGGTAAACAAAACATACACACAAAACTTGTTCACCCCAACCAGCAGCTAAGCAGTAGTTATAAACTATATGAATAATAAGATTGCACAAACAACTATGATGCAGGCACTGTACTTCTCTTACCAGCAACAATAGATCCAAAGCCTGAGAGAACAGCTGTTTTGTGTAGGCAGTTTCCGACAGCAATCCAGCGTGCAGTTTCATCCCCTAGTGTCGTCGGTTCTATGACTATGGTGGCCACACCAGCTTCCAGGGCCCGTTCCAATTCCAACTCAAAGGTCTCATGGGCTGAATCGCTATCATATACTTCTCTGATGATAGCTAAGTCAGATCTTGACTCCCTGAAAAAACACATGTTTAGTTATTTGAAGATGAATACAGACACTGCGACACTGCCTCTGACCAAGGGCAGTGGACAAGATGCAGGGATGACCCATCATCCCAGAATAGTTTTTATGCCTTTTTCTTTTTGGCTACCTCCCTTGTAAGGGGGAAAAAGCCTTTGATATATGTATAAGTATGTATACAGACACAAACAAGCACAAAATAAGGGGAGTGTCAAGCTAGAGCAAGAGTAATTTGCAGCAGTCAGCTTACTTAAGCCTACTTAGGGGTGATATCTCTGTCTTGTACGAGGTATCTCACTGCACTTAAAAACAACAATATGAATTACGTTCCATAACTCCCCACCCAAACTAATTCTTCACTTTCTTAATAGTCACTTTTTTTCATCTTTTAATCTATCTACCAAAGCCTTCTTACCCTTTCTGTGGGAGGTATATATCTTTAAGTAAAACTTTATGATAATTGTGGCCTCAAGTTTCTGACTGTTAACCCACAGCCCCACAGTGGCTGGCAACAATCCCTGGGCCCTCCCACATACCTCTCTGGGAAGAAACATTGGATGGTTGTCTGCATTGTATTAGTGTGGAACCATTTCTACGTCATTCATTGAAATTAGTAGGAGGAGGGGAGCAGTCACAGGCTGTCAGTTCTGTGTGTGTAAAGGTGCAAGAAATACAGTTCAAGTTGACTGACTTTGGACCCAGTCCAGAGAAGCCCTTCATTGTTGAACATTTTGATGGAGGTGAGAGGGCTGACAGATTTTGAAAACAGGTAGCCCTGTTGTTCATCTAGCAGGACCACCACAAGCAAATTCCCACTATTTGTCCTAAATTGATAATTGATAAGCATAAAAATAAAAGTGGATGGGCAAGAAAATGGATAATCATTCAGTTATTGTCTGAGGGTTACCCTGACTAAAACCCTTCAGTCTAATGGCAGCCAGGAATGGTCCTTTAGCCTTCCCAAAGATTTAATCAGGGATGTCAAACAGTTGTCTGTCTTGTGCAAGTGTGGGGTTGTTTCTATGTCACCAGCTAGTTGAACGAGGGAAACAGTTGCCAGTATATAGTGAAAAATGATAGTGATCGATCTTGAGCACTGTCCACTGTACCAACACCTCCATGAGGAGTTGAAGGATTTGATGGGTTCTGGAGATGTTACACATCAGTCTTCCCTGTGCAACCACCTCATTGTTCCAACGGGTAACCATTACTGTATATAAAAGGTTCAACTTCAACATTATAGTTATGTAGTTCTAAATTTCCTTTAAAATGAAAATACAAAATCAGATCCAAAAGCTGTTCTCTTGTGCTGGTAGCAGACAGTGCCTGGGGAAGGTGATGAGGAAGGGGAGAGGCACAAGGGAGCAGAGAAAAGACCATGGGATTGTACACAACAGCAACTTTAGGTAACTCTATTCTGAACTTTCTAGTATATACCTGTGTTTATCTAATAATATTTGTGCTTCATAGAATTAACATGAGCAATTGATCAATCTACTACCCTAGTTCTCTTTTGGAGAAGATTCTTGGCCCCCAGGAAATGGGCCACATTCACTGGTTTAGTTCCTAAGAAACTCTGTGATGACATTTCATGGAGGTTTCTGTAAGGGATAAATGTAGGATAGTGTAGTACAAGGTATTCTGTATCTTCATGTGTTGGTTGCATCTGGGGCAAAAGATTGTTGCCAGGCTGATTCTGTGTCATTGCTATTTCAATACAGAGTGGTTAGTTTTTAGTAAAATGATTGTATACTAAAATAAAACTAACTAGAACACAGGTTGACCAGTGAAATCCTTACCAGTCTTGAAAACCATTCCTTTGATTAAATTATTTCTGACTGTCTGAAGCAAAGGGCACAAAAGGACAGACATACAAGAACTAGAGTGTCCAAAAAATGCAGGGCTTCAATTATTGGGATCGCTTGAAAAAACTAGGCCTATACTAACAACAAAGAAGATGAGAGAGATATTGGGTCATATATGTGTGAAAAATACTAAAGAAACGGGTACCTGACCCAATTATATTGTCTCTGCAAGAGATACATAATAGCAGAAACTGTCATATGTGAGAGAAGAAATCACTGCCTACATCTACCCCAGATAGAATCAGGACCTTTTGGCCTCCAGTTTCACTCACAATGGCCCCAGAATCTTCAACACATTACCAAAACATATCAGAGATCAAGAACTGTCCAGTAACCAAATTCAAATTACACCTAGACAAATTTCTGAAGACGCTGCCAGACGAGCCTCCTGTACCTGGGTATACAGCTCACCGCAGGGCAGCCTCAAACTCCATACCAGACTAGATTGACTTGCAAAAAGAAGACTCCCGGGCTGGAAGTAGTGGTGGACCACCACAGCTATGAGGAAGACCCTCTAAATTCTACTAAGTAAACTAAGTAAGTAAAGACTTCTGGACTGTCTTTATAAACAATCAAAGGCTCATTCTTCACAATTATGTGCAAAGTATTCCCAAAATGAATCTTTGTTAAGAAGAAATCTAATATATAGCTGATTTTGGGTACTGCCTACTGAACACAGAAACAAACAAACTTGAAATCTGAAATTCCTAAGTTGCTCTAATTGTAAACATTTGCATGAAATTCTTTCATAACCCAACATGGAGTCCCACCCACAATTGAATTAAGATAACTTGGCATGAAAAAGAAGAAAAGGTATAAGAAAACCTTGTGAGACTGACATGATAAACTAAATGAATATAATCTTATAAGATGTAACCAACATCCAATCTTCCTGGTTCAATTTAACCTATTAATAGCCATAATCTTACCTATGGTCTATGCCCAGACATCTACCTAGCCTTGTAGTTCAACTTGAGTATTGTTTGTAGCCCTTACAACTTGCTACCTAAAACTATGCCAAAAGCACAGGTTCCTCCTCCCCTTACCTAATCATAATTTTGAACATTAAGATGTTGATTCTCACTGTACTATTAGAGGTAAAAAAAATGAGGTTCTTTGGTTGGTTACAATGATTTTTTTTCTCTAGTCTATATCAGGCTATCATAATCATATGCATTTCTTTAGTTTTGTCCTGCATGTATCCATGTACCTGCCATTTCAATGGTTATTGCTGATTTCTGAATGAAATTATAGAAAATATGGACAAGACTAATTGAAGTACATTTGAAACACGTTTCTATAATCACAAAGATATATATAGAACAGCCTTTCTTATCTAATACTGCATACTCATCATTTCCTGCCTAAATTAGTCAGGGAATTTGGTTGGTAACTGTATCTAACTATATGCCTACAAACCAGTGATCTTCTGTTTTTACATCTGATTGAGAATTACGATTATGAATATACTATTTCCACTTTTTTATTAACTAAAGGTCAAGGGAATTAATCTGTAATCCGTTGCAGCAAGACTAATATAGAAGACAGTATAAATACATAAAGAAACCCTTCTATCCCCTCTTTGAAAATATAAACGTGCATTAGAAAGATTCAGTCATACATTTCGCAAAGATTTATGGTATGCTAATACCTTAAGTAGGCAAAATTAAAAAAAAATCCTTGACTTCAAAACCTTTTAACAGCTGAACTTCAAGACAAGTTGAGCTAACCACTTCGAGTGTGCGTATTACTACTTAAAATTCTAACCCATTTAGCTTTTGTAAGTAAGGTTATATAGTTAAACTATCTGTCCAATTATTCATTAACATTATACTATATCTGAAATAGCTGAAAAACGTGTACTATCATCGTAATTCTTACCTTTCTTCCTCGTCTGACATAATTGTTGATCACACTGATCAGCTGTTACGACAGGCAAGTCCAAACAGAAGACAATCGCCAACAGTACGTAAACCAAATACCGTATCAGCTATACCTGTCTTGGTTCTCACTTTCTATTATTCGAAACCTAATTCAACATCCTTTTTAAAATCTGAAATTGAAAATTGATCGATTCCTCTCAGATCTTAGATGAACATTACCTAAAAATGTCTGACACACATGTTTATGTTGATGCCCGTGTGCATGAATGGAAACGAACGTGCGTGGGTGCTACTAAACAACAGGCGTTTAAATCATGATAAAAACAGAATAAGACAAAGACATAGTGAAACGTGAGTTCACGGCGATTTTCGTTTGGTTTTCATATATTTTGACATGTAATCCAGAGTGCAAAAGCATGAACGGCATACACGCAAAATAAACTGCGACGGAATCAGCTATGTTTACATTGTCGCACGTGCGCTCCTACATGTATACAGTAAACATGGGCATGTTATATCCGTACAAAAATCTAGCTATCACTCCAATAATTGCAGCGCATTCGACCTCACCTTCCTACAGTCATCCTACTCAAACAACGCTGCGGTAGTCGAGGAGGAGAGGGCTTTGGGTACTTTTGACGGAGGGAAACCAACCATATCCTTGATTCAGCACGTTTGGGAACTATAATAACTGATCACGGCCCTAGAAAATTAATACTAAATGGCTTGCGTATCTGAAAAATATACATATTATGACAATCTATAATTAATGATTATTTCTATGTTACATAAGCACTCGGTAACACAATTTAGAATAGACAATCTTCCGTTTCTTAACGAATGAGCGATATAAGTCTCATCATGTGTTGGCAGGTTAGTTTTACTCCACGTACGAAAAGGAAATGAGACATAAGACCCTCAGAACACACAACATTCATATCTGGGCGCAGGGTTATTGATTATTCTCGTGTTACATAACCACCTGTTCCTGGGACCTCAAAATAGGGGGAGCAAATGACTGTTTACATGTATGAGAGGAAAACCTGTCTACACCCAGTGTTGCCGTGTACAAGTGTAAACAAAGAAATGTGTTCGGGCAACATTGGTACTATGAGACTTTATGGTTTTGGTATATATGGAGGGGTTTCACCCACGTGACTTGTCGTTAGTCCGCCATATTGGACGGGTAACTTTCTCCACAGCTTAAGTATAACAATAACAAGTGTTTCATCGTGACTAGACTAGTGAGAGGGGTAACAGGATGTAGTAAATCCATGTTGTTAGGTGCAGAAAAAAGTGCCATGCCCAGGCATATACTGACAAGGTATGGGAGATGGTTCACGAAGGCATTTTGTTCTGCACACAAGCCATCCCCACTTTAGTTAGTGAGAGAGAGAGAGAGAGAGAGGAGAGAGAGAGAGAGAGAGAGAGAGGCGCGCACTAGTGCGAAACTGGCGTTTCAGGTACCGCAGAAAGGAATGCCCAAGTCAAACGGTCAGGTCTAGATTCCATACTCGCTAGTAGATGACGTCACGTTTTTGTGTTGCTATCTCTAAGAATATAAGGTCTAACCACTTCCGACCGAATTTCGAGGGAGTTGGCGCAGCGGGCCCGTGAACGTCACCTGGCTGTTCAAAGTGGGGTTGGCGGGTCCTATAGCTGTCAGTTGAAGCTGGTGCGTCGTTTGGAAAAGACGTTCCCTTCGCTCGCACCGCTCCACGCAATTAGTTATATTCTGACAAATATTATATAAAATATATATATAAATATATATAGAATATTATAGTTCCTGTCTATATATATGATATGTAAAATATTATAGTTCCTGTCTTCCTTGGCGTTCCACAGTTTTCTTCAGTGTTTCACAAAGAGAAAATGGACTCAGCCTAATGACGTCAGAAGCTGCGCAGAAGAATTCAAACGGTCTGACCTGTATATTTAGACCTTGGTTATCACTTCGGGCAATGTCGGGTATTTTCGGAAGTTTCCGAAGTCCGATGTGACGGAAGACATTCAGAGGCCCAAATTAAACGCAATATTAGACTTCAAGCTTCTTTTATGGAAGAAAATTAAAATATCAAAACTTTATAAAAAAAAAAAATTCACGTGGAATGATGAATTATATAATATATAAATATATTACTATTACTGGGTGGACGTTTTTTACATTAAAAAAGTTTGAACTGCTAGGAAAAGACAAGAGACTTGAATTTTTTATATAAAAATGGTCTTATTTTTATTTACAGCAGAACAATATTAAAATACATGTATGTGGAAAATAAATTATTCTTATTTACAGCAGCACAATTAAAATACATGTAGGCCACATGTAGGTGGAAAATCTCTACTGGTAAAAACACTTTATTTTTATTTGCAGCACAATTCTCAATCATTCCTACATTGAGGGCAAGTGTAAGTGTCATCTGTGCACATTTCCCTGACATCATGCACAGACAGATTTACACAGTTGTTATGATACCATTGTTTACAAGAGCTGCATCCCGTGACGTCATCTACTAGCGAGTATGGAATCTAAACCTGACCCAAGTCAAACGTTTGCATTCGTCCATTATATAACAAGTTAGGAAGTATTGGCCAATTACAGAATGATAGGATCGGGAAGACTGACAAGATGTCAGTGCTCTCATCCAGGGCCTATTTGACCAATTTAATCAAATTGGGCCCCGCACACACATGATGTGTTAGTTTTAAACTGCATACAGTATTAACAAAAATGCTAATTTTAGACAGAAATAATAAGCTAGGCCCATAGTTTAAAAGTGTGTACAAGTTATTATATCGGCTAAGTGTGAACCCCCTCTAATCGCATGTAACGTTAAATATCTGCACAAATTGACATAACAACCAAACGTCAACCGTTCATCGCGCACTGTACTGTTACGTTATGGCCGTTACCTATAAATTTAAACAGTAGTGTGTTGGAACTTCTGGCTGGCAGTAGATGCTGGCACGTTTTTGTTAATTTTTTATGAATATTTAATCACCAAGAAGAAAAAAACACTGTAGTAAGTAGATGCCAGATCATATTGAATTGTACGTGTGTGCATTAATATGTCTGTTTTACAAAAAAAAAAAAAAAAAAAAACAGAGTAGGGTGGGTAAACTTTGGTAATTTTTTGCAGACAATGTAAATATTTTGAAGTTGTTCATAAACATATATCGCCTTGAATTAATTTACTAGCACAAATCGTGGGTATACAAATGTGTTGTATAATTAAGATTGTGTAAATAAAGATATGTTTGATAATTAGACCATCTCATTTCTCGAAAAAATCAACTAGGCCTATATTACTTTATGCAATTAGAGTCTAATTTGTAATTTTGCACGTCACTGATTAATACTAGGCCTGATGACCAATGCGCTCGTTGTCCGAAAAAAAAATTCCCACACCTGAGTTAGACTAAGTATGCTAAGTATGGTATATCTGGTACTAGGTCAAAGTTATAGACTCAGTGTCAGTCAGTGTAGGCTAATTGAAAACCATCCAGTTTTTAAATAGTTGTTTTACTCCAAAATATATAGGCCTAATATCTACATAGCCTACATTTAATTCTGAAATACCAAACAGTTTGAAGTGCAGACTACTGGGTTAGGCTTTTAAAATAAAAATAATACTTTGTTTTCATTCACAACATTCATACTTGCACGTACTTATGTTTTAAGTACCAGGGATTTATTATGAATATTTTTGTTTAATTTTACATCTCAGTTTATGATTGTATTTTCAGAAAAGATAATAAAAAGACCTTACATCACGGCAAGCACAAGCAGAGATAGAGACAGAGGTCGTAAATATTTAAGCGGCAACCAGAAGCGAGCATTGGCAAAGGCAAAGGTGGCTGGAAATGAAAAACATAGAGGTGCTATCACGAAATTTCTTGTTATTCCACCCGTTAAACGCCCACATATTGAAGATGAAGACAGGAACTCTTAAAAAAAGACAATACAGACATAAGTCAAATTACAGTTGATGAATACAATGATGAAATTGATAACAAATTAGAAAAAGTCGATACACAGTTGAATCGCACTGAAGACGACCTTAATACAACAGAAGACAGTGCCAAAGTAAGAAGTCCATTTACAACCAAAGAAGAGTCAGAAAGCCAAGCGCAAACATCGTACAGTGATGGATCATTCACAAGTACAGTTGTAATTAACATTAATGATGACCCAGCGAGTTGGCCAGTGAATATAGATAAAAAAATATAAGAGATTATTTAGCAATGAAAGGTCCTCCTGATAGTGAACAACTTTCCACGAAACGAAAAGAATTTGTATTTTTCAAAGTTTCACTGTAAAAGTAAGTTTCCAAATGGGGAGTATGTTGAAATACCTTGTATTATACTGCTTAATTGCAATAGTGCAGTTTCTTGCTGAGAGATATCTAGCATTTAGAGGGACAGAGGGCAAAGTTGGTAATGAAAGTGTACACAATGGAAACTTTTTAGGTCATGTGGAGCTGTTTGGAAAGTTTGACCCTGTTCTTAAAGAACATTTGCGTAAAGTCAAAGCCCACGAAATTTATAATCACCAATTAGGAAAAGATATTCAGAGTGAATTACTAGACATTATGGCCACAGCTGTTTTGAATGAAATACTGAATCGTGTAAAAACAGCTAAGTACTATGTCATCATTTTAGACAGCACACCTGACATGAGCCACCAGGAACAAATGTCTCTAACGATCAGGTATGTTTCTGATGGTAACTTGGCTCCTTCAGGTGTTTACGAACATTTCATACAGTTTATACAGGTTGAAAGTAGCACAGGAGAAAAATGATATAAAACATTATTAAACACACTAAAGGAATTAAAATTGGAGGTGAAAGACATTCGAGGCCAAGGTTATGACAACGGCAGCAACATGAAAGGTCACACATCTGGAGTACATGCACGGCTGTTACAGGATAATCCAAGATTTTTTCTTTTTTTGTTTACCTTGCGCATGCCACAATATCTGTTACTTGGTGATGTAGCCAAGTGTTGTCCAGATGTTATAAATTTTTTGGGATCTTGCAAAGGATCTACATAATATTCTTAGCATCACGTGGGGAGTTTTTAACAAACATGTACCCGGTTTATCAGTGAAGCCCTTTAAGTGACACAAGGTGGGAGTGTCGGGTTGATAGTGTTAAAGCTATTCGTTATCCGGTTGGAGAAGTTTATGATGCACTTGTTGAAATATCAGAGATAACAAATGAGCCTAAGGTAAAAGCAGAGACAGAAGCTTTAGCAAACTAGCTAAAAGACTATAATTTTTTAGTTTCTTTGATATTTTGGCATTATTTACTTTTTAAAGTTAACTATGTAAGCAAAGACCTCCAAGGTGAAACAAGGGACATAGATGAAGGCACGGAGTCGTTTGATAAATTATTATCACATCTAAGAAAATATAGAGAAAATGGTTTTAATGATGTCCTAATAGGCGCAAATGATTTAACTGAAGCTGTTGATTTACCACTGGAATCTAGAAAATTTCAAGAAAAACGACCACGAAGAAGGAAGAGACTGTTTTCATATGGGGCAGAAGATCAAGCTTTCGATGATCCAAAAGAAGCATACAGACTTCAGTGCTTCAGCTTAGTGCTAGACAAAGCCATTCAATCTCTGGGGTCTAGATTTAATCAGCTTCAAAGCCACATAACATTATTTGGGTTTTTAAATAACTTTCAGGGCCTACTAAAGGCAGAAATAAGGAAACACACAGCAGACCTTGAAGCAGCTTTAACTGACACCCAACTAAAGCAGAGCACTGATGAAGGGGTAGTTACTGCAACAAGTAAAGATGTAGATGGTTATCTGTTGGCTGACGAAGTTGAAGCTCTGAAAACTTTTCTGCCCACCAGTGTAGCTAAGCCTCAAGCTAAGATAGATAGAGGGCAGGATAGATAAGATGGGGGGGAGAGGGGGAGGGTGGGATTTGGGGGTTTAGCGTAAGGAAAGAATGAAATAGAAGGAAGTTAGGGTTATGATAGGTGTGGGCCAGATCCACTTGCTCGGTTATTTTTAGTCTTGTGGACTGTTTTAGCCTCAAGCTCTGTTTCAATACCTGGTAGTAAACAATAGATTCACTGCATTTCCTAATGTTTTTATTGCTTTGAGGATTTACTTAGCAATGCCTGTAACAGTCGCATCGGGTGAGAGAAATTTTTCTAAACCGAAACTGATTAAAACATACTTACGGTCGACAATTTCACAAGAGAGACTAAACAATTTGGCAATGCTGTCTATTGAAAATGACATTACCAAAACCCTGGACCTTAAAACTATTTTGAAAGAGTTTGCATATAAAAAAGCCAGAAGAATCAGTTTCTAAAAGGCAAAGCATAAATAGTATATCTGTAACTGTCTTAACTTATAATAAAAAATAAAACTTTAATATTGTTTTTCAGCTTTTAGTATATCAAACAACTAATGCTTTTTGGCAAGGACTGGCATATAACACGAAATATAAAAAATCAATCTTTGACTTTTGCATCTAGTAGGGGCTCCATCATCAATTTTCTAATTGGGCCCCACAATTCCTAGGACCGACCCTGCTCTCATCTATGAAATATAAAGGACACTTTACCTTGTTATGCTTTTATTTACCTTGCCATTACCAAAGGGGCGCCACAGAGTAATAGCGTAGCGACAAACAGAATAATTAGTAAAAATATAAACAGGCGAGATAGTTTGTCGCAGGATATTGCGTAGCCTAGCTTGACCTAACATTGTACACAATTCATCTCTAGGACCTTAGGACCTTGGGGGTTGTAAGCTACTTCTGCACCACCATGATCTTGCCAGACTGCAAGAGCTCTAGTTAGGAACTGTGTCCCCAGACCACCCCCTCCCACACACACATAAACCATTATAGTATATCAGCAATTGAATGTATTGGTTAGAATAGTAAAGTTTGTACAGCATAAAAACTTAAAGATTATAAAATGTAATCTGATTTACTCTAATATCGTAATGTGACATAATCTAATAAAACTTGGCCAAATGTAACATAATGTAACCTAACCTAATTTAAACTAACATCACCTGAATTGAGCGTTAAGTGAGAAACTTGATTATTTAGGCATTATAGATACATGTATTAGTATAACTCAACCATCTCTGGGCACATGCACAGCTGAGCAGTTAATTTTATATTGTAGATATCCCTCCAAATTCTTAACATAAAAATAATCGTAAATAAATTACACCAGATTTCATGACATTTCAAACAACATTTTAAGAGTTATCAGCAAAATATACGCTATGTAAATCATGTCACTTTAGAAATAAAATACCAACCTGATATGAAGTGGGCACTGCGGAGTATGGAGTACCGAATAGGTTCTTCACAATCCATCTCTCCCTTCTCTCAGTCACAGCAGGGAGACAATAAAATGAGAGGTGTGGACACTTCTCCTATCTGTTATTGCATCCAGCAGCTACACAAAAGATCCCCATTTTTTCGATAAACTCTGAACTCTCTCTAACTATCCCTGTGTTTGTAACTTGCGCTAAACGTCCAATAAGGTCGACCCCACAGAGAGCACGTGACCTGTGACGTCATATGAAACCCCACAATACGTCTAAAGTTAATAAGTATTCGTGAATAATGTGTTTAATTATGATAATGACGGTGGTAAAGATCCTTTTAGAGAATCTTGGATTGGCACGGCCAAGGGTTACAATGACGTACTAATATGTTATTTGGAGGAATCATTATCACTAGCAAAGTTGACGTCACAAAGTTGACGTCACAAAGTTGACGTCACAATTACTACGTTCTCTATCGGTAAACTATATCGACATGCGACCCATTTCCAAAGATTTTATTTTTAGAGGACGATGTCCCTGTGGCCAAGGTCAACATTCAACATATTTACAGTTATTCCAACATTCAATTGAAGCGTTGGTTGGAGTGTCGAGGACGAAAAACTAGTCATGGCCACTGATGCTAGCCCCCTTGATAGGACGAGAAGCCACACCCAATATTTTATAGAGTTATTGAAGCAACATCCCTGCTTATGGAACATCAAGAGCAAGGAACATAAGTGCGAGCCTTGATGATAAGAGAAAAGTGGTTCTGAACCGTGATATTAAAAATGAGTGTTAGGTAAGGTGAGGTTGTGCTATTTTCCACGGCAGTCCCCGATAAAAATACACTAACTTTTTAAAATTGCTACTGGCTTTACTATTAATTTGCTGTACTTATTTATGGATTTCAAAATACTCAGATTGATAAGAGCTATCCAATGATGTAGATAAGAACTGCATCTATACGAAAAAGTGTAGTGCACCTGCATACAACAGATTTTTACATTATTCCTGTTCCCAGCACTGGCAACATTTTAGCAAGAGTTTTTAGGTTGGGTTATGTGCAGTTGTGACATTTTCCACGGCAGTCCCCTCAAAAGTACACTAACTTATTAAAATTTGCTACTGACATTACTATTAATTTGCATTACTTATTCATAAGATTCAAAATACTCAGAATGATAAGAGCTATCCAATGAAATAGATGAGAATTGCTTCTGTGAGACTAGCAAACAACTTTAAATTTACCGGTTGATAAAAATAGACCAGTATGAAAATTTATACTCCTATGGTGGGGGAAAGAATACTGCCACCAAGTATTCCCCCTTGAATCGTAAGAGGCGAGAAAAACGGGACGGGGATTAGGACTAGACATCCTTCTCCCTGTAGCCCCTCAGGGGACATTTTTAATAAAGTAAAGGCATAAGAGGGTCTAGGATTTTTCCAACCAGTACCCTAAGGTTTGGGTCTTTTAATGTGCGTGGATGTAGTACAGATGAGGGTAAAAGGGAAGAGATAGGCAGTATACTTGTGAGAAGAAAGATGGATGTGTTGGCTTTGAGTGAAACTAAGTTGAGAGGGAGGGGCGTGTGAGTTTGGGAGTGTAGTTGGGAGGTTCTCAGAAGTGAAGAGAGGACGAGGGAGAGAAGGGGTGGCTATACTAGTAAGTGAAGAGATAGGTAAGCGTGTAGTGGAGTGGAAGGAGGTTTTTTAAGGTTAATGTGGATGAAGGTGAAACTGTGAAAGGGGAAGTTGGTTTTTGTAAGTGCATGTACGCCTGGTAGTGAGAAGAATGTAGAAGAAAGGGAGTTTTTTTGGACAGATTTAAAAGAGTGCATAAAGGGATTAGGAAGAAACGTCAGTGTAGTAGTATTGGGAGACCTAAATGCTAGGGTAGGAAATGAACCAATAGACGGAGTGGTTGGGAAGTGTGGAGTTCCAGGAAAGAATCGTAATGGAGAGTTGATGGCGAAGATATGTCTAGAAAGAGAGTTGATGATAGCAAATACAGTGTTTCGGAAGAAATTCAAGCATAAGTACACATGGGAGAGGGTGGTGGTTGGAAGGGTGGTAGATAGAGCGTTAATGGACTATGCAGTGGTAAATAGGAGTATAATAGGAAGAGTTAAGGATGTACATGTTCTAAGGGGAGAGAGTGGGGGAATATCAGATAATTTTCTGGTGGAAGGTAAGTTGAGAGTGGAGGATAGATGGAGAAAGAGGAAAAGGACAAAAGGTAGGGAGGTGCTTAGAGTGAACTGCTTAAATGAGAAAGAAAAGGAGAAGTACAAGAAGAAGCTGAGAGAGGAGTGGGAGGGAGTGAAGGATAGAGTAGAACTAGGAGTGGAGGAGGAATGGGGATGGTTCAAGGAGGGAGTCACAAGGTGTGCAAAGACGGGAGGAAATAGAAGGAAGGGTAGTGAGTGGTGGGATGAGGAAGCAAAGAAGGTTGTAGAAGAGAAGAAGCGAGCTTTCACAGATTGGTTACAAAATAGGACGAGGGAATCATATGAGAGGTACAAAGAAAAGAGAAGAGAAGTAAAGCATAAGATAAAGGAGGCAAAGAGGAGAGCAGATGTGAAATGGGGTAAGAGTATGACAGAAAATTTTGAAAGTAATAAAAAGATGTTTTGGAAAGAAATTAAGAGAGGAAGAGGAGGCGAATCAAGTAGAGAAGAAAAGGTAAAAGGTGCAGATGGAGAGATGATAATGGAAGAGAAGGCAGTAAGAGGAAGATGGGCAGAGTATTTTAGGGAGTTGCTAAATGTGAAGGAGGATAGGGAGGGAAAGGTAGTTGCAGTGGGAAGTGCTAAGAAAATGACCGTGATGAGTGAGGAAAATGGAGGAGAAATAAGGAAGGATGAAGTGAAGGCAGTTGTTAAGATGATGAGAGCAGGTAAGGCACTTGGTCTGGATGGATGTCATGCAGAATGTTTGAGAAAAGGAGGTACAGTAATGGTGGACTGGCTGGTGAGGTTGTTTAAAGTTTGTTTAAGAGAGGGTAGAGTGCCGGAGGACTGGAGGAGTGCCTGTATAGTTCCACTTTACAAGGGAAAAGGGGACAAGTGTGAGTGTAGTAGTTTCAGAGGGATTAGCTTGTTAAGTGTAGTTGGGAAGGCTTATGGGAGGGTCTTGATTGAGAGGATTAAGCGAGGAACAGAGGTAGTAATTGGTGAGGAACAGTGTGGGTTTAGGACAGGCAGGGGTTGCGTAGATCAGATTTTTGTGGTAAGACAGATATGTGAGAAAGCTATAGGAAAAGGTAAGGATGTATTTTTGTGCTTCTATGGATTCGGAAAAGGCTTATGACAGGGTAGACAGGAAGGCACTGTGGGAGGTACTACAGATATATGGGATAGGAGGAAAGCTTCTAGGAGCTGTCAAGAGTTTTTACGAGAGTAGTAGAACTTGTGTCAGGATTAGAAATGGAGAGAATGGGTGGTTTGAGGTAAAGGTGAGACTCGTCAGGAATGTGTTATGTCACCCTGGCTGTTCAATTTATACATGGATGGGATGGTGCGAGAGGTAGATGCAAGGGTAGTGGGTCAGGGATTGGAGATGGTTAAAGAAAATGTAGAAAAGTGGGAGATAAGCCAGTTGTTATTTGCGGACGACACTGCGTTTGTAGCAGGATCAGAGGAGGGATTGAAGAAGTTAGTGACATAGTGTGGGAAAGTGTGTAAAGAGTAAAAGGAAAGAGGGTTACTGAGTTTGTTGTCCTTTATTGGTAAGGTTAGAATTGGACTGTTTTTACGTGTGGCTCGAAGCCGTATATATATACATTTATTTATGTATTTTATTTGTTATTTACATTATTATAGTTGTTATTTATTGTTTTATTATTATGATTTTTTTTCGCATCCGACCTAGATATGGATCAAAAGGTCTCCTGTCGGCATGCTCCGCCTTTGTAATATATATATATATATATATATATACATATATATATATATACATATATATATACATATATATATATATATATACATATATATATATACATATATGTCATATATATATATATATATATTATATATATATAAACTTTTTATCCCACAGTCTTTACACTGTCTTTACACGGCAATTTATATACCCCGTGTAAAGACTGTGATGATGTGTACTGGGGCCAGACTGGCAGGAATTTGTCCACGAGATTAAAGGAACATAAAAAATCCATAAAATATGGACAAGTTAACTCCGCTGTGTTCCTTCATGCCAGCCAAAAAGACCATAGATTAGATTGGGATAATGCATCAATAATTTATAAATCACACTGTAGCTATAGAAGAAAAATTGTAGAATCTTCTCTAATAAAACATTATCCTAACTTTAATACCTCTAAAGGCCAGTGGCCCCCAGATTGTATTACCAAGTTAGCGGTCAACAAGATCATGTCTAAAGCGGTTGGACAAAATATCACCCCTTGTCCTACTTTGACCCGACCATTTCAAGGGCATGTGACCTGAGCCCCCCCCCCGCCCACCTTCCTCATCCCCTTCTATGTACCCCTCATTTCTTCATATATACTTGTACCTTAACCTTATGTAAGCATTCTGCTGAAGAGGACTACAGAGAGTAGTCGAAATATACAGTTTCTCTGTACTTTCCGTTATTATTTCTCCGATAGTGGGTTAACAGTGATCTTTTACAAATGTGTTATAACATACAAGTTTCCAATACATATATATATATACATATATACATACATACATATATACAGGTATATATATATATATATATATATATATATATATATATATATATATATATATATATATATATATATATATATATATATATATATATACTGTATATATACCGCCTGGGGAAGCCCATGTAGTGCTAATTTATCTAATTGCGTTGAGTTGGGTCAACGTCGGGTCACGCTATCACACTGACCCGGCAGGTGTGTGAGTGAGGTCCAAACGCGTTCTTTCTAAGGCATGCCACATAGTCAGGCATGTATGCGCTTCAGATCGTGACGCCACGTGGTCAGTACAATGCGCGTCGTGTGGTTTGTACAATGTTAAGAAATTCTGGTTGTTTGGGCAGTACTTTTATTCATTGACGACTGATATATTTCATGTGCTTAAGTGTTTCTTAGTTAGATGAAGTTGGGCATTTAGATTTAACCAAATTAGGTATTTGAAATTAATATTCAAAATAACCACTTCACTACTGAGAGATGTCACGGTGATAAACAGTTTGGCCACAATTTGAATTAAAATGCTGCATGACGTAGAATGATTTTGGCCCAAATTTGTGACTTAAGAATGATAGGCCTTGACCAATAAAGTCGAAAGAGTATTGAATAAAAAATGTATTGAAGATATTATTCAAAAGTGCTAATAATAGCGCACCCTCTAAGTCGTTCTTAGATGGGTTTCACACGAAATCTATCACGGAAGAACGATGGATCTATGACCACTGAAATAAAAAAAAAAAGTCTTTGTTGTTTTTTATGCTGTGACTTAATAAAATGCGCTAAAACAGCGGACACTGTGTGCTATTCTGTTTCTTTTTAACCAAACTCGGCACTGTGACCTGTGTCCTTAATCGGTCAGGTCGAATATCCCCGCTGAATTTCATTAATATACTCAATATAAGATTTGAATGTCCCGATAGCTCCCCCCCCCACCCCTTTTCAGGTAAATCTTAACTGTATTCCACAACACATGTCTGATAATCATCGTACACTATGGCATTCCTGTCATAAACCAATACAGCCTGAGTTTAGGGCTGCATCAAAAGTGATTAAAACAAGGAAGATATTGAATTTCCACGAGGCCTGTCCAGGGGGGATATTGTCTTGGGGGGGATTCTGTCCAGGAGGGATATTGTCCGGAGGGATTTTGTCCGGGGGGATTGTGTCCAGGAGGGATTATGCCCTTACACCGGCATACCAACCAAGAGCCGTGGTGGAGGACAACCACGCTGCCAGTGAAGTTACAAGGTAGGCAACCATAGCGAAGTATGGATGGTAACACAGCCTGGGATATGCATATTTTGTTCTGCTAGTAGAGATAGAGGAGGGGTTGATGGTGGATGAGTTTGGTAAGATTTGGTGGGCGAGGAAACAGGGAATCGATGTAGACATCCTTCAAGGAGTCATGAATCGATGGAGTGAGAGCTGGGGTTGGACAATAAAAAGAAGAAGAAAGAAGAAGAAGAAGAAGAAAGAAGAAGAAGAAAAAGAAGAAGAAGATGAAGAAGAAGAAGAAGGAGAAGAAGAAGAAGAAGAAGAAGAAGACAAGAAAAACGAAGAAAAAAAGAAGAAAATAAGAAGGATACGAAGAAGAAAATGTGGTTAGGATGTCTAACAAGAGGAAATGTCCGTAGACAATATAATGAGTAGAACATTGTACCGACTAAGGCGACAGCTTGTTCCATGAAAAGGGTGCAACCGGGATGACCTGGCAGTATTGCTGGGGGAAGAAACGCGGTACCAAAATTTTCGAAAAGGCTTAAGAAAGAAGAAGAAAAGAGGACCCCTTTTTCCATGCCTAGCCAACTCGCTCTGCGGGTAAAAACGTACATATATTTTGTCTATCCACCTATCATAGATCTCCCACACAAGTATCACACTTGTCAAAGACACTGGTCTATGATTTGGGGGTGCCTCCTTACTTCCATATAAATTGGGACCACATTAGCCTTTTCCAATCTCTTGGCACTTTTACTACTTCTAATGAACATACAGTTAGCACAATTATTTCTTATATAATTATGAGTATCCAATTTGATACTTCATTAGATCTCATGTGCGTGTATGTGTGTGTGCGTTACAGCACTGCACGTTTAAGTAAATACAAATTATTTGATGGATAAAGATGTACATGAGCAGAAGTCATTGAACGCTGTTGATGCGGAAAAGAAAAACTCAGTTTTTATAGAAAACTAAAGAAAAGGACGTAAAGATTATTAAGCGGTGAAGAGGGAAAAACACGGCAACCCCACAAATGCATCAATGACCGCGAAAAAAAAAAATCCGGGTAAGCTTAACAAGGTTCCATTGTGTGTGTGTGTGTGTGTGTGTATTCACTTGGTCTTTGGATCACGTGTTGGACTCGTGATCGACAGCTATTTCCCTCCTGGAAGAGAGCTCAGAGCTCGTAGGCCCGATCTATGGGTAATGCTATGACCTTGCAGACACACACACCCCCAACTCCCCGCCCACGAGAGTCAGAGTAACGACCCGAAGCGCAGCGTGTGTGTGTGTGTGATTCACCATGGTCTTGGATCACGTGTTGGACTCGTGATCGACAGCTATTTCCCTCCCGGAAGAGAGCTCAGAGCTCATATATGACCGATGTGTGGGTAATGCTGTGACCTTACACGCACACACGCACATACCCAACTCCCCACCCACGAGAGTTGGAGTAACGAATCGCAGAGCTGCAATACTGAAATTATTTCAGTCCTGAGCGGGATTCGAATCCGGACCGCCGTAGTAGCGGCCGGGAACCCTACCACTGCGCCATCAAGTCGTGCGTATGTATGTGTGTGTGTGTGTGTGTGTGTGTGTGTGTGTGTGTGTGTGTGTGTGTGTGTGTGTGTGTGTGTGTGTGTGTGCGCGCGCGCACGTGTGTATGTGTATGTGTGGCTCAGAGAGGCGATGCATATGTTTGTATGTGTTTGGGGGATCTGGTTGTAGTGTATGTATATGCATTAGTACGTATGAGTGTGAATCTACATCCGTTTGTTTTGTATGTGAATGAATGGATGAATGAATGAATGAATGAATGAATGAATGAATGAATGAATGAAAGCTTTCACAGGTGTCTCTTTACTGACTCACGTGCTGAGGTTCTTTCTCTTTGTCCCCTCACAGGACCACCAGCGAAGAGGAAAATGAAGGAGGAGGAGGAAGGGGTGACGATGAGGGATGAGAAATAGGAAGAGGAGGAGAAGGAAGAAGAGAATGAGGAAATTGTTGTTGTTGTTGTTGTTGTTGTTGTTGTTGTTGTTGTTGATGATGCTGATGATGATGATGATGATGTTGAAGATGATGATGATGATGATGATGATGATGATGATGATGATGATGATGATGATGATGACGAGGACGACGACGACGACGACGAAGATGATGGTGATCATGATGATGATGATGATGACGACGACGACGACGACAAAGATGATGGTGATTATGATGATGATAATGATAACGACGACGACGATGATGATGATGATGATGATTATGATGATGATAATGATGACGACGACGACGATGATGTTGATGATAATGATCATGACGACGACGACGACGACGAAGACAACAACGACGACGAAGACGACGACGACGATAATGTTGATGATGGCGACGATGAGGAAGAAGGGGAGGAAAGATGATGATGTTGAAGAAGAGGAGGAGGAAGATAGAAGATGATGAGTAGGTTGAGAACATGAGGATAAGGAAAAGGAGGAAGAAGGGTGATGATCAGGATGATCAGGAGGAGGAAGAGGAAGATGAAGAGGCAGAGGGAGAAGAACAAGAGGAGGAGGAGGAGGAAGAGGAAGATGAAGAGGTAGAGG
>NC_134811.1:29005972-29008472 GCF_046742065.1 Oratosquilla oratoria | reverse complement strand
TCAATGAAAAAAGCAAAGAAAAGATCTTATAAAAGAAGAAACCAGTACTCACATCTCCCAGTACATCAAACAAAAGAGCCTATCTGAGTTGAAGATGCAATAAAAGCAGAACCCAGAGCTACAAGCAGCTGGAAGCAGTTATCACAAGAGCAGCATTTGCTAGCAAGTTTATGTTTCACATTTTCCGCCATCAAAACCAATTTCCAGTCTTGCTGTCAGGGGTTTTTAACCATAAATAGGTAAAATTGAAAAAGATGAAGATGAAAGACACCACGAAGTGAGTGTGTCATCCGAATTTTGAAACCTGCGAGAACAAAAGTGAAGTTCTTTGTAGTCGCTCAGTTTTTGTTCAAAATGTTCAGAAATAAATCCTGTCAAGAGGCAGAGAAACCTGACCCTTTCGCCTCTCTCCACCGTGAAACTTGAGAGAGAGAGAGAGAGAGAGAGAGAGAGAGAGAGAGAGAGAGAGAGAGAGAGAGAGAGAGAGAGAGATCAACTCTGAAACTCAACACAAGAGTCACAGTCAAACAAAGAACAAATGTCATTTTCATTTAACGTACACATCTCTTTTTTCTCTCTTCCCTACAGAAACACAAAGAAATTTGAACTGGAATAAACACACGGGTACATATTAGAAAGAGCTGGTAATTATTTTGATGAAAAAACAACAACCTGAAACACCTTTGTTTCCACATTGTATTAACAGCAAATCATAAACACACTGACCCTCGTTGGAAAGAGGGAGAAGTTGTGCTGTTTAAAAAAAAACATTCAAACTCTCTTGGTTGATCAAGATAACATCTTAAAAGCTCCTGAATAATTTTAAAAACGCTAAATATATATTTCTGTCTATTGTTATAAGATTTTATTTGATAGAAAGAATGTCCAAATAATTTCTGAAAACAATATGGACAGATATTTTTTGTGTGTTTTATTGTTCATTTATCAATTTTCCAAATACAGAATTTTTTTTTGTCCAAATATGAACCTGAAAGCGGGATGGAGGTGAGAATCATACGCCAGGAGGAACTGATTAGCTTCGGCAGAAGCCGCCACCTTTGCTTACACAGTCACTGATGGGAAACGAAGAGTGGTGCGGGATTCGAACCCACAAGTAAATGAGTGCGATACCAGCACGCTTACGATGACGCCACCAGAGATAGTTTATATTTTTTTCTTTATCTTATTTATTTTTTGCTGGAAATCGGAGAAGAGTGTGGGATTCGAACCTACAACTAAGCGAAAACGTAACAGCACCTCTCCGATTGCGTCACCAGGGATGGTTTTATATATTTGATTAATTTTTTTCTATTCTATTTTATTTTGTTTCATCTAGTTTTTTTCTTATTTTATTTTTATCTAATTTTATTTATTTTATTCTATCTTCTATTTAATTGAATTAATTTTATTCTATTTTATTTATTCTGATTTATTTAATTTTCCTAGTGACATCTCTCACAATCGTCTAGAGGGTCTTCCGACAAACATTTTCAAGAAGCTTCTGAATCTGCACACTCTGCACCTGTCCAACAACATGATCCAGGGTCTCAGCAAGGAGCTCTTCTTCGACCTCGAGAACCTGGAGGATCTCGATCTCTCCGAGAACGTGATTCAAGTAAGCCAAACTCCGTGACCCGATATGCTCGATTCAAGGTCGCTCAGTAAAACAGGCTCGTTTCACACGACTTTTTGTCCTGCGCCGTCCACGACACGACGTCGTCGAGACCGCGACCACGTGTGAAAGCGTCCATAGACATCCGTGGTTATGTTAGAGCATGACGTCGTGTCGTGGGTGGTTCCATGACGAAGATTTGTTTTCTATTGGTTGATGTGACGCCACTTCCTCTGAAGTAAAATGACGTCAGAGAAGAAATGATAAATAAACATTCTATGACCTCTCTGTGGTGTTTATTTGTTTACCTGTATGTTTTATTTTAGGGGTATTTCTTTTGCATGATTATTCATATATTTGTTTAGCTGTCTGACGAGTTAAACACCATATGAGGACGGAGCCTTTATTTGTACGACGTTTCGCTTATTACAGCTTTTTCAAATACAAGTTGAGATACATATGCTTGAGATTATATAACTTGTACGTGAAAAAGCTGCAAAAAGCGAAACGTCGTACAAATAAAGGCTCCGTCCTCATATGGTGTTTAACTCGTCAGTCTTGTCGGTAACTGCCACTTTCATGAAAATTTGTTTATTTATTTATTTATCTATTTATCTATTCATTTACTTCTCTGTTTATATATTCATGTATTTGTATATCTATTTATTCATTGATTTGTTCATCTATTCATTTATAAATATATATTTTTTATTATTACTTTTTAGGGGCGGTTTAAGGTGACCAGGATCACCTAAGACTTCCTATTTATTTTCTAAACTCCTATGCCGAGGAAAACCCTTTCCATAGGAAAGGGTTTAATCCATCTCAGTTAAAACTCACTCACTACCGTCAAGCGGCTAAACTTAACCGAGAATAACTGAGTAAGGA
>NC_134811.1:29000972-29003472 GCF_046742065.1 Oratosquilla oratoria | reverse complement strand
GAAGGAAGGAAGGAAGGAAGGAAGGAAGGAAGGAAAGAAGGAAGGAATGAATGAATGAAGGAAGGAAGGAAGGAAGGAAGGAGGGAAGGGACGGGAGCCTATCCTGTACCCAGGGGCTAAGGCAACAACTCTATATATACAGAAGTCCCTGGCCTGGCGGGGACCCGTCGGCAGATATATCAATTTATTTTCGAAGATCCTCTGAGACGGGGCCTCGCTACCCTGAGGTCCCCCCACCCCCCACCCCCGGGGCAAATCCTCCTTAGGGCCTTCGGAGGCCTCTGGTTTGGATCCTGAGAGGGTGGTGGGGAGGGGGGGAGGGCTCTTGTGGCAAAGCTAAGGACGAAAAAGACCAACATCCAAATGAAGGAGACTGGCGAGGGGGAAACGTAGATGGAGGGGATGGAAGGAAGAAAGAGAAAATAGGAGAGGAGAAGAAAGAAAGAAGAAAAGGCACATATCAGTGCATTTACTGGAGTATATAAAGACATAATGTTAAACATAATTGTACATTTATTTCACTCTGTCTTGTTATCTCTATATCTATGTATTGTATATATGTATATGTGCATGTACGTGCAATATGTGTGTATGTATGTATATGCATATCTCTATGTATGTATGTACGTGCATGTATGTACAGTATGCGTGTGTGTTTGTTGTTTGTGTGCGCGTTTGTTTGTTGTGTGTGCGCGTTTGTTTGTTGTGTGTGTGTTTGTGTACCTACACGCACGTGTACACATCAATGTCTTCCTGTCTTGAGCTGTGATCCTTCCATGTTTTATGTTTTTCAAGCTATCATTACAATAACAGCTTCTTTATTTTCTCCCCCTTTCCCCCTCCCCCTTTCCCCCTCCCCCTTTCCCCCTTACCGCCCTCCGCCTCTCCCCTTACAGGCAGATCGACAGCAACAAGTTCATGAAACTTCCCTATGGTCTGCTCGACAACTTGGAGAAGGTTGAACAAGTGAAACTATCGATGAATCCTTGGCACTGTGATTGTTTCATTCTCTACCTGACAGAGTAAGTCTTTGGTCGACCAAGAAACACTGTGTGTGTGTGTGTTTGTGTGTGTGTGTGTGTGTGTGTGTGTGTTTGTGTGTGTGTTTGTGCACACACACACACACACACACACACACACACACACACACACACACACACACACACACACACACACACACACACACACACAGATGTGTCCACCTCATAGGGCCTTCATCTAAAATCGTACCTTATTTAACTTTACCCGTGCAGCAAAACTGTACTTTCATATCAAATTAAGAGTTTTTGTAAACAGTCCTTAAGATAATATATAAACTGAGTAATTTAATTTAATGACTGAAAATGTTTGTTAGTCTTTGTAATACTAGTTGGTCGGGTGAGATGGGGAGAGGGGACGGTCAAATGAACAGCCCGATGCATGACGTAATGTCGTTTCTCAAAGGGGTCAGCCGCAATGAAATTCCTGGGAAGAAGATAAAAGAGAGTAAAAGGAGTAATTAGAAAATGAAAATAAGGGAGAACACATTTAGATAATAAAAAAAGATAAAGAAATAAAAGAAAAGGATACAAAGAAGGGAAAGACAGGGTTGAATTAGAGAAAAATTAAGTGCGGGTGTAGGAAGGAGGAGCAGGACAAGTAAAGCAAAATGTTGGATCCCGTTGCATGGAGGAGGGAGGGACGGAGGGAAAGGAGAGATTGGTAAGCGTGGGCGTTCTGCTGAAGTGGAAGGATTTAAAATAAACAGCTGAGTAAACAACTTGGACCTTCTTTATCTTATAGCGGGATAAAAATTTACCCCTCGTATCTGATAGCCACTCATTACCAAGGCGCATTCTACGATGCATATGCATTATCATTGAGAATGTATCTAATAATGAAGGAAGAAAATATTTCACTTTGATGTAGCTACCAACAATACTGATTTATATTCTATTCTGACCTCCTTCTTAACTTATCATTAAATGTTTGAAAAGTTTCATTTTGAGGCGATGTACAATCTTAAGTTCACAATCAGTATGTATGTTTGGGGTAAATGGGAATGGGCGTCAGATATGACGTCAGAGTGAGGAGGGGAGCTCAGGAGAACGGCTCTGGGCAGAAATCGAATAGAGACTCAATTTCATTTGCCCCGGGATGATGACGATGAAAAAAGAACAGAAATATATAAAAAGTACGTTAGATAAATCAAATGAGATGGAAGTGCTAGTTTTAAGGAGAAAAAGAGGGAAAAAGACTACATCATAAACACGTAATAAAGATTAATGAATTATTAAATACACACGTATATAGGTAAAAGATCTTAGCGTGATTAATTTTACTCTCAACAAATTATAAAGACCACACCGATACGCGGTCACGCTGACTGCAAGGGTTCCAATATTATTCCTTAAATGTTTATAGTCCTCAGCACCCTTAGTTTATGTTTTTTTTTTATATTTTTGTTTTACCTAAAACCAGACAATTCTAATCGGTTGGGGGCAGACTTGGACTACAAGAG
>NC_134811.1:28993472-28995972 GCF_046742065.1 Oratosquilla oratoria | reverse complement strand
CAGTAAGAGACAGGATCCAGCGGTCCTTGTTCCTTAACTGTATATTGCATTAGGTAAATACAATTAGGTAAATACACACATGCGCATACAGGCACACGCGTACACACATGTACACACGCACACAGGCACATTTTTACCTGGAAAAATTACATCAGAGACAGTGTAAGTCACGGAAGAAAGCCACACCACTCTGGAAATTCCAGGCACGTGGCTGTGCCTAAGTTTTCTCCATTAACATTATATCCTATCTCTCTCTCTCTCTCTCTCTCTCTCTCTCTCTGTTCTCTGATCTTCCTGTTCTCTCTCCTGCCTTCCTCGCTCTTCGACCTCCCTCCTCCCTACCACTCCCTCCACTTCTCCAACCAGTCCTCTCCTCTCCATCACCTCAACATTAGTTT
The DNA here is from genome assembly GCF_046742065.1 of Oratosquilla oratoria. NCBI lineage: Eukaryota > Metazoa > Arthropoda > Malacostraca > Stomatopoda > Squillidae > Oratosquilla > Oratosquilla oratoria. Next base: position 28,995,574 of record NC_134811.1, on the reverse strand, counting down.
CTCTCTCTCTCTCTTCCTCTCTCTTCTCTCTCTCTCCTCTCTCCCTCGCTCTTCATCCTCCCTCCCCCTTCCAGAACCCTACCGTCCCTCTCTCCTCTTCCTCCCTCCATTTCCTCCACTCCTGTCCCCCTTCCTTAACAGCTCCCCAGCTGCCGGTTTGGCTGGGTCACCCGATCGCCAACAACTCCGGCTGGAAAGCTGTTTACCCTCAAGACTTCGAGGGCGAAAGGAACGACACTGGCTCGAGTTCGGGCAAGATGGGAAAGGTTTTTGTATAGAAGTAGGGGTGAGGGGTGAGATGTGAGAGGTGAGGGGTGAGGGGGTGAAGGGGATGAGGGGTGAGGGGGAGAGTGGAGTAAGGGTGTGAGGAGGTGAGGGGGGAGGGGAGGGGTTAGGGGTGAGAGGTGAGGGGTTAGGGGGTGAAAGGGATGAGGGGTGTGGGGTGTGAGGCAAGGGGTGAGGTGGAGAGGGGAGTAAGGGTGTGAGGGTGTGAGGAGGTGAGGGGGTGAGGGAGAGATAGAGTGAGGAGAGTGAGTGGGTGAGGGAGAGATGGGGTGAGTGTGTGAGGATGTGAGGGAGAGATAGGGTGAGGGGAGTGAGGGGGTGAGGGAGAGATGGGGTGAGGGAGTGAGGGGGTGAGGGAGAGATGGGGTGAGGGGAGTGAGGGGGTGAGGGAGAGATGGGGTGAGGGGAGTGAGGGTGTGAGGGAGAGATGGGGTGAGTGTGTGAGGATGTGAGGGAGAGATGGGGTGAGGGGAGTGAGGGGGTGAGGGAGAGATGGGGTGAGGGGAGTGAGGGGGTGAGGGAGAGATGGGGTGAGGGGAGTGAGGGGGTGAGGGAGAGATGGGGTGAGTGTGTGAGGGGGTGAGGGAGAGATGAGGTGTGGGGAGTGAGGGGGGGTGAGGGAAGTAAGGGAGGCGTACGCATACATGCATCAGCACGAACGCTCATTTTAAAATTTCTCTACTGTGCTTGAAAAAATGCATATGTATGTATATGTACACGTATCACGGACGTGGTTGAGTGAAAGCAGGGAACCATATCAGGACAAGAGACCAAAAGACCAAAAGATCAAAAGAGCGAAAGGTACAAGAAAAAAAAAAAAAAAGACTGAGACAAAAAGGCCAAGGGATCAAAAGATCGAAGGACCGAAAGGCACAAAGAAAAAAAAAAAGACCCAAAGACCAAAAGGCTGAAAAGACCAAAGGGTCAAAAGACCACAAGAATAAGAGACGAAAGGGACAAGAGACCAAAAGACCAAAAGGTAAAAAGAATCAAAAGACCAAAAGATCAAAAGACCCAAAAGGATCCACAGACCAGAAGACCAAAAGCCCCGCAAAAAAGAACAAAAGACCAAAATACCCAAAGATCAAAAGACCCAAAGACCAAAATACCAAAATACCAAAAAGATTAAAAGACCAAGGGTCCAAAAGACTATGAGACCAAAAAGTCCAAAGACCCTAAGACCAAAAGACCAAAAAGACCAAAAGACAAGAAGACTAAAGGATCAAAAGACCAAAGGAACAAAAACCCAAAGGCCAAAATACCAAAGGACCTAAAGACCGAAAGACCAATAGACCGAAAGACCCAAAGAGAAAAAGACTAAAGGACCCAAAGACCCCCCCCCCATCGCATCACTTTGGGGGGTCAAGAATCACCTGGGGGGGAGGGGTTACACCATGTGGATAAAACGCAGTGTAGCGAGTCAGAGCTTCTCCATGTCAAGGCCCGACATCCGAAGCCGTATTTACCGTCACTGCTTCATCCTATTTTGACCCCTTTCCTCACCCTTTCATCAATGGAGCGGATGAGCCACGTCATCCGTTCACTCATACATCCACTTACCTATCCCTTCATCCATTTCTGCCCTTTGTTACTCTCTTCCGTGCTCCACTAGCACACCACGTGCATCCGAAACCTTTTTAATTTCATCCATCTACCCATCCATTCATCCATCCACCGTATTCTAGGTCATCCTCTCAGGCTTCCCCCTATCGCCTGTGGTCTCCACAGTCTTCTTTAATCGCGCACGCGCGTGTGTGTACGTCTGTGTGTGTGTGTGTGTGTGTGTGTGTGTGTGTGTGTGTGTGTTTGTGTGTATT
>NC_134811.1:28968472-28983472 GCF_046742065.1 Oratosquilla oratoria | reverse complement strand
GAGAGAGAGAGAGAGAGAGAGAGAGAGAGAGAGAGAGAGAGAGAGAGAGAAGGAGTAAATGACATGATGACCTATTCTTCTTTGGGATGCGATCACTAAGGAACCCATCTGTGACTCTTTTTCTCTTTTTCGCAAATCAATACCTCTTCAAGATTTGCCGACGAGAAGAGGGGGATCTGTTCATTAGGGGACAAGGAGGAGGAGGAGGAAGAGGAGGAGGAGGAGGAAGAGGAACAAGGAGAGGCTGGAGGAAAAGGATGAGGAGGATGAAGAAGAAAAGGAAGAGGGGGAGGAGGATGAAGAGTGAGGAGGAGGAAGAGGAAGGTGGGGGAAAATTGAATAAATAAAAGGAAAAGAAAAGTACAAGAAGAGGAGGAAGAGGAGGAGGAGAGGAAGACCGAGAAAGAGGTGGAGAAGGAGAAAATGAAGCAGAAGGATGAAAGGGAACAGAAGAATATAAAAAAATACAAAAGTAAAAATGAAAGAAGAAGGAATAGGAGGAGCCAGAGATGAAGAAGAAGAAGAAAAGAAGAAACAGTAATTAATAATAAAAAAAATGAAGGAATAGAAAAGAGAAGAAAGAGAGGAGGAGACATTCAGAGAGAAGAGAAGAGGAACGAGTGAAGACGGGAGAACTGCCAGACACCCATGAGGAGGAGGAGGAGGAGGAAGAAGAGGAGGAGAAGGAGGAGTAAGGAAGAGAAAAAGGAAGAGGAGGAGGAAGAGGTAAAAGAGGAGGAGGAGGAGGAGGAAGAGGTGAAAGAGGAGGAGGAGGAGGAGGAGGAGGAGGTAAGGAGGTCTTCTGAGTCTTGGAACCAACTTCGGGAGGAGCACGGACTCAGTCAAGTTACTTCGACCGCCGGGGGATATTTCTGTGTAGGGAAATCGCGCGCGCACGCATCCATGCATGCTCATTTGGAGAGTCGTGTGAGTACCCACACACTCATCTGTATATATTATTACATACACAGAGGCACACACACACACACACACACACACACACACACACACACACACACACACACACACACACACACACACACACACACACACACACACACACACACACACACACACACACATACATACATACACACACACACATACACATACAGAGAGAGAGAGAGAAATAGAGATAATAGAGAAATAAAGCTAGAGAAAGAGCTAGAAAAAGAGCTAGAGCTAGAGATAAAGATAGAGATAGATAGATATAGAGATAAGTATAGAGACAGAAATATAAATAGATTGAAAAATAGGTAGACAGATAGACAGACAGACAGACAGACAGACAGATAGACAGATAGACAGAGAAAGCCAAACGCCCTCCCTTTCCATTCTTCGAAATACCGTGACTGGGCGATCGACGGCTTTAGAGGTCCTGTTAGGCCTCTTCCTTGTCACCTCTTATCTTCTCCGCCCACTCTCATCCACGCCGTTTATAGATCTAGACAAGGACTTTGACTATATCCTTTCATTTGGGCCTTTGTTCTTCGCCTTCCAGGGACGTTGTCGTGAGGTCACCTTGCCCACAAGCTTCAGAGAAGCTGACCGGACAAGACTCTTCTGTCGAGGTGTCCCCAGAAAAGGTCGTGTCGATAATTGCCACCTCGTTAAGGTCAGTGCGAGAATGACCTTCCAGTCATTTTACGAGAGTTCCTTCCAATTTTCTCTGACCTTTTTTCCTCTCTCGGCTTTTTTTAATAGTTTAATTTGATGGCTGTAGTAATATTCCTTCATTACCTGCCACTTTACTGCTGTAATTAACAGCACTACTCCTTGCAATATTGCTTCTGTTTCTCAGCCTTGAACAACGTCATTCACCATGGCCTCAAACCACGTGCTCCACTCGTGATTGACAGCTACCCTTCCGGATGAGAGCTCATAACTCGTTTTTAGACCGACCTATGGGTAATGCTGTGTATGAGATATGGAACAGCGTAGAGATGGTTTGGCTGGCGTGCTAAAGGTCCAGGTTCGAGTCCTTGCGAGAAGTTGATCCTCCTAAGGGTAGGGGGTCTTAACGGCAAGGAGCTCACGTCAGTGGGCGCTTAGCTTAAACTTAAACAGTCACCTTTGCCTTTTGTGTACGGACTGCCAGGGAAGTTATGCCAACAAAGGATGGTTACAATGCTGTCACAAGTAAAAAAAAAAAAGATAATAAAATAATAAAAATAAAATAAAATAAAATAAATTAAAACTATCTGGTACACCAACGTACCTAGAGCGTATGACGCTTTGCACAGTTTCTTATTTTATGTCTGATTTTTGTTGTTGAGGTAATAAGAAGTTCTGTGGCCATGAAAACTTTTGTAGCCTATGCAAACATTTCCTATTGTCCTCTTTCCTTCCCTCCCTCCCTCACTCCCTCCTTCACTCTCTCTCTCCTTCCCTACTTTCCTTTCTCCTTCCTTCCCTCCCTCCATCTCTACCGCCCTCCTTTCTTTCCTTCCTTCCTTCCTTCTTCCCTCCCTTACTTTCTTCCTCCCTCTTTCCTTCTCTACTCGGCCCCCTTTCCTTCTTTCCTCCTTCCCTCCCTTAATTTCTTACTCCTTCTTTCCCTCCATCCCTCTCTCCCTTCCATCTCTCCCTCTCTAGCCTCCTTCCTCCTTTCCTCCCCTTACATTCTTCCTCCTTCCATTCCTTCCTCACTTCCTCTCTACCCGCCCTCTTATCCTCCCTCCCTCTCTACCGTCCTCTTTTCCTTCTTTCCTCTCTACCTGCCCTCTTTTCCTTCCTTCTCTGCCTCCCTCTCTACCTGCCCTCTTTTCCTTCCTTCCCTCCCTCCCTCCCTCCCTCCACCTCTCCATTAACATCGCAAGAGACGAATGACTACCCTCGAGCGTAACAACTGGAGGAAGAGGAGGAGGGGAGGAGGAGGAGGAGGAGAAGAAAGGTGAAGGAGGGAAAGGAGGAGGAGGAAAAGGAGGAGGAAGAGGAAGAAGGACAGGAGGAGGAGGGGGAGAAGGGAGATGAGGAGGAGGAGGAGGAAAAGGAGGAGGAAGAGAAAAAAGAGGAGGAGGAGGAGAAGAGGGAGGAGGGAGAAGAAGAGGAGGAAAAGGAGGAGGAAGAGGAAGAAGGGGAAGAGGAGGAGGAGGAGGAGAAGAGGGAGGAGGGAGAAGAAGAGGAGGAAAAGGAGGAGGAAGAGGAAGAAGGGGAAGAGGAGGAGGGAGAGGAGGAGGGGAGGAGGAGGGGGAAGAGGGAGAGGAGGAGGAGGAGGAGGAGGAGGAGGAAAATGAGGGAGAAGAGGAAGAGGAGGAGAAGGAGCAGCAGCAGCAAACACTGACTATTGGTCTTTCTGAGAAGTGACGCTTCTGTCTTGGACTGAGCCTCCTCCTCCTCCTCCTCCTCTTCCTCCTCCTCCTGTCGGGCAGACAGACAGGCAGGCAGGCAACGGGGTCAGCTGATCTCCTTCCCCCCCTCCCCACCTCTCCCCACTCTCTCCCTCTCACTCTCTCACTCATTCACTCACTCACTCACTCACTCATGTACTCCTCCATGACGTCCCCCATTTGTACTCGGGTCTCTCTTTGCCTCTCACTCACGTAATACCTCCTCTCAGTCTCTCTCTCTCTCTCTCTCTCTCTCTCTCTCTCTCTCTCACTGCCTCTCTCACTAGCATTTTACACTCGCTCATTTATCTCACTATATACATTTCCCTTCCTCTATTCTCTCTCTCTTTCTTTCACTATCTTTCTCTTGATCATTTATTAATCTATTCTCCCCTCCTCTCCCACATCCCCCCCTCCAGCCTGCGGGCACCTCTCTCTTCCCCTTCCTCCCCTTCCTTCCTCTCCTTCCCTCCTCTCTATGTGTCCCTACTTCCCTCTTCCCTTCCCCCTGTCCCTTCCTGTCTCTCCTTCCCTCTCTCCCCCTCCTCTCTCCCCGTCCTTTCCTTCACCCTCCCTCTCTTTCCCTTCCTCCTTCCCTCCCTTCCTCTCCTTTCCTCCCTCCCCCTACCTCTCATTCCCTCCTTCCTTCCCTTCCTCTCCATTCCTCCCTCCCCCTCCCTCTCATTTCCTTCCTCCCCCTCTTTCCCTCCCATCCCCCTCCCTCCATCCCTCCCTCCCCCTCCCTCCTCCTCCTCCTCCTCTCTTCTCCCCCTCCCCCGCCCCTCCTTTTCCGACGCGCTCTCATTCGCCAGTCCCGGCGGCTCTGCAGCATAGGACTCCAGGCTGCGGGGGATGTTCAGGACTAAGAGAAGGAGGATGAGGATGAGGATGAAGGAGGGGGAAGGAGGAGAAGGAGGAGAAGGAGGAGGAGGAGGAGGAGGAGGAGGAGGAAGAGGAGGAGGAGGAAGAGGAATAAGCACAGTATGAAGAAGGGAGAAAAGGAAGGAGAAGAGGAGGCATAGGGAGGAGGAGAAGAAGGAGGAGGAGGAGGAGGATGAGGATGAAGGAGGAGAAGGAGGAGGAGGAGGAGGAGGAGGAGGAGGAGGAGGAGGAGGAAGAGGAGGAGTAGGAGGAGGAGGAGGAGGAGGAGGAGGAGGAGGAAGAGGAATAGCACAGTATGAAGAAGGGAGAAAAGGAAGGAGAAGAGCAGGCATAGGGAGGAGGAGAAGAAGGAGGAGGAGGAGGAGGAGGAGAAGGAGGAGGTGGAGGAGGAGGAGCTGGAGGAGGAGGAAGAGAGGAGGGAGTAAGAGTAGCAGAGGAAACGTTAGTCTGACTTTGCGGAAGTGATGCGGGGGAATGTTCTGCAAGATCACGGAGTGGACGGAGGGAATTGGGGGGGCGGCTGGGTGGTGGCAAGGGCTTTGTGTATACAAGGAAGAGAATGCAGAATAGGGCAAAAGAGATAAAGGTGGAGGAGGACGGGTGAGAGGAAGAGAAAGAAGAGAAGGGGGAATAAAATGAAGAGGGGAAATGAGGAGGAGAAATATAGGGAAAAGGAGGAAAAGTAAGAGGAGAAAGATTGAGAGGAGGAAGAAAAGTACGAGGAGGAGGAAGAGGAAAAGGAAGGGGAAGAGAGAGGAAAAGGGAAGGGGAGGAAGAGAAAAAAACAGGAGAAATAAAAAAAGAGAGATGGAGGAGAAGGATGTTGTAAGATGATTGAAGGGAATATTCAATCTTTTAGATATTTAGCGTGCACACGCGCGCACGCACACATTTAATACGGGACTGAACGTCCGACGTCTTCAGAAAACTCCCAAGGGACCTCCTATTGTGTTTGACCTCACAGCGGTCATTTGGGCCAAGCGCGTCTGAGATCACGTAGTCAAATCGAACCGAGCGGCTGGACACCTGTTCGAACATTGCCAAACTGCAAAATCAGCATATGAATATATATATATATATATATATATATATATATATATATATATATATATATATAGATACAGTATATATATATTACATATATATACAGTATATATATATGTGTGTGTTCCCACTTGTAAATATATAATCCACGCATAAATACTGAGTGTCCAGACTCAGTTCATACACTGTACATTGTAGAACCAAGAGTAAGGAGTAGATAGTAGAAAATAAATTGTATATAGCTAACTGTTTTGGCAACAGCCACCATGTGCATGTAAATAGTACCATTGGCAACCGCCAGAGTTTTCCTCGGCGAATACTCCGAGAATGTAGTTCAGTCTAGGCGAGAAGAATAAAAGACAAGACACAACTTTGTTTGTCTCAACGCCTCCAAATTTAATGTAAGCCACAACAACAAATCTACAAGTAGGAAAAGGAAGAGAGGAAGGAACAAAAAGAATAGGAGGAAGAGAAAGAGGGAAGGAGAGGAAGACAAGGAGGTGGAGGTGGAGGGGGAGGAGGAGGAGGGGAGTGGAGGGGAGGAGGAAGAGGAGGATGATGGAGAAAAGAACATAACCTCTCAGACCCAACGGCCCGTTTGACCTCGCGGGGACAAAGAAGAACACCTCGTCCCCCCCCCAAAAAAAAAAAAAAAAAAATCTGTATATATAAAATTTTCCGAGGCATGCGTATAACTAAGAGGTTCTCCCTAAAAACAAACAACCTTCTGAGGACGAGGTGGCCGGCCTCTGTTTGGTGAGGTCCTTTGTGTTCCTGTGTGGACATGACCGGGACACGGGCCTGACCCTAGCCGAGTTCTGGGAATACGGGACCAACACAGAACCTATACTTGTTCTCTTCCTCCTCCTCCTCCTACTCCTCTTCCTCCTCCTCCTCCACTTCCCTCCACTCCTCTTCCTCTCTCTCCTCTTCTCCCTGCTTCTTCTTTTGCAAAACCGGGACGGAAAGGTCACCCAATCATTATGCTCGTGTTTATATGTAACAGTGTTTGGTGTCTCCAAAGTCACTATTTTAGACCTCAAACGGCCAATTCTTGTGGTGCTCACACATACAGCACACATATATATGTATATATATAAATGTATATATATATATGTATATATATATATATATATACACACACACACACACACACACACACACACACACACACACACACACATACATATATATATATATATATATATATATATATATATATATATATATATTTGTGTGTGTGTAAGAGCTGTGTGGGCGTATGATGACGCCTGGGACCTTGTAATAAAAGAATGTACAAGAGTCCCACGGGAGACCGCGTGACCTCCCTTGTCTTCGGTCCCTCTTTCGCGTCACCGCCTCTAGAGTAAGTGAAGTCTACTTACACTTATGTAAAAAAAGATGATGATGAATAAATAAATGAATAAATAGAAAAATAAAGAAATAACAAGATTCACAAGAAAAAAATACTTAGTTGTGACCCTCTCCCACAAACAAGAAAACACAAATAATATTTATTACCAAATATTCAAATGCGCGCGCACGTCTGTGTGTGTGTGGCTGTGTGTGCGCGCTCATGCTTGTAGAAGCAGTTTGGAGTGTGGAAGAGGAGTGACGGGAAAGGGAAATGGGGAATACTGAGGTAAAGAGAGGGATGGTATAAAGGTAAGGTGGGTTGGGGAGGGAGTGAGGAGAATAGGTAAGGAAGGATAGGTAGGAGAATGGATGAAGAAGATTGAGGAGGGATAATGAGAAGGGAGGAGGGTGGAGGAAGTGTATGAGAGGAGTTAGAAAGAGTATGGGTGGAGGGAGGGAATGGGTAGGAAACAGATGAGGAGTCTGGGAGAGGTAATTAAGAATTTCAACTTCCATGAAGAAGAAACGGGGGAAGGTGGGAGGGAAAGGGGGAGGGGGAGGGGGAGGGGGAGGGAGGGAGGATAATGACGTAGGGGGACTTTGAAGATGCAGTGATACGTGGGGGGATGGGGGAAGGGGGAAGGGGAAGGGGGAGTGTAGGAGATGGGGGGAAGGTTTAATCAGCCTTCAAGGGTGAGGATAATGACATAGGGAGAATTTGGAGATGAGGTGATATGGGAGGAAGAGTCTGGGGGGGAGAATGGGGGGAATGGGAGATTTGTGAAAGAGATCAAGAGGATGGGGGGACTTCTGTAGAGTCGGGAGGAGGGATGGGGGAGGGAGATGGAGTGAGGGGGAAGGCAGGAGGGAAGAGGAGAGAGGGGGAGAGGCAGGAGGTACAGGGAGGAGGGAGGGGTGGAATGACTTATGGAGATGGGGAGAGGGGGACTTCTATGGAGTGGTAACATAGAGGAGGGAGAGGGAAGGGAGAAGGAGGAGAGAAGGGGAGGAGGTAGGGAGGGAGGGAGGGACACTAATGGAAGAGATGTGCAGTTTCATGGGGGGAGGGGGGCGGGCAGGCGACTATCTGGTCCATGGAAAGACACAAAAAAGGATCTGTGAACTTATGGTTCTTTAATTTGTTGAAGCAGAGACCAGGTGATTTCATTCAAAGACATTAAGGATCTTCTGGGACAACTTCATAACCTCTGAGGACGAGGAGGGTCGACACCCTTCCCATCTTCTCATGAAGGAAAGAAAGGACCGACGAAAAAAAAAAAAAAAAAAAAAAAAAAAAAAAAAAAAAATATATATATATTTATATATATATATATATATATTATACACACACATATATAGTATATATATATATATATATATATACATATATATATGTATATATATATATATATATATATATATATTATATATATATAAAGTTAGCCACAGGTCAACCCTAACCTTTCACCACCAACCCCCAACCTCCTACCTCAACCGACACCCAAACCCCAATCCCCCACCCAACCTCCCCCAAACCCCAACCCAAACCTCCCAGCCCCGTCCCAACCTACCCCAAATCTCACCCCAACCCAAACTCCCAACCCTAACACCAACCCACCCGTCTCCCCCAACCCCCAACCTCCCCAATTCCCCAACCTCAACCTCCCACCTTCATTTCAACCTTCATTCCCCAACCTCAATCCTGTAACCATCACCCACCACACACGTGATCCACAGGCTTGCACCATAGCGAGACTCCCCTTCTTGCTAACCTTGCATTTCCCACAACATACCCCTAACGCAGCATATTTCATGACAAACAGGATAGATACCCAATGTCACCAGACTAACTTATCAAAAGTCCTTTTATTATAACTGCCCTATTATATTACGCATAAACTAACATATATATAATATACCTAACAACATCCACTAACTATAGGACTAACCCTCATATATAAACTGACCCTAATGCATAGAATAGCGAGACTAACGCCTTTGCTTACAGTAACCTACTAACAACCTATATAACCTTTAACACACATGTCACGCAGTCAGAGGCTGGGTAGGTCAAGAGCCTACCGGCCAGTCGTCAGAGCTGGGCAGACCCAATAGGCTGCCAGCCTATTGTGCCCTAGGTCAAGGCCTGGCACTTATTGTAATCTGCCCACAGGGCCCATTTGTACCTTATCATATTTGCAAACCAGATTTGCCTCAATTGTTAATTAAGAGTAGAAAACTCCCGTTTTGGAGTTTATCTCGCCCGCATTAAGTCCTCCTTACGTAACCAACAAATCTATTTAACGGTTACACTAACCTATCCAACGGTTACAATCCCCCACCCCTAACACTAACCCCCATCCCAACCTCCCCCAAATCTCCCCCAACCCCCAATCTCATTCCCCCACCCCTAACACTAATCCCCACCCCATTATCCCTCAGATCTCCCCCAAACCCCCAACCTCCCCAATTCCCCAACCCCCTAAATTCCCCAACACCCTAACCCCAACCTCCCACCTCCATCCCAATCTATCCCAACCTCCCGCAACCCCAACCTTTACCCCTAACACCAACCCCCACCCCAACCTCCCCCAAACCCCAAACCTCCCCAATTCCCCAACCTCCAACCCCAACCTCGCATCTCCATCCCAATCTACCCCAACCTCCGTAACCCCAACTCCCACCCCGACCTCCCCCAAATCTCCCCCAAACCCCCAACCTCTACAACCCCCCAACCTCCCCAACCCCGAACCCTAACGCCCCCCCCACACGCTCCACCAAGACGAGCAAGTCTACCTGCCTGACCTAACCTGACCTGACCGCAAAGGAAATGTGAATGGAACCACGATGATGAATGAGAGAGGAAAGAAGAGAGAGGGGATACGAGGGGAGGGGAGGGGGAAACTGGAGCCGGGGGGGGGGGAGGAAAGCCACGCAAGTCAAAACACAAATATAGAAGAGGGGAGATGAGGCGTTGGTAGAGGGGAGATAGAGAGTAGATATGGGAGTAGAAGTTGAGGAGCTGGGAAGGGAATGTGGGTAGATGATGGTAAAGGCATATAGAGAAGAGAGGGGAGAATGGAAGGGAAGAAGAGGAAAAATGGAAGAAAATGGAGAGGAGAAAGAGGGTAGGGAGAGGGGGAGGATGATCCTGCAGAGAGAATTGAGGAATTATGTAAAAAAATTCAAAGATAAAAAAAAGTTTATGGGAAGAGGGGAGGAAGGAGAAAGAGGGGAATGGGACTTGGGGTATGAGGGGAAGAGAGATACGAAAGGAAAAAGAGTAGCAGGAAGAAGAGGAGGGCCGGGAAAGACCAAAAGGTCTCCTGTCGGCATACTCCGCCTTTGTAATCCTTTATATATATATATTTATATATATATATACATATATACACATATATATATACATATATATATATATGTATATGTATATGTATGTATATGTATATGTATGCATATATAAATATATATATATATACATATATATACATATATGTATATATATATATGCAAAGTAGACCACTTGGAAAAAAGAAACTAACGCAGCAGAGCGCTTTCGTATATTACATCTTCAGTCCAAAAGTAATGTATTTTTTGCACTGAAAATGTAATACACGAAAGCGCTCTGCTTCGTCGGTTTCTTTTTTCCAAATGGTCTACTTTGCATAAGTGAACACACGTACCCGTGTTCTTATTAGCACACACACATATATATATATATATATATATATATATATATATATATATACATATATATATATACATATGTATCATTTTTTCGTCTCGCACGCATGTATATCATCACTTTACTTTATATTTTTTTCTACTTCAGACATGGTGAAGACTTATTTTGTCATTGCTTATCATCAATAAAGTTCTGAAGAGAGCAAAGTGTGTTTTGATACTCGTATTTGTAAATGGTTAAATTATGCATAAAGAAGTTAGTATAACAGAGTAGAGAAACACTAAATAGTATGACAAACAAATCCAGGAAGGACCCCATAGAAACACTCCACGGAGCGCCAACAAAGTATCGTTAGCACAGAGAAAGAAAGAATAAAGAAAAAAAGAAAGAAAGAAAAAATATATACATATTCATGTACGTATATGGAGACGTGAGAAGCCAGGGGCAAATATAGAAGTATAGACATCAATACCATCAGTTTGGAAAACAATACAGACTGAATAACTAACAGATTGATAAACTGACAGAGAAGGTGGTAGATAGATACACGGACAGACAGACAGACAGACAGATAGACAGACAGACAAACGGACAGACAGACAGACGGACAGAGAGACAAGCAGACAGGCGGACAGACACAGACAAAGAGACAGATAGATAGACAGGCATGCACACAGGCAGACAGACAGACATAGACAAAGAGACAGACATACAAATAGACAGATAGATAGACAGGCATACAGACAGGCAGATAGACACAGAGACAGAAAATTGAGGAAATAGTCGATAAGATAAAGAGAAGAGACAGAAAACAAGAAGGATTACAAAGGATTACAAAGGCGGAGCATGCCGACAGGAGACCTTTTGATCCATATCTAGGTCGGATGCGAAAAAAAAAATCATATTAATAATAAAATAATAAATGAAAACTATGATAATGTAAATAACAAACAAAATAAATAAATAAATGCATAGGTATAGTTAAATAATAAACAAACAGGTAAATAGTAAATAATAAATTGACATATAACTAATAATAAATAAAAATCAGACAGACAAATGATAACAAAACAAAAACAAATAATATAAGATAAATTATAATCATTACAGCATCTTACTTAGGTATTTATCTAAATGATTCTTAAAGCTTCGAACTGAACTACATTGCACTACCTGTGCAGGAAGTTTATTCCATTCATTAACTACACGGTTGGCAAAGTTGTTTCTACCTACTTCCAAATTGAATCTATTTCCGGAGAGTTTAAGACCATTGTTTCTTGTCTGATTCTCATTCAATGTAAAAATTTGGTCACTTTTGATGTTGTCAATTCCCTTTAGAATCTTAAAGACCTGTATCAAGTCACCTCTGAGTCTACGCTTTTTTAGGGAAAACAGATTCATATGTTTTAGTCGATTTTCGTATGATTTATTTTTGATATTTGGAATCAGTTTTGTGGCTCGCCGTTGTACTCTTTCCAATCTGTCAATGTCTTTAATGAGATTCGGTGACCATACGGAAACAGCATATTCCAAATGTGGACGAACTAACGATTTATATAGCTTGTTAATGAGTGATGGACTTTTGAAATCAAAAGATCGCGCAATCAGTCCTAGAATCTTATTTGCTTTCTCAGAGGCTGAAATACACTGCTTGGATGATTTGAGGTCGTTACTGATAATTACGCCGAGAAAGGGAAGAGAAAAAAGGAAAAAAGACTAACAATTTGGCGGTGGAAATGGGAGTGAGGAAAGGGGCACAAGGACGGGGATGAGGAGGAGGAAGAGGAGGAGGAGGGGAAGGAGGAGGAAGAGGAAGAGAAGAAAAACCATAAGATTGGGATGAAGGGGGAGGAGGAGGAGGAGCAGGAGGAGATGAAGAAAGAGGAGAGGGAGGAGTAGGAGGAGAGGGAGGAGGAGGAGGAGGAGCAGGAGGAGATGAAGGAAGAGGAGAGGGAGGAGGAGGAGGAGAGGGAGGAGGAGGAGAAGGCTAGGGAAAAGGAAGAAGAGAGAGAGGAGGAGGAGGAGAAGGAGGAGAGGAAAAAAAATTAAGTCAGGAAAAAGACGAGAGGGAGGAGGAGGAGGAGGAGGAGGCTGTGGAAAGAGACGTTGTCTGAAATTGGAGAAGGAAGAGAAGGGAAAGAACCAAAAATACAGAACCAAGAAGAACAGAAGTGGACGAAGCAAATAAACGGAGGGGAGAGAGGACGAGGAAGAGCAGGAGGAGGAGGAGAAGCAAGAAGAGGAGGAGGAGGAGGAGAGACAGGAGGAGAAGGAGAGGAGGGAGGAGAAGAGGAGGAGGAGGAATAGGAGAAGGAGGAGAAGGAGGAGAAGAAGAAGGAGGAGGAGGGGGAGGAGGAGGAAGAAGAGGAGGAGGAGGAGAGGAAAGAGGAGGAGAAGAGGAAAGAGGAGGAGGAGGAGAAGAAGGAGAGGCAGGAGGAGAAAGAGGAGGAGAAAGAGGAGGAGTAGAAGGAAAAGGAGAGCGTGGAGGAGGAGGAGGAGGAGGAGGTGATGCAAAAGTGGGAAGGAATGTGAGAGCAATGGAGGGGAAGAGAATGTTGAGAGAAGGGGAAGAAATGGAGCCAAGTAAGGAAAACTAGATTAAAAATGTGTACATGTAAATCTTTGTATATATATATATATACATATATATATATATATATATATATATATATATATATATATATATACTAAAAACCCACTGTTGATTGGATTCAAGAAAAGAAATCGTTATTTCCTTTCTTTTCTTGAATCCAGTCAACAGTGGGTTTTTTAGTGTATTTATTAATGTGTTATGACATTACTGGACAGTGATATATATATATATATATATATATATATATATATATATATATATATATATATATATATATATATATATATATATATATGGAAGAATGGTGAGCTAAACACTGAGAACAGAGGGAGGACGTGGTATGGTCAGAGTCACCTGAGAAGTATAGAGAACGGATGAGGATATGGAGGCAGATGGAGGGAGAGGGACATGGCAAGGATGAAGTATATAATCTGTACATTTTCTGAGAGTATATGTACTTTGAGACTGTTCTGGTAAGGACGAAAAGTCAGTGAATAAAACTCCAACTGTTCTCTGTGTTTAACTCACCACCCTTCTAATCATATATATATATATATATATATATATATATATATATATATATATATATATATATATATATATATATATATATATCTGAATCTTGTAACCAACACGACATTACCTCAGTATCTAGTCTGTGCTCAGACACTTACATATGCTCGTGGAGTTTCGCTTTCCAACCCCCGATCCACTCCGTATGGAATTGAGTGACATCCCTATGGACCAGAGTCACGCAGCAGTATTTTATTATCAGAGATAACTCTCTAGAAAAAATGATCACCTGTATGTTTTACTCTCCTTCCTTTCCGCGACATTTTCCTTCAGCCTCTCCTCGAAGAAGACATATTACGCCTCTTCGGACCGGGAATAGAAGCGCTGGTTATCACCTAACAAAATATTCTCCGAAGCCCAGGCAGGGAGAGAACACGCGCCACACAGAGAACACAAAAAGCCTAACAACAGGAGGCGCTTAGCGTCACCCTTATCCCAGATGGAGGGAAGCCTGGGTCAGTGACGGTCACCGAGGGTCATGGGAATCGAACAACGGGGGCTTTGTTACGCACGGGGTGGGATCCAATTCAATCATGATACAGGGACATTTAACACAAATGATAATTGAAACAGGTTACCTTCTAGAGAAAAAAAAGATAAACGAATAAATAGATATATAGATAGATAGACAGATAGATTGATAGATAGGTAGATAGATAGAGATAGAGAGATAGATAAATAGGGAGAGAGAGAGAGAGAGAGAGAGAGAGAGAGAGAGAGAGAGAGAGAGAGAGAGAGAGAGAGAGAGAGAGAGAGAGAGAGAGAGAGAGAGAGAGAGAGAGAGAGAGAGAGCGAGAGCGAGAGAGAGAGATATCACAATCAAGGGTCCTACGTACAACATGTGAACTTAGGAAGATTTGTGGGAAGGTCCAAATTGAGACTCTGCAGACTAAGACAGGTGACCTTCTCCCAAAGAGCTTTCGTCTCGAAAACACAGAAATGTAGGATGCTGCAGTCAGCTTAGGTCAACATAGGTCGAAGCAAAATTGTGTGTAAACTGTGTTTCACTTGAAAATTTGGAAGGAAATTTGAGAGAAAGGAAGATAAATAAAGAAAGAAAGGAAGAAGAAGATAAAAAGAAGAAGAAAAGTAAAAGAAGAAGAAGAAGAAGAAGAAGAAGAAGAAGAAGAAGAAGAAGAAGAGTAAGAAGAAGAAAAATGTAAAATAAAAAGTAGAAGAAGAAGATGAAGAAGGAGAAGGAGGAAGACCTAGTGAACTCTTTCTTTGGGTGAAAAATTCTGAATAGCATTTATTTACTATCATTAGATTATAATGTCTATATGAATATATTTTCCTCATGTGTGGAAAGAATTACATACTCGCATACAAACATACACGTGTACATATACTGTACATACACACATGCAATTGACCCCAGCCATTCGTATGAATCTCTGTTTAGATTTTAATCTTGGGCAGGAGCTCAGTCCACCTAACCACGGCCTCGTCGAAGTCGAAGAAAAGTCGAAGTCGAAGTCGCCGGACGAACTTGAGACGCGCAAGAAGATTCTCCCTTCAGCCTCCACGATGTCGAACAA
>NC_134811.1:28953472-28963472 GCF_046742065.1 Oratosquilla oratoria | reverse complement strand
TCTCTCTTTCTATCACTCGCTCTCACTCTCTTACACAAACACACGCACTTACTTAAATGTGAGCTAGCGTGCTCACGTACACGCGCGAGCACACTTTTCTCATTCTGTTTATATACGTGTACGTTTATATGTGTGTGTGCATGTGTGTACGTATATACATATATATATATATATATATATATATATGTATATATATATACACATATACATACATATACATATATATATATATATACTGTATATATATATATATATATATATACATATATATACATACATATATATACATATATGAATATATGAGTGGTAGGGTGGTGAAATAAATACTGATAATCGTTGAAGTTTTATTTACTGACGTTTCGCTCTTCACATATCTTCTTCACACACTGAAGATCTGTTAGGAGCGAAACGCCAGTAAATAAAACTTCAACGATTCACGGTGTTTGTCCCACTACCCTACCACTCATTTTGTCGTTTATTCTTCAATATATATATATATATATATATATATATATATATATATATATATATATATATATATATATATATATACATACACAATATAAATACACACTATGATCCAAAATATTATTCCATGACTATCAATGGGGTTTTCATAGTAATTTACATAATAGTACTGTACGCTGTTCCTGGTTTGTTTAAAAATCTTACATTTTTTTGCTTGCTTAGTTTTCATATTAATTAACATACTTATTTTTCAGGTGCACCGCAATAATAGTCTTGGAATAAAAATTTACGGTTTTGATAAACTATAATGATAAATAAACTAATCAATTTGAAAATAATTATTTTAGATAACTTATATGACATAAATATACTATGTAACAACATACATGAATAAGATGTCTACAGAACCCTTAAACCCATGATTAGTGTTTGGTATATGAACCATTTTGTTTGATGACCTTAAAGATGCGATTGTTAGTGTTAGGATTTAGTGTTTTGATGGTAGAAGGCCGGATTGCCTTAGCAGTCTTGCGTTACCTCCTTAGACGTGTACTACTTGTCCTTCTGGTAGATCTCCCCTTTTTATAATGCTCCATAAGTTTTCGATGGGATTCAAATCAGGAGGACATGCTGGCCACTTCACCAAAGTGTCTCCTTTGAATCCTATCGAGTAGAGCAACTCTGTGGTTCTTTTAGCAGCATGTACTGGGGTCATTATCGTGGATAAAAATGACTTCGTTAAGCTCAGATAATGGAAACTTATCCAGTCAGTCAGATAGGATGCCTCTTATAAAGTCACTGTATGTAGTGAGAGTAATCTTTACAACTTCTGGGACTTTGACTGGACCAATTATCCTGTCTCCTATAACGCCAGCCCAAAACATGACTCCCCCACCCCATTGCTGGCAGGGCAAACGCGTTTGAGCGGGGTTGTCCTGAAACGCCCATTCTTTGTTCCAAACATCAGGACCATCTAGCGTGAATCGACAGTCGTCATTGAACAAAATATACTTGACATCAGTCTTCATGTGTTTCCTAGTCCATTTTAACCGAGCTTTTTTGTGTTTTGGGGTTAACAGAGGCCTGCATGTAGATTTTTTCTACTTCGCAACGGTACCAATTACTTTATTTCGGTTTGTTTTGTAGACATTTTGAATTCCGGCATCTGCAAATAACGTTTGAGATGGGAAATGTCTTGAGCTGTGACGAACCTCGGCTTGCGCACATTCTGATACTTGGAATTTTGTAAATATCTTCGAATTGTCTTCACATGATGACCTAGTTTCTTGGCCACTTCATCTGCTGACCTGCATTTACATATTTTTTTTATAATTTTGTTCTTCTCGCACTCTGTAAGATCTTTTCCAAGTCTCATCTTTTCAAACCAACATTTAGACTAAAAATTGTTCACCTGAAAAAAATATGTTAATATAAAAACTAAGAAAACTAGAGTATATATTTTATAAATAAACCAGGAATAGTATACTTTACTATCATGTAAATTATCATGACCATTCCTTCGATAGTTATTTTGAAATTGTAAAAAATTATCTTGGACTATTATCTCGGGTCATAGTGTATATATACATATATGTACACACACACACACACACACACACACACACACACACACACACACACACACACACACACACACACACACACACACACACACACACACACACACACACACACACACACACATATATATATATATATATATATATATATATATATATATATATATACTTATACATCGTTCTTTGTTTTCATTTATATATTTTGGCCCTGGGGCGGGAGAGGAGGGGGTACGTATTGACGAATGTCATAGAACTACACTGAGAGTTTCAACGGGCTCATGCTTGATCCTAGGACTCGGTAAACTTTTCCTCTATTATCTCTTACAGACCAGTTTTAAGTTAATGAATCGACACTTGGGAAAAAAGTAGTTTAAAATAATTAAACTAATCCCCTAAACCTCATTACCGGTGCCAAACCGTTTATGTATTAGTTAGATTAACGAGAGGCAGAGGTCACTGTATCCGTTCTTATTAGAAATATCCAATGCCGTGAGTGTCTTATTATAACTATTTAGTTTTGCGTCGCACAGAAAAACAAAACAAAAAACAAAAACGCGTACGTACCCCCGGAAGGACCAGCGGAAAATAACATTGGTATTCTTAAAAAAAATTCTTTCCTTATATAAGTCTTATATAAATCCTTGGAAAGGAAATATTTAGATAATGAAATATTTTTTTCTTATATAAATCTTTCCCTACCAAGGATATGTATATGATTTACATAAGGAAAGATTTTTTTTTGTAAGAATTCCACCGTAAGATTTTTGCAGTGATATTCTTAAAAATATCTTTCCTTCTATAAATCTTTACCTTCCAAGGATTTATATAAGATTTATATAAGGAAAGATTATTTTTAAGAATACCATCGTAAGACACATACAATCCCACGCTGGAAACCACACAGAGGCATAGGCCGAAGAAATCGCGGCAGAAGGACGCGTGGGTCACAGAAGATAAAGAAATAAATTAATAAATAAGCAGACAAATGAATGTGTAAATAACTGAAGAGATAAATGAATAAACAAATGCAAAAATCGATACAAATATAAATGAATGAATTACTGAATGAATATATAAACGAATGAATAGATAAATAAACAAATGAACAAATAGATAATTGAATACACAAATAGATAAATAAACAAATAAATTAATCGATACATATGTAAAATAAATAAATATATAAATAAACGAATAAACAAATGTTTAAATAGATGAATATACGAATAAACACATAAACAAAGAGAAAGATAAATAAGTGAATAAATAGATAGCTAATAAAAAATTAATAAACAGATAAACAAGACCGCGTGAAAATCGCGCGCGGGCTCACTGAGACTTCCTTTTTCCGCGGCGCGGACAACCCTAATCGATGACCGGAGATGACGGGTATGGCCGGACACGGAGGCATAGGGCTCTTGATCCAGGATCAAATGAACGAGGTCTTGTGAACCAGCACTTCTGTCCTTGGGGACGATGACTCATCGAAGAGGTCGAGCCTCACAAGTGGCAAAGGAGAGATCGGAGAGAGAGAGAGGGGGAGAGAGAGAGAGAGAGAGAGAGAGAGAGAGAGAGAGAGAGAGAGAGAGAGAGAGAGAGAGAGAGAGAGAGAGAGAGAGAGAGAGAGAGAGAGAGAGAGGGAAAGAGAGAGAAAGTGAGAGAGAGAAAGTGAGAGAGAAAGTGAGAGAAAGAGAGAGAGAGAGAGAGAGAGAGAGAGAGAGAGAGAGAGAGAGAGAGAGAGAGAGAGAGAGAGAGAGAGAGAGAGAGAGAGAGAGAGAGAGAGAGAGAGAGAGAGAGAGAGAGAGAGAGAGAGAGAGAGAGGGAGAGAGAGTATATATATATACATATATATATATATATATATATATATATATATATATAGATATATGACGTAAGCGGAATAGGAAACACAGGAGTCTTAGTCTTGAGTTTATTCCTGACTAGTTTCGCAAGTATGCTTTTTCAAAGGAATAGGTTTACAAACGGGCTGTGGGCATTATATACATGGGGTGGACCTCACCACCTCCCCGAGTTACCATAGTTGGTGACGAGTGTGAACATTACATTGTGGCTAACGTAAC
Source organism: Oratosquilla oratoria (assembly GCF_046742065.1). Classification (NCBI taxonomy): domain Eukaryota; kingdom Metazoa; phylum Arthropoda; class Malacostraca; order Stomatopoda; family Squillidae; genus Oratosquilla; species Oratosquilla oratoria. The sequence goes on along the minus strand of NC_134811.1, from coordinate 28,959,343 downwards.
AATGATGAAATTTACAATTAAATATGATAACACTAATAACAAAGAAATTAATAATAGTAAAAGTTATTAGTGTTATCATATTTAATTGTAAATTTCATCATTGTTACGTTAGCCACAATGTAATGTTCACACTCGTCACCAACTATGGTAACTCGGGGAGGTGGTGAGGTCCACCCCATGTATATAATGCCCACAGCCCGTTTGTAAACCTATTCCTTTGAAAAAGCATACCTGCGAAACTAGTCAGGAATAAACTCAAGACTAAGACTCCTGTGTTTCCTATTCCGCTTACGTCAACTTGTCAGAATGTCTCAACATATATATATATATATATATATATATATATATATATATATATATGTATGTGTGTGTGTGTATAAAATGATGATGATGATGATGATGATGATGATGATGATGATGATGTTGATGATGATGATGATGATGATGATGATGATACTGATGATGACGACGACGATGATGATGACATTGGTGATGGTGATGATGATGATGATGATGATGATGATGATGATGATGATGATGATGATGATGATGACGAGTACGACAACGACAGTGAGCATGATGATGATGATGATGATGATGATGATGATGATGATGATGACGAGTACGTCAACGACAGTGAGCACGATGATGGTGATGAATGATGATGATGATGATGACAATTAAGACGACAATAACTGCTACTACTATGATGATGATGATGATGATGATGATGATGATATCAATAACAATAATAACAAATAGCATTCTTCTTTCATTGGAGATAAGTTTCTGTTACCAGAAATGCATTGCGTGACTCTTGTCCGTAGGGGTAACCGAGACGAATTATCCTCGAGGCGACCTTCAACCTGGACCTAGTTTGTCCGTAGGGCTGACTAAAATCCTTGCGACGACTTCGAACCTAGTGAGCGTCTCTCAGCTCCTTAGAATCCACAGGCGGAAGGCAAGATAGAGCCTATGTGTATGTCCTTAGCACTAAGAGGGTTGAAAGAGCAACCACGAGCTGCTGAAAGAGATCGAGGGAGATTGAGAGATCGAGAGATCGAGAGAGAGAGGGAGAAGAGAGATCGAGAGAGATCGAGAGAGAGATCGAGAGAGAGAGAGAGAGAGAGAGAGAGAGAGAGAGAGATCGAGATCGAGAGATGTGGAGAGAGAGAGAGAGAGAGATGGAGAGATGGAGAGAGGGAGTGGGGGAAAAAAGGGGGATAGAGGGAAAGAGAGAGGAAAGAGGGGAGAGAGGGAAAGAGAGGGGGAGAGGGGGAGAGGGGGAGAGAGGGAGAGAGAAAGAGAGTGTACATGTGCATAAGGATCACAATTTCAATTTTCGAGATCTCGGGTTCCCTGGTGACCTCACTGTCCTACTTTTTTCTTCCTCTTCTTCTCCTCCCCCCTTCCCCCTGACCTACATATATGTCCAGCTGGCAAGCAGGCACGCTAATGTGTCTTCCTTGCTGCCTCCTACTTTGCTTGCTTCGTTTTATCTAGATTTAATTTTTCTTCCTACAACTATGATGCCTTGGAGCATTTCAAAGCTTTTGTTATTGAGAGGGTTAGGTTATGGAATTATGGAGATGAAGGGACGGCCCCTGGACTGAAAGTAGATCCAGTCGATCGTGACTTCCTTTAGTTTGGAGTTATCTTTCAGATGTGAAAAAGTCTGGTGTTTTTTGCCCCCAACTCCCCTTGCTCTCCATTCCATTGCGGGGGATTCATATAGGAGGAATGGGAGCAAAGGGAAGAGAAAACTAACATATATCTATTTCTAATGTCTCTAAGAAAAGATTTGCAGCTATTGCGCTAAACGGTGCCCCATAGGGAGACCATAGTGTTGTCTATATTCTTCTTGGTTGAATGCAAAGGGATCGAAGTTAATGAACAGAGAAACTATTTGCAAATAAATGATTTTGGAATGGGTAGTTCATTGTCGTCTAACTTTTCTATTATTCTTTTTGATAGTCTAGTGCTCCATTTGTTGGGATATTTGTAAAGACACTAGATATAGACAATATAAAAAGAATAATAGGCAGATACACCACATGGCTAAGGTATGTAGACGACATATTAATCATGACATCCAAAACCACAAACATCCAAAACAAAGTCCGATTACTAAATAATTTACACGAAAAGATGAAGTTCACATTAGAAGACGAACAAGAAGGGTGCTTATCATTTTAAGACACAACAATTATTAGAATAGATTTCGGGCCAAAATATAAAGTACACAGAAAACAAAACCAACAAAGAAGATATTATTCACTATCTATCTGGTCACAGTGAAAGAATTAAATCAGTTATAATCATTGGATTCTTCCTACGCGCATACAGAATATGTTGCACAGAATATATAGAATACAAAATAAAGAACATAGTTTCAATATTTTAAAAATTAAAATATCCAAAGAGATTAATTATACAGTCAAAAACGAAAGTACAAGAACTAATGGAAAGAGCAACAAATAACAAAGAAAAAAAAGAAAATAATAAGAGCAATATATTAGTAATTTCAAACTCTTCTGCAGTCACAAAATTAAGAAAATGTATATAACAAAACAACATTAGAATAATTACAAACACAAGACAAAGAATAGGCACAATAATAAAAAACAAAACAACAGATTTTAAAAATGAAAATAGCATTGTGTACAAAATCCCCTGCATCGGGTTTAATCGGTTATACTATGGAGAGAGTGGAGATCATAAAACGGACACAGCAACACAAAAACGACGTCAGATCACACAACACAGGACACTTACCAAATTGAAAAAGCATAGAAATACTACACGAAGGCCTCAATAAGGAAACGAGAAAAAGTGTAGAGGCTGCAGAAATGAGTAAAAATAATTCCAATAACATCCGAGGAAGATTCGTCACAAGGTCTCTCCCAGCGGAACCACAAGCAATCAACGATTGGAGGAGACGAAAAAGAGGGAGGAACAAACAACACACGTAAAATATATTTAACTGTATATCTATTCTCTGTCGATAATAAAATTCAAAGCCCTTCTCATGCTTCCATTTCCTCTATTTTCTGAAATATGTCACGATTATTATACACACACACACACACACACACACACACACACACACACACACACACACACACACACACACACACACACACACACATATATATATATATATATATATATATACAGTATACACACACATATATATATATGTATACACACACACACGCACACACACACACACACACACACACACACACACACACACACACACACACACACACACATATATATATATATATATATATATATATATATATATAAATATATAAACAAACACACACATATATGTGTAGTAAAACCACTTGGAAAATAAAATGAAAGGTGACCGAACGTTTTCGTCTATTTAAGACATTTTCAAAGGTACAGAGTAAGGTAGTAGTGACATTATATATACAAAAGAAGCACATTAGGGGGGAATTAGTACAGGTCCAATAGTGACCTCACTCTCTCAGCACTGCCGAACGTTTGACCCGGTTAACGTCAAAATTTTTATATGTTACAAAGTTATCTAATTTATACATTCCCATACTCATATTCATGTAGTTCTCAAACGAAGCTTTTATATAACATGATTCTATGATATTCCTCTCCTTAATGTCCTTACTTAAGACAATTTTCTTTGTGTTATCCCAATCAATGCAATGGTTAAAATCCCTTAAATATAAAAACAACCCACTTGAAACTTGCCCTGTTCTGATGTTATATTCATGTTGGTTTATTCTCAATTTTAAATCCTTGCCTGTTTGTCCAATATAATTAAAGTTACAATTTTTGCAAGGGATACTATAAACACAGCCTTCATTACAAGCAGGTGAATTTTTAATCAACCTGTTTTTAACAGTGTTGTTATTTTTAAAGACAACTTGGACACCAAATTTATTAAAAGTACGAGTTAAACTAAAAAAAAATTGATGAAAAGGGAGGGTTAAAATATTCTTAAAACTGAATTGATGATTATCAGTAACACTATGAAAATATTTCTTTGCTGTGTTTTGAGCTACGTCAATTAAGTGTTTTGGTTATTTTAATTTACTACCAATGTCATAAATGGTTTCAATTTCTTGGTCTAAAAATTCTGGGCAACAAACTCTAAAGGCCCTTAGAAACATTGAGGTAAATACTGACACTTTAGTCTTAAGATGGTGATAAGAATAATAATGAATATAAGAAAGGAAATTGGTTGGTTTCCTGTAAACATCTAATTTAAACTTATTACCAAATCTATAAATCATAACATCCAAAAAAGGCAGACTATTGTTCTGTTCAATTTCTTTTGTAAATTTAATTGATGGTACCAAACTGTTTAACTTTAATAAAAAATTGTCTAAAGATTGGTCAATAGGCCACATACACAATACATCGTCAACGTATCTATGCCAAATGACTTTGTAAGGAATAATTTTAGGCAAAATATCTCTTTAAAAAATTCCATATACAAGTTGCTTATATATATATATTATATATATATATGTATATATATATATATATATATATATATATATATATATATATCAGAGAAGTGTAATGTCGTAGAACAATTGTAAATTAATACTTGTCTCCGCGATCAGAATATTAGATTAGAAAAAAATATATATATCCTTATACTCGTATTTAGACCGCTTTCTGTGATCCTCTTCAGTAGATAAGTACATGAGGTGGAGTAGTATAATATATATATATATATATATATATATATATATATATATATATATATATATACATGTATCTATATCTATCTATCTGTCTACATGTATATATATATATATATATACATATATATATACATATATATATACATATACATATATATATATACATATATATATATGCACAAGTATCACAAATCACACGTGACTACGCCGATATGCTGAATACCACAGGGAAAAGAAAATTCTTGGAATCCGAGCGCTTTCGTGATATTTGTTCACATCTTCAGGGATTAAAATAGAATTAATAAGTACAGAGTAAGATGAGATATATATACACATGAGAGAGGTTTGACACATGGAAAGGGCTACCATTTAAGCTAATTATATCAGGTCAGGTCAAGTCTTGAAGGGCAGGGGTGGGTGACCTTATTCCTTACAGTAATTATCATATATACTCTTAACAATAAATGGATCAAGTTTGTATAAACCTAAATTGTTATTGAGGAGTTTTTTATAGTCATGTTTGATGATACAAGATTCTGAAAGAAATATTATAGAAATATAGAAAGAAATATTATAAAATCTTGTATCATCAAACATGACTATGAAAAACTCCTCAATAACAATTTAGGTTTATACAAACTTGATCCATTTATTTTTAAGAGTATATATGATAAGTACTGTAAGGAATAAGGTCACCCACCCCTACCCTTCAAGACTTAACCTGACCTGATATAATTAGCTTAAGTGGTACCCTTTTCATGTGTCAAACCTCTCTCATGTGTATATATATATCTCATCTCACTTTGTACTTATTCATTCTATTGTAATCCTTGAAGATGTGAACAAATATCACGAAAGAGCTCGGATTCCAAGAATTTTTCTTTTCCCTGTGGTATTCAGCATATATATATGTATATATATAAATATATATATGTATATATATATATACATATACATATACATATATGTATATATGTATATATATATGTATATATATACATATATATATTCATACATATATATTATATATATATATATATACATATATACTCACTTCAGGATAAAATCTAGAAGATATGTAGTTTTAGAATAAAATTGAAGAGAAATAAGAATAAAATTAAAGAAAATATTAACTCTAAATTAATTATATTCAATTAGTAGCAAAAAC
>NC_134811.1:28948472-28950972 GCF_046742065.1 Oratosquilla oratoria | reverse complement strand
TTATATATTCAATCGTATCTGAAGGCAAATTATTATGTTCAGTTACAAGGTGACATGGCGCCATGCCGTAGGCTCTTCGTGGTTCTCACACAAAGATGGAATGCCGTTCGTACCGGGTGGTACTTTTCCTTTTACTCACACTGCCGACAGGCGATTTTATTAACTTCTATGGCACTCCTTTAGTAGTGAAAGGCGAGTTGGTACCTTATGTGCCATAGGACGATGTTCTTATTATTTTGGATGTCGCCAGGTTATTCTATCCATCTCTATGGATTCTATTTACTGAACTTAAGTGATACAGAAAGAACGGAAAAGTCTACGGTATATTATAGTCAGCTTTCACTATTACAAACTCTGGTGGTGAGGTTTAAACGCCAGGAAGCGTTGAGTAGCTGCGAGCAAAGACTTCACCCTTGCGATATGGATAATGTTGGGGGACAGGTAACCAAAAGTTACTGCTGGAAATAGGACAGGAGCGCGGCACTAGATGAATCAATAAATGAATATACAAATAAACCAAGAAATAAATAAATAAGTTAACATACAAAAAATGAGCAGAGAAAGAAACGATTGAATTAATAAATGGGTAAATCAAGGAAAAAAGAAACAAACAGGCAAATAGTTAAACTAATGTATAAACGAACAAATAAAAAACATGATCAAATTTGTTTACATTATTCGAATTTGGTTCGAAGTCCTGTTGACCTAAGAAGCTCTTGCAAACCTTATTCGCTCTATTATTGACCTCATATCTTCCCGTCTGACGTTGGTCGTGTTGTTGTCAACCCAATGACAACCTATGACACGATGATTCCGGACCTTACCCTAACGCTCGTTACACACTTAGCGTTTTTTTACCGAGCGTTTTTTTTACCGCTGCCGCCGTACCAGTAGTGGCGCGTAGGAAGCTATTGCGAGGGACACACTGAGCGGCAAAATGGACGAGCGTTTTTTTTTTTTTACCGCCGACGGCAGCAATGCAGCCGCTCACTGCCACTACATTCGACGTTTTGCACGGTGGTCAGTGATCAAATGTGTGGCGTGGGTGAAAAAAACGCCAAGTGTTTTTCCCGCTACATTATGTTAGAGCGGCAGCGGTAAAAAAACGCTCGGTAAAAAACGACAAGTGTGTAACGAGCGTAAGGCTGCGTTGTGAGTTCGTTTGAGCAGAAACGACGTCGGTTACAATCTTTCGTTTTCTTTTAATCTTCAGAAATCAAATTACCTTTGGGTCTTATATTGAGAAACTGAATGACAAAATTAAATGAGATAAATCTTTACGAATGTTAGATAGATTGATAAAATGTTCTTGGAATGCTGTAAGCAAAATCTTCTTCTAGTTAATGAAATTTACAGCATGTGGCGTGTAAACGCAGCATAATCCGTCTATGTATTTGAATACTTTTGTGATCATTTTTGTATTTCGAAAATCCAAACACCATCTTGATTTTTGAATGTTTATATTCTTCTTATTTTCTTTTCTCGGTTAGTTTTTTCTATAATCATTTACTCATTCGTTCGTTTATTAGTCAATTTATTTATTTATCTACTTGTTCATCTATCTTGTTATTCTTTATGCTCAATTTCCTCCTCACCCAACAGTAATTCAATTAATCAATTCGTCAGTCAGTCAGTCAGTCACTCACTCACCAAATCAATCAATCAAACACTCAATGAATTCATCAATCAATCAGTCAATTGATCAAACATTCAATTTCTCAGTAATTCACTCACTTGATCAATCAATAAATCAATCAACAGATCATTCACTCATTAACTTAATCAATCAATCAACCGAAACACCAACCAATCAATCAATCAATCAAGAAGTCTTGTTAGGGCACAGCCACACGCACTCTTTCCCTCCAGACCTAAGAGTCTCTCCTGTCAAGATCTCAGACAGACACCCGATCCATTTTTGTCTTCTTCGGGAGGGCAGATCCGCCCCACGTGGACGAACCCCTCTCCCACTCCCCTCCTCTTTCACGCTGGGTCATCTCTCTCGGAGATGACCCTGTGGGCAGGGTCCCTGTCCGTTGAACAGTTATATATCTTTAAAAATTTTGATTTATTTGAAATAATATCAAGAGATATTTAGTTGTACTGATGAATAGAAATGATAAAAAAGTTAACGTAATCATCATAGATAACAAAGACAAATAAAACAATAACAATGCAAATAAAACATAAAAACAGCAGCTATAAGAATACAATAATAGAAACGTTAATACTGAAAATGACAATAAAATCAGGTTTTTGAACTCCGAGAAACTTAGATCCTGCAAGATGAATTTGGATATTATATTCATAGATGACTATCTGTTCCTTTCTAGAAGAATCTAGGAATAAAGCTTCCTATATCATCACTGATCAACTTATAATTTGGTTTAATGAGAAGATAGCCCAGCGACGGGCGAGTTTGCTATGAGCACAAGACCATTATCACTGCATTTTCGTCGCGGCCTTCTGCGCATGCGCGGGACTGGGTAGAGAGATGCCA
>NC_134811.1:28933472-28938472 GCF_046742065.1 Oratosquilla oratoria | reverse complement strand
CGTAAATACATATAGCAATAAATCTAGATATAGCCATTATAGCCCATTAGGACAAAGGTTAGAATCATCTGGAGCCTCCACGGTCCTTCGTTGGCAGGACGCCAATCCACCAAGCATAGGCATTCAATGCCGATTTTATGGCGCGCTGTTGTAGTGAGCCTGCATGAAAATATAGTGTCTATTCAAGTCAACAGAAAGCCAACTACAGTGTGTATCATTTGAGTCAAAGGTTTTTGTATGCATTAACACACACACACACACACACACACACACACACACACACACACACATACACACACACACACACACACGCACATAGAGTATATATTTATATGTACATCCACATAGGGTGTGTGTTTATATGTGTGAGTGGATGTCTTTGGGTGAAGTGCATGTATGTGCACGCACATACATTAGCTACATGATAAATGACATAGGGAGCAATACAAACTTATTCGCTGACGATAGCAAGATTCCGAAAAGAATGAAAATGACGAGCATTATATATTACTGCGGAAGGTTCTGGATAAGGTTTATGAATAGGATCAAGAATGGAAGATGAAATTCAATACATACATACATACATACATACATACATACATACATATATACATACATATATACATATATCAAAGGGTTTTTCCATCTTACCAGGGAGGTAGCCAAAATCAGAAGGGATAATTCCGCTCCCACCCATTCCACTCCCATCCAACTCCCCTCCTTCCCTCTCGTCTTAGCTCCTCGTGGATGACGGGTCATCCCTGTATCTCGCCCATTGCCCTGGGTTAGAAGCAATGCAGAAATTCAATACATAGAAATGCAAAATTATGGAAGTGGGTCCATCATAGAACTATACGGTGAAAAAATGGATAATAAGAAATGTAAAGGAGGGAAAAGACATAGAAATTGTAAGTATTATCTATAAAAAAAAAAAAAAAAAAAAAAAAAAAAAAGGAAAACAATATATTATAAAATATTTTTCAGCATGAATGGCATTTCATTACATAAATGAAATTAAGATGAAAAAAATGGCAATCTTATACGCCCCAAACAAGAATAGGCCACATAATACTCAAGACCAGTATACCGGGAAAAACATATAAATTGTTGACGACCATAGAAGGGGTATTTCATCACATCGATGAGAATATGACTAAATATATAAAAAATCTGATTCACCTTAGATTGGAATATGCCACATGAAAATGAAGATAAAAAAACATAAACAGCAGATTGTAAAAGAGAGCAACTGGAATGGTCCATAGCCTGGTTGATAAGACATAAAAGGGGAGATTAGAAACACTGGGGCTACCAACATTGGAAGAGTGAAGAGGAAGAGGTAGTAAGATACTTATATCTAGAATAGAGAGAGGAATAAAAAATAAAAGAGAAGAAGAGAAGATATGTTAGTGAGGGATGAAAGATAAGAGAATTTAGTTAAAAAAATAGGATTGCTTAAAAATAGCTACGAAACATTGGTTTCCAAATAGATGCGTTGATTTGTGGAACGAATCAGAAGACATTGTTCAGTCAGATGCTGTAAATGAATTTATGGCAATATAGATTCTTCCAAATGACTTCTACAATGAGCACAGTTCCAGTTTCGTGTATTGAAATTAGGTAAATACAATAAGGTAAACACACACACACAAACACACACACACACACACACACATACACACACACACACACACAGCAATGGGTACATGAGGAGAATCAGGTTTTTAAGATTCAGTAGAAATCCCTCCTCAGAGGCTGACCCATTTGGTCTTAGGCTTAGTCATGACTCATTGCAGTCATGGAGTACAGAGAAAAAGAGAAAGAGAGAGAGAGAGAGAGAGAGAGAGAGAGAGAGAGAGAGAGAGAGAGAGAGAGAGAGAGAGAGAGAGAGAGAGAGAGGCCTTCTGCATTGCAGTATCTCGGAGGCTGACTCTATAATATTGTCGAGAAATATCATATAATCATCGGATTTCGATAGTAAAGGTATTTTGATCCACTTTGTTGTCTGATCACGAGTAGTATGTCTCTTGATGTTCCTTTGTTTTGATTTGTGTTTGGAGAGTTTCTCTCCTGTGTGAGTCTTCGCTTTATTATTGTGGGAACTAAATGTATGTGATAATGGCCAACTTTGGAGCCTGGCTTTAACTTGGGCGTTTATATAGCCTTTTCTTCCTTGCTTTATGACTTGAGAATCTAGGTCGATCTATACACTAACACGCATGCACGCACACACACGAGGACACACACACACACACACACACATACACACACACACACATATATATACTCACACACATGCACACACACACACACACACACACACACACACACACACACACACACACACACACATACATACATACACGCGCGCGCGCATATACTCACACATATGCACACACATAAACCCACACACACACACACACACACACACACACACACACACACACACACACACACACACACACACACACACACACACACACGCATGTGCTCGCAAATTGGGAGACACAATTAGTGTGTGTAAAGTATGTGCTTATGCATGTGTGTGTGTGTGTGTGTGTGTGTGTGTGTGTGTGTGTGTGTGTGTGTGTGTGTGTGTGTGTGTGTGTGTGTGTGTGTGTGTGTGTGTGTATGTGTATGTAGGGTGTGAAAAAGTGCCTCACTCTTGCAGGATGATAACATGTCAAATGCGGTCCTGCGTTCCCGTAGATTTTTCAACGAAACTCAAATCTATGGCGTTTGAACGGAGATTAGGTATTCGTGTGATGATCAAAGTAAAAGGAGACTGTGTATGTGTGCGTGGGTATGTATGTATGTATGCATATTTGTGTATGCATGTACATATGTATGGATTATGTGTGTGTATGCAATATATATGTATATATATACGTGTGTGTATGTGTATGTATCTGTATGTATGTATGCAGTCGCGTGTGTGTGCAAGTATGTGTTCATACTTTTCTAATTCTATACATCCACGTAACCTCAACCACGCTTCTTAAACAATTCTTTTCAAAGACATTTATAGTCTTTCTTCTTTCTTCAAGTTCCGAGTTCTGCCTCACACAGTGACGTGGACAGAATCCTTCCCTTGCAGAATCTTTCCAGGTAAAAGAATGAATTACCAGGTGAGCTGCGGAGATTATAAGTGAAGATTCTGGACTTGTTCTTGAGACTGAGCTGAATGTCAAAGTTCATAACGAATTAAGCGACAGGAAAGGGGTCAGAGTGCCAAAAGGAAGTGACAAGGAGTGGTGCCAGGCAGAGGTGGAGGGAGGGAAGTGAGTGAAGTAAGGAAGTGGAGGGACTGGAGAGAGGGAGTGGAAGGAGGAAGTGGAAAGAGTAGGGGAGGAAGTGGAGGGAGGGAGCAGAGGAAGTGATTGAAATCGGTGAGTGGAAATAGGGGAGGGAGGGAATGGAAGCAGTGAGTGGATGAAGGGAGTGGAGGGGGGAATGGTGAGAGTGGAGGGAGTGGAGAGAGTGGAAAGAGTGGAGGATGGGAGTGGAGGAAAAGAGTGGAGGGAGTGCAGGGAGGGAGTGCAGGGAGGGAGTGGAGGAGGGAGGGAGGGCCAGAAGGAAATGCTGGGGGAAAAGTTCCGGGAAGGACTGGAGGTAAAGAGTGGTATAGAAAATATTTGATTCATTTTCTTTCGAGGAATTCAATGTATTTTTTACTTTATTCCCGAAGACTCCTGCTAATCCTTTCAGTGCCATGAAGCTTTGGATTTTTTTTTCTTCTGCTTTTGGCGAGAACCATAAGTCTTCTTGATGACGAACGCAAACCCTCTCCCTCCCCTCCTCCCCTTCCCCACCCCCCACTCAAGAGAATCGTCTAGTACCGGCCGAAGTACGGTGAGGAGCCTACGCCAGGAGGGGCTGAGCACCTGCGGCCGAATCCTTCACCTTTCTCCCTATCATGTGCTTTTTGGACTGTTGGGGCATGTAACAGTGCGGGATTCGAACCCACAACTGAATGGATGGGAAAACGACACGCTGCATATTTCGCCATCGGTGTTAGAATCAAATATCTGAAAGGCACACCTTAGCGGGTGGGGTTTGTTTGTTTTGATGGTCGTGGTTTTGGAAATAGGGTTTTGGCCCACGTGCATAGGGTCACGCACACGCGCACACAAGTTTGGGCGTGTGTACACACGCATATACGTTCAAGTATTCGTATATATTATGTATTATGCACAGACGTATATTCATTCTGAGTAATACACACGCGTACGCATGATTACATTTTTGCACACACACACACACACACACACACACACACACACACACACACACACACACACACACACACACACACACACACACACACACACACACACACACACACGTCACATCGTTAATTTGTAAGGATTATCGATGTATTGCGTTTTTACAGTCGAGGTGAATATATGACACAAGTTGGCGAAAGGAGGTCGTCGAGCCTGAGCGATATTTCCCAGAATATTTTGATTGATTCCTACCTCGATTTCACGGAAAAGAGAGAGAGAGAGAGAGAGAGAGAGAGAGAGAGAGAGAGAGAGAGAGAGAGAGAGAGAGAGAGAGAGAGAGAGAGAGAGAGAGAGAGAGAGAGAGAGAGAGAGAGAGAGAGAGAGAGAGAGAGAGAGAGAACGTAAAGATAGAGAGGAAGACAGACACTCAAAAGCCGAATGAAATTGTCATATAACCGCTCTTTAGCGCCTTTTTGATGTTATGGAAATTGTGAGCGGTGCTGAATAACAAGTTTTATGTATTTTGATTTATGGAAAAAAATACGAAAACGTTAAAAGTAATTTGGAAGATGGACTCTGTCATGGCCTTTAGTGTTCTTTGTTGTTTCGATAGCACATCTATGTCTTTTCGCTGCTGAAGTTACTCACCATGTGAAGTGTTACAGGACTAACAGAAGCTCTCCACCCGTTGAGGAGTGATTTATATCTTCGATGATTTTATTCTGGCTAAAGTTAGATGATTTTCACACAGAGATCCCACTGTCGGAATGAAAG
>NC_134811.1:28925972-28928472 GCF_046742065.1 Oratosquilla oratoria | reverse complement strand
AGTTGAAGGGTACGAAAGGGAGGGAGGGGGTGGGTTAAGGAAGGAACGCGGAATAATGTAAGGTATAAAATTGTTGATTTCCCGATCATGTTTGTACACCCTGAAGAAGCTCTGTTAAGAGCGAAACGTCAGCTAATAAAACTTCAACGATTCTCGGTGTTTATCTCACCACCCTGCCACTCATATATATATATATATATATATATATATATATATATATATATATATTATAAATATATATATATAAATATATACATATATATATATATATATATATATTTGAATATCTAGGGAGCAGATTCTCTTGTATGCATGTGTTGTTAAAGTCGACAGCATTAAGGAGGTTGTTAATCTTCTTATGGGTATTCTCCAGCTTTCTAACCAATAATCTGCTATTTGGAGGGTGGACATAAACCAAGTTGCCAAAATGATTCATTTATTCAACGTTTCGTCTGCAAAGAGACATCTTCAGGAAAATCTGTAACATAAATATTACCGACATACAGTAATAAAGAAAAAAGATGTTAACCTAAACAAAAATTCACAATTATGGAAATAGATATCAATAAATCAGCAATAATTCAAATCCTATCTCGATACATGGGCCGTTGGGGACCGCTACTTACAAAAATTAAAGGTCCAAAGAAATGACGAAGGAAATCGTCGGTTGGTGACTTATATATACGAACCTAGCCGGCTTGGGTGGTGGAAGGGGTAGTGGGGGAAGGATTAATGGGAGGGGTTGACTTCTCCTTATGACGGGAAGGAGAGGGTCGGGGAGAGGGGGGTTGGGGGTTAGGGGGTTGTGAGGTCAGTTGGGGGAGGATGGATGGAGTGGGTGGGAGGAGATGGAGGGGGGTTGGGGCGTATTGAAATAGGGTGTGGTCACGGGTGGTGGTGGCTTCACTGCATTGTTAAACAAACCAATGACGGAAATCAAGTTGCTTTGGATATTTATGATAGGGCTATATTCCCTTATAAACATAGCTTCTAAAAGCTTAAGTTTATTTGCATCCCTATTGCTTGCTCCTCCCACCCACTCCATCCATCTTCCCCCCAACCGACCTCGCAACCCCCTAACCCCCAAACCCCCCTCTCCTTCCCGTCATAATGAGAAGTCAACCCCTCCAACTAATCCTTCCCCCACTACCCCTTTCACCACCCAAGCCGGCTAGGTTCGTATATATAAGTCACCAACCGACGATTTCCTTCGTCATTACTTTGGACCTTTAATTTTTGTAAGTAGCGGTCCCCAACGGCCCATGTATCGAGATAGGATTTGAATTATTGCTGATTTATTGATATCTATTTCCATAATTGTGAATTTTTGTTTAGGTTAACACCTTTTTTCTTTATTACTGTATGTCGGTAATATTTATGTTACAGATTTTCCTGAAGATGTCTCTTTGCAGACGAAACGTTGAATAAATGAATAATTTTGGCAACTTGGTTTATGCCCACCCTCCAAATGGCAGATTATTGGTTAGAAAGCTGGAGAATACACATAAGAATATATGTGTATATATATGTATAATATATATATATTATATATATACTTTATATATATATATATATATATATATATATATATATATATGTTGAGACATTCTGACAGGTTGATGTAAGCGGAATAGGAAACACAGGAGTCTTAGTCTGAGTTTATTCCTGACTAGCTTTGAAAAAGCATTCCTACGAAACTAGTCAGAAATAAACTCAGACTAAGACTCCTCTGTTTCCTATTCCGCTTACATCATATATATATATATATGTGGGTGTGTGTATGTGTATACATATAAATATATAGACAGAATCATAACAAATGATAATGGTGGTAATAGAATTTATCTTCCATTTCTGGTCATGGTTTTTATCGGAGCCTAGAGTTGTATATAAAACCCTTTGAATTGATGTAATTTAGTACTTTTGGACAATATCACTGCATAACGACCATACACGGCCAATTAATTTTCCCTCGGTTCGTTGTGGACAGCGAAACCCTTTCCGCATTTCCAATTCTTAAGACCCAAGAGCAGTCAGAGGGTCCACAGTGCGGCCAGCGTGGTGAGAAAAGAAGAATTGTGACAGTTTTAGTAGCCGGGTGGTGTTTTACGCAAGATTTACGATTTTTTTTTTTAGATACAATGCTACGTTTCTTGACGGGGAATGCCAAGAAGCCTCAACTTATAGAATCATATTGCGTGACTGATCCGTAGAGGATGTTAGAGAAGCCCAAACGTAGACCTCGGTTTTATCTCCGAACAGCTTTCGAAGCCTTCCACGTTACCTGGACGCCCTAGCACATAGGGCAAAGGTAACGGTTCCGCCTTAACTTTGTGGAAGCAGTTACTCGAGGACGATGTGGACCTTGTCCTCGAGGCGAGACCTGGCCCGGATCGAGTTCCGGCCGACGTCATCAGGGTTATTGGATGTCCGGAAGAGGCGAGAGAGCACTGGACACAAAGGAACTCCATTTGCAATTCAGAACCGGTCCGAGGACTTC
>NC_134811.1:28913472-28923472 GCF_046742065.1 Oratosquilla oratoria | reverse complement strand
AAATCAATTAATTATTATTATCATTAATTATTATTATTATTATTATTACTACCATCATTTGAGTAGTGAGGAACCTCAAATCATTAGAGAATGCTACGTGACTGATCGTAGGGATGCCACTAAATCCCTAAAACACTGACTGCATGATTACATAGAACATCCAGTCAAGTGAAGAGGAGGATAAAAGGAGGGTGATAAGGACTAAGGGATGGGGCGAAGAGGAATGAAGAGGAGGATAAGAGAAGGGTAACAAGGACAAAGGGGGACGAAGGGGACGAAGGGAAGAGCGAAGGGCGCCCATCAATCAGGGCTTCCCCAGGGGAAGGCTACGCCGCGGCGTCGATATCCAGCCGCGCGTGTTGGGACGCCGAAGAAGAAGAACCCATTAAGGGCGCCTCCTCGCTGGGAACACCAGAAGAAGGAGAGGAAAGTCCTACTGAGGGGCAAAGGAATAACGAGGATAGCGAGGTTGATTAAACAAAGTTGCATATATATATATATATATATATATATATATATATATATATATATATATATATATATATATATATATATATATATGTATGTAAACATATGTATATGTATATACAGTATATCTATATCAATATATATATATATATATATATAAACATATGTATATGCATATACAGTATATATATTTATATAATCAGTATAAATTTGTTTGTGTGGTGAGAGATAAACTGAGAAAACAAAGGGAGAATTTAGAAAGAAAGAGAAAGGTGAAGGTGAGGAGCATATTACGCCAGAAGGTGCTGAGTAGCTGCAGCAGCCGAGGTCGTCACCTTTGCCCTATGTATATGCGCTTTGGGGACTGATGGGGCAGGTAACAACAGTCACTGCTGGGAATCGTAGTGTAATGCGGGATTCGAACCCACAACTAAGCGAATATTTGACCCCAATGAGTCCAATTACATCACACCGTATATATATATATATACATATATATATATATATATATATATATATATATTTAAATACATATAAGGGAGGTAACCGAAAAGCAAAGGCATAAAAAACATTCCCACCCATTCCATCTCTAATACACTCCACTCCTCTCCACCCTCTACCCTCCCTCCCATCTTGGCACCTCCTGGATGACGGGTCACCCCTGCATCTTGTCCACTGCCCTGGATCAGAAGCAGTGTCGTAGGAGAAAGCACATCCACAGCAAGGCCGCTTCATTAAATCGGTGACCCTCCCCCCTCTCCGTCCTCCCATGCAGAAAAGGAGAAGACGGGGAGAAATCCCTTCGGGCTGCGTCAAAATTTTCTCACACATACTACCTTAACCCTCATCCCCCACCCATTCCACCTCATGCATCACATCTTCCATATACAACCATTTTCTATTCACCCTTGTCCTCTCCCGTCCTTCCTCAACAGACATTCCCCTCTTCCCCAAAGCCCGTTTTATCCCATCCATCCATCTCATCCTAGGTCGCCCCCTCATGTTCACTCCCTCCACATCTGCCTTCCACACCTCTTTTACTAGTCTTTCTTCACTCATTCTTTCCATATGTCCAAACCATCCCAATACTCTTTCATCCACCCTATCTCCCAACTCCCTTACCACCCCCGTTCTCTTCCTCACCTCCTCATTTCTCACTCTATCCGGCCTAGTAACCCCTATCATACTTCTCAGGCACCTCATCTCAAGCACATTCAAACTTCTTCTCTCTTCCTCTCTTATGTTCCATGTTTCTGCCCCATACAGTGCTGTCGGCACAATCACTCCTTCATACAATCTTCTCTTAGCATCCATTCCCAAATGTCTATTTCTCATTACACTTTTTAATCCACCAAGGCATTTACTCGCTTCTCTCAATCTACATTCTACCTCCACCTCCACTCCTCCCTTTTCTGCCACATTCACACCAAAGTAACTAAAACTATCCATTTCCTCCAGTCTCTCTCACTTAATGCTCACTTTCAATCTGCTGCCACTTTCGCCCCTTGTACATCTCATCACCTTACTTTTACCCACATTTATCTTCAACTTCCTTCTTTCACACACACTCCCAAACTCTGTCACTAACTTCACCAATCCCTACTCTGATCCTGCTACAAGCGCAGTGTCGTCCGCAAACAACAGCTGGCTCACATCCCAATTTTTCCATTTTTTTTTAAGCCATCTCCAATCCCTGACCCACCACCCTTGCTTTTACCTCTCGCACCTCCCCATCCATGTATAAGTTGAACAGCCAGGGCGACATAACACATCCCTGATGAAGTCCCACCTTTACCTGAAACCACTCACTCTCTCCATTTCTAATCCTGGCACCCGCTCTACTACTCTCGTAAAAACTCTTGACAGCTCCTAAAAGTTTCCCTCCTTTCCCGTATATCTGCAAAACCTCCCACAGTGCCTTCCTATCTACCCTGTCATATATTTGTATGTGTAGTGAGAGATAAATTGAGAGACAGAGAGAAAATAAGAAAATAGAAACAGGTAGGATTAGCAGAAATAGATAGACAGACAGATAAACAAAAAGACAGGGTGGTTGAGATCAGAGATAAGACATAATTCGTCTGCCTGACAGAGGAAATTGTCCTATGAGGGTTACCCTCTTCCATGTTGAAAGGACTTGCATTATGGGAAAACTGTGACGTAGAAGACCCCAGGCAGTAGACGGGAGGCAGGGATGATCCTTCGTCTACGAGAAGCTAAGAGAAGAGGGAGACAAGGGGGGGGGGTTAGATGAGAGTGGCTGCGTGCCTTGCCTGGCTATATAGATAGCAAAGTAGGTAGCTAGAATGTGAGGTAGACAAATAGATATAGTATAGCTTAGATAGTGGCGTAGCTAACAACTTCAACAATTCCCCCCATTTTATTTCTTTGGTGAAGACTCTGGGAGAGATGGACTTTGTAAATCATCAATAAAGTGATGACATGCTAATGAGCTTCTTAATGAACTCGTAGACAAGATAAACAGAACAAAAAGGATAAAAAAAAGAAAAATACTGAAAACAGAATTAACTCATCTGAGAAATTTTCAGTCTTTTGTTTTTCTTTGGTAACTTCAGTAGCTTACAGATATCGAATGAATATTTTTCATTGTATCTATCACCTATATGGGAATCTATAGATCATTTCTGTCTGGAGGAAGTCAAGGATTACTCGGGTGCATAACTGGGAGCTTTCCAGGGATAAGAATCATTGGTGAATGTGTGTGTATTTACCTAGTTTACCTAGTTGTATTTCACGGGAAGGAGAGCTACGCTCGTGGTGTCCCGTCTCCATATCTCATTTTATCTAAACTATTTTTAAATTCATGTATTGTTCTTGCACACACTATTTTTTCATCCAACTTGTTCCAACTGTCTATTACTCTGTGAGGAAAGCTGTTCTTTTTCAGATCTCTTCTATAGCTGTCCTTCTTGATTTTCTTTCCGTGTCCTCTTGTGTTTCCATCATCCCATTTTATCAGATTCTCTCTATCAATAACTTCTATGCCTTTCATGATTCTGTAAATAGCTATCAAATCTCCTCTCTCTCTTCTTTGCTCTAGTGTCTGTAGTTCAAGTTTTGCTAGTGTGTGTGTGTGTGTGTGTGTGTGTGTGTGTGTGTGTGTGTGTGTGTGTGTGTGTGTGTGTGTGTGTGTGTGTGTACGTATGTGTGTTTGCGTGTGTATGCGTGTATGTGTGTGTGTTTGTGTGTCTGTGTGTATTAATCTCGCACTACCAGAAACCAGCCATAAAGAAATCCAACAATTTACAGAAAATTTAATTCTCCAATATTAGAAGCCAAACATGAAGAAAAGGATGAGGAGGAGGAGGAGGAGGAGGAGGAGGAGGAAGAGGAAGGGAGGAGGAGGAAGGGAGGAGGAGGAAGGGAGGAGGAGGAAGGGAGGAGGAGGAGGAGGAGCGAGGAGGAGGAGGAGGAGCGAGGAGGAGGAGGAAGAAATGTGGGAGGGGGGAGTACAACTGGAAGGTTGTGATTCTGAGGGCAGGAAGAGATGTTAGAACCTGAGGAGGAGGTGGAAGAGGGAGTGGAGGAGAAGCGGGTGGAGTGGGATGGAATGGGATGGGGTGGGAGGCACCATCTGTTCTAAGACTGTCAGTTCCATGTCGTTCTGGCTCCTAAGAACTTTGCTTACGTTCCATATGGGGATATTGATTATATAGAGCTTCTGCAGTTAATATTCTACGGATTTAAGTTCAATCCCTACAAACCACAGGCACGCCAGACATTATTTTTTTGTATTAGGAGGCTCATCTCTCTCTCTCTCTCTATATATATATATATATTATATACATATGTATATATATATATATACATTATATATATATATATACATATATATATATAATGTGCGTGTGTGTGTATACATACAGAATATACATATATATGCATATATATGTGTATATATATTATATGTATATATATATATATATATATATACAGTATATATATATATATATATATATATATATATATATATATATATATATATATATATATTTGAATAACCATGACCGGAAGCGTGAGGGTTCGATCTAGTCCTTACCATTCCCACTGGTGCGATTAGGTGTACTGTAAAAAATGGTCAGTTAGATTACGAGTTAGTACACTTTTAGATCGTCTGTGGTCGAGTGGTTAAAGGCGATATATATACATATTATTCTCAAATAACCTTAACCAAATCTACTGGTGACTACAGCATGCCTCAACTGTCTTGACGCAAAGGGCAAAGGTTTTGTTCGCACCTGCGCGCCTATCGCCCCCCCCCCCCCCACGGTCGTTTTACAGCGTTGATCGTGAGCCCGGTGACCCCCTGTTCAGGAGCGTTGGGTCACGGCTATGGAGCCGCGTAATGGGCGTGGCTGGCATAATGAGGGCGGAGGTGACTCGAGGGAGGGTGGTGGTGGTGGTGGTGGTGCGTGGGTGACGGTATGGTGGAAGTGGGAGGTGGTGGCGGTGATGGGCGTGGGAGTGGGTCAGGGGTCGTCAGCGACCTAACAGGACCCATGAACTACTACGTTGTAGCTTACAACGTCGAAATTCACGACGGAGGTGGAGGTGGAGGCGGAGGGTGAGGTGGAGACGGAGGCGGAGGTGGAGGTGGAGGCGGAGGTGGGGTGGCGGAGGTGGAGAGGAACCCAGTCACTTGTAGCAATCCACACGCCGAACAAATCTTCCCTTGAATTGAATGAAATCACCTGGCCTTAGGTAGGAGAGAGGGTTGGAAGGGGAATCAAAACGAGAAAAGAAAGTTCAATTATTTCTCAACAAACTTCTAAAAACAAACAAGAGCAAATTAAACGCCAAGAAACTTATAATACAAAGAATAACATATAAAGAAAAATACACAACAAATGGACAACTATACAAAAAAATATATATATAAATAAAAGACGAACTTGATGAAATTAGAAGAGGAGAGCCTAGCCCACCGTCTTCAACAACGCCTCCCCTCAAACGGGAAGCGTCTTGGTTCCCATGGCAACCAAGACGCTGAGACCCTTTTGGTGTTGGGGGGAGGGAGCACCTGTCTAGGGGCCAAGGGGCGGTTGATCCGGAGGGCTTAGGGGCTTCGAGTTCGAGTAAGGAGGAATGGGGTGGGGTGGGGGGGGCAGTGATGCACCTGGCACGGAGCGGATGTGGGTCAGATGAGATGGTGAAGAGCCGCACTCTAGACTTTGTGTGCGTACGTGTGTGTGTGTGTGTGTGTGTGTGTGTGTGTGTGTGTGTGTGTGTGTGTGTGTGTGTGTGTGTGTGTTTGTGTGCGTGTTTAAGATAAAAGTACACATGTATATATATACATATATACATCGGAAACTCATCAGAGCTCAATTTGCTGTTGCATACAATTCTATATGCCTTAAAGAAAATATATATACATATACATGTACATTTACATGTACATATACAGTACATATACGTGTGGATATACTTGTACATATATTTTTGCATATTCTTTTGAGTAGATCCGAGCGTTCTTTATATATTTTTCAGTTTTCGTTTGAGAGTTTTTTTTTTTTAAACAAGAAAATGACGAATAGAAGTTTATATTCTATGTCTTTTGGCGGCGGCGGCATCAGCCTATTACCAAGACAATGTTATCAAATTGATGTGAAACTATGCGCTTGAGTGAATTTATTAAGTCTAGATAAAGGGTATACAGAGTGGGGTTTCCATACGCTGGGCTGGCTCTCCGTGGGGTGCTTTTTCTGTTGTGAACGTTATCGTTGTTCATTCACACTTTCTTTCTGTCTATCTGTCTGTCCCTGCCAACCCTATCTCTTTTTCTTGTTCCTTTAATTCTTCTCTATCTTTCCCTCAGTTTGTTTCTCACTACACATACAAATATATACTTATATATAGATATACATATGTTTCTTGTTGGTTGGTGATAGGTATTTCTTATGTAGTAAGTCTTTTTAGTTTAAATTAGTTTATTTAATTTGAATATGATAAAGGGTTAGTTTTGTCGACGAGTAATTTCAGTTTATTGAACGTAATTCATTTGTTCTTTGATTGAAAAACTTAGAAAATGTAGTAGTGTTTTGCGTGTGAGCCTGAAACTTAAATTTAATGTTTTTTTGGTATAATCATTAAAATGACTGTGAACTCTCGTGAACATTAATAATTTTCACAACTTTTGTAATGACTGACTGCTTTGTAACGCTTTATCTTAGTTTCTATAGTTGCATGGCTGTCCTACACCAACAAAGCTACTATAGCAATAATTGAAATGATAAGAAATTTGTATCTAAACCGTTCATAGTGAAACAAAAACAACCCTAATTCCTGTTTGTACAATGTTTGAAAGCGACCATTGTAATGATATTGATACAGTTTCGTTTTGTTTCAGCTTTTGTGAGTTTTAATTAAGCTTGGAACATAACAACAAACGACATGACGTCACAGCTGGTCGCCAAACAAATGTCCATTGATGGAGGAGAAATGCCGTTTGTAAATAATATAAAAACGCATCTATATTGCCATCATCGTCGTCATCATTATGAAATGCGTTATCACTATAATGATAATCATTATTTCTTTTATCATTTCAAAGTCGGCCTAGTTTAGAAACTATGAGATTTGTTGCTTGACTGGTCCTCTACTGTATTCTGTTGTGATCAATACTTAACAGAGTTGTGCGTTTTGACATCCATATTTTTTCCGTGAAGGATAACCAGCGCTTCTGCCTGTATCTATAGTCTATAGAGGTATGAATAAAGAACCGATAATTCATCAATTAACTAGACATTTATCAAAATCCCTGGGAAAGTCCTAATGCGGTATAATCATCTATTAAACAGAACTGTTGACGTCACCCGAGAATGTAAACAAAATATGACATCATAGAACGGATGACGTCGCCACTGAGGATGTAAAAGTATGACGTCATGTCGACTGTCTTGTAACTTGGCTTAACAACGGTGTCATGCTGGTTCATTTATGCTGAGCTTTGAGACTTGATGTCATGCTGTTTGGTATACTGGGCCTCAGTCTGACGCCACGTGCCCTACTATGACGTGATATCTCTTCGTGCGTACTAAAAACGGAGGAACGGCCAGCATCGATCACGCTGTTGCTCTTGCTCTACTTTGGCAATGAGAACGGGGTCGTTCTCATGACGAACGGAGGCGTCGAGTCAAAACAATACGATTAATGACCCTCGAAACGCGGCAGCGGCACCTCCCCCCCACCGCCACAGGCCCAATTGCTGGCGCTTCCTGAAGTTCGCTTGCGCTCCTGAAGTTATTTCATGTGAGTTTCTGTAGTTAAGCGGATTGACTGAAGAGAGAGAGAGAGAGAGAGAGAGAGAGAGAGAGAGAGAGAGAGAGAGAGAGAGGGAGTCTTCTTTCTCTTCCCTTACCCAGCCTTCTTCTTCCCTCCAATCACCCTTTCCCTCACTCCCCCATTTCCCCACCCTTCCCCCTCCACTCACCCCTTTCCCTTCCCTTTCCATCCACCCCTCCCCTCCCTCCCCCCTTCCACTTATCACATTCCTTCCCCCCTTTCTCCTCATTCCCCTCCCGCTCTCCCCCCCCACTTACCCTTTACCCCCTCTCTCCCCCTTCCCCCTCCCCTCCCCCCGAGGGCCATCTCCTTTGCATATCTCTCAATTAGAGCAGGATCGTGATGGCGTGACCCGTCGGTCGCCGCATCTCATTTCGCACCGTTCGAGCCCCCCCTCCCCTCTCCCCCCTCCCCTCCCTCACATCTGAGGCCACAGGATCGCCATAAAATCCTTCAATACCGAGGAGGGGGTGTAAGGGTTTGCCACAAGTTGAATAAAATCACCTGGCGGCAACCACAATAAAAGGAAGAGTGCCAACCGGCACGGAAGATGTTCATTCAAGTCTTCTGCGCCCCACTCTGCTACTGAGTGTCAAAAGAAAAAGAAAAAGAGGAAGAAGAGAAAGAAGAAGAACAAGAAGAATAAGAAGAAGAAGAGGAAGAAGAAGTAGAAAAAAGAAAAAGGAAGAAGAAGAGGAAGAGAAGAAGAATAAGAAGGAACGATAATGATAATAATGATAATAATGATAAGAAGAAGAAAAAGAAGAAGAAGAGGAAGAAGAAGAAGAGGAGGAAGAAGAAGAAGAAAAAGAAGAAGAAGAGGAAGAAGAAGAAGAAGAGGAAGGAGTAAAAGAAGAAGACGGAGAAGAAGAAGAAGAAGAAAAAGCCGCTTGCGTTGGTACTCCCCCATATATCATTATTTACCAGTTCATTGGCTGTAATCAATTTTGATATTTTTGTGTGATTGTGTCAGACGATGCCATTCATTTACGAGGGGAGGAGGTGAATCGAGATCACCAACTGTCTCGCTGCCGACGGTTGCCAATGTCAGCCAGGCGCTGACAGCTCGTTTTGTCAGGCGATATTGTTTACCTATAAAGGGGCCGTTTAGTCAGGACTGTCAGCGTCTCGCTGCCGACGACTGCCAGCGTCAGCCAAGTGCTGACGGTTCATTTCGTCCTTGGCCTTTGTCAGCCCCGGGGCGCCGAGTCGAGCGTGAGAGTTCTTTGTCGAGGTGGTCCTTAGTGACGATTCGGGCGTGCGAGGATGACGTGGGGGGAGGGGGGGAGGAGGGAGGGGAGGAGAGGGTAGGAGGCGGGCGGTCCCTATTACATCTCCGCTTGACATGACGCCAATGGCGCTGCTCAAGTCGCACTTGAAGCAGGTTCACCCTCCTCCTCCTCCTCCTCACCCTCCTCCTCTTTCACCTCCATGTTTTCCTCCACCTTCTCCTTCTCCTCCTCCTCCTCTTCCTCCACCTCTTTATTTTTCTTCACCTCCTTCTCCTTGTCCTCCTCCACCTCCTCCTCCTCCTCCTTTACCTCCATCTCCATATTTTCCTCCACCTTCTCCTCCTTCACCTCCTTATCCACGTCCTCTTTCACCTCCTCCTTCTTCTCCACCACCTCCTCCTCCTCCTCCTCCAGCCTCCTCATCCTGATCCTTCTCCTCAACCTCCTCCTCCTCCTCTTACCCCTTTACCTCCATCAACACCATCTTTATTTCCTCCATCTCTATTTCCTACGATTCCATCAATCACCACCATCCACATCATTACCGCCTCTTCCCCTCCTTTCCCTACCAACTCGTCCACCACCTCTTCCTCTTGTTTTGTTCCTCCTATTTCTGTTCTCCGATGCAGGACAGAAAGGAATAAATAAATAAATAAATAAAGGTAAAGTGAAGGCAATCCATGAAGAGGGCGATGCAGATATATCTTTGTTTTCCCTACTGGTGAAAATACACACACACACACATATATATATATATATATATATATATATATATATATATATATATATATATATACTGAATGGTTCCCAGTGATCAATTAATATCTTTTTTCAACCACAAATCACTTTTAGTTCCATGCTATCGCAGTCGAGACTAAGAATCGCTCGAAGGAGGCATCCGTTGGAAATTGAAACGTGGACGAGACGAGGATTCGAACCCAGCTAACCCGTAACAAAGTTACGGTGACGTAAACCAATACGCTATCAAGAAAGATATA
>NC_134811.1:28908472-28910972 GCF_046742065.1 Oratosquilla oratoria | reverse complement strand
TGTTTGGGGGGGAGGGGGGAGGGGGTAAGGGGGAGCGGGAAAGGGACCAAAATGTGACCTGGGTTTGGACCTAGTTCTTCCCTTTAGCTCAAGTCTGACCCCAGCTGAATAAAATCGTCTTGTACTAGACAGAATAAAGAGCTTAAAGTCTGTCACTTGGACCGAAGGAGAGAGCGACATCTTGTGTGTGAGTGTGTGTGAGACAGTCACACCTGATTTGTGGACTTGTTCTGTCTGCCGACGAGCGATTCTTTCCAGCTGAGCTGAAGATCTCTCTTTCACACTACCATCACCTTTAACACCTTTACCATATTCTCCAGCATCTCCACCATCATCTTCTTCAACATCTCCACCACCATCTTCTTCAGCATCTCCACCACCATCTTGTCCAGTATCTCCACCTTTTAAATCAACATCACCTCTCCTTCGCCAACTTCTTCATCACAACCCTCTTCTTCTTCTCCTCCTTCTCGTCTTCCTCCTCCTCCTTCCTGTCCCCCTCCTCCTCTCCTCTTCCTCCCCCAGCTCCCTTCCTTTTCCTCCTCAGCCCCCTCCTTCTCTTCCTCCTCGTCCCCTCTTCCTCCTCCATACCCTTTTCCTCCTCCTACTACTCCTCCTTTCCCTCATCGTCCCCTCTTCCTCCTACTTCTTTTCCTCCTATCCCTCCTCCTCTTCCTCCTCTTCCTCGCCCTCCTTTTCAGGTCGGTCTCGTTCTTCCTCTCCGAGGCTATCTGTTGGAGTGATCCAACACAGGTTGTTTGCCCTCCCACTCCTCTCCCCCTCCTCCTTCCTCTCCCTCTCCCCCTCCCCCTCCCCCATCGCTTTCATGCTAGAACAAGCGCGCAACTGCGTGCATGTATAATACGCAACTTTTCTTTAAATGTGGATGTATCTGTGTGATTCACCATCGTCTTGGATCACGTGTTGGACTCGTGATCGACAGCTATTGATATACCGGATGAGAGCTCAGAGATCATGTATGACCGATCTATGGGTAATACTGTGATCTTACACTCACAAACACACCATACTCGCCTCCCACAAGAGTTGGAGTAACGACTCGCAGCGCAGCGATACTAAAAGGTCACGGCATTAACCATAGGTTAGATGACACGAGCTCTGAGCTCTCAATCAGGGAAGGAAATAGCTGCCCATCATAAGTCCAGCACGTGATCCAAGATCATAGTGACACACACACACACGTACACACACACACACACACACACACACACACACACACACACACACATACGAACAACTCGAGATCAAGAGCCTAAAGATGGACCCAAAACTCTAAAAGTCTCTAACATCAAGGTTTCTTTAAGACACTTTCATTCCAGTGGCTTACACTCTATTCTTTCTTCTGGTTGGCGTCGCACGGGTTTTTCCAGGTAAAGAGTGAATCCCAGCTTGGTCAGAAGTTACAGTGTCATCGTCATCGTCGTCGGCATAGACATCGTCTTCGTCGTCGTCCTTGTTGTTGTTGTCATCGCCATTATCGTCATTACTGTCGTCTTCGTCGTCGTCGTCATTATCATCATCATAATCGTCATCAATGAAAATAACGAAGAACAACGATAGTAATAGCAAGAAACAGAAGATGAAACAAGAAAGAAGGAGGAGAAGGAGAAGAGGAAAGAGAAGAAAAAGAAGAAGAATAAGACAAAAAAGATAAACAAGAAGAAGAAGACGAAGAAGAAGAAGAAGAAGAAGGAAAAAAGAAGAATACGAACATCAATAACAAAAAAACAGCTACAAAACAACAACAACACCAATAACAACACCAACAACACAAATCCGTCCTTTGTCGCTTGCTCACATCACATCGGCGGTGAATTCGACACAACAAAACCAAAATATGCTTCACATCCTTCTTGGAATTCTTGTTCTCCTTTTTTTCTTCTTCTTCTTTTTCTTCCTCTCCCTCTTCCTGTTCCTACTCTTCATGATCATTTTCCTCCATTTGTGAATTCTCCTCCCCTCTCCCTCCCGTCATTTGGTCCCGTTTTTCCCCTCTGCCCTTCCCCTTCTTGCACTCTTTCATCTTCGACAATAGGAATCCCCTGCCTTACCTCCCTTCCCCTCCCCTCGCCCCTTCCTTCCCTTCCCTTCCCCTCGCCCTTTCCCTCTCTTCCCTTCCCTCCCTTCCCTTCACATCGCCCCTTCCCTCCCTTTCCTTCCTTCTCTTCCCTTCCCCTCGCCCCTTCCCTCCATTCCCTTCCCTTCCCTTCCCCTCGCCCCTTCCCTCTCTTCCCTTCCTCTCGCCCCCTCCTTCTCTTCCCTTCCCCTCGCCCCTTCCTTCTCTTCCCTTCCCCTCGCCCCTTCCCTTCCCCTCGCCCCTTCCATCTCTTCCCTTCCCCTCGCCCCTTCCCTCCCTTCCTTTCCCTTCCCTCTCTTCCCTTCCTCTCGCCCCTTCCCTCCCTTCCCTTCCTCTCTTCCCTTCCTCTCGCCCCTTCTCTCCCTTCCCTTCCTCTCGCCCCTCCCCTCCCTTCCTGTTGTT
>NC_134811.1:28900972-28903472 GCF_046742065.1 Oratosquilla oratoria | reverse complement strand
TGTCTTCGAATTTCCGAAGCAGCTGTTGACCCTGTGGTTCTCGCCCGGGACCCGTCGACCCCTTGGGGGTACCCACAGGTTCACCTGAGGGTCCACGGACAAAGAACTATACGTGTCTGATCGATTATCGAGCTATTTCATTTGGATATGAATGGGCGCGCAAGAAACCGATGAGACAGAATTTCATAAACAAGAGGCTTAAGAGGAAATCCGCGGAGCTCAAAGAGGAGAATGAAAGGGAACTGGTCACCACTGTTGTAGTGAAGGTAAGGAGTCGACGCCAGGAGGCACTGAGTGGCTGTGTCCGAGGCGCTTTGGGGGTTATTGGAGGTAGTTAAGTCACTTCAGGTAATTAGAGATAAATACGGGATTCGAACCCACAACTAAGCAAAAGGGAGACCAGCACGCTACTGATGACGCTATCAGCGTACCAGACAATTCTATTAAGAACATATAACGAGTTGACATCCAAAACAATCTCCTTGACCTCTCGAGGCTGACTTTGCCACTCCAAGTGTGACCTTGAATCTCTTGTGGTGACCTCAATCCCTTCAACATGGTGGCAAAGTGACATTCATTCTTTTTATCACAATTTCATCATAATTAATTACATTTCAATAATATATATTTTCAAACATTTCTTAAATTTTACTGTTATTTATTATTATTCATTATATCTTATATTTTGATTTCTCTTGAAACAAATTATCTTATTCAGTTGAGGGGCGGTCCACGGAACACACACACACACACACACACACACACACACACACACACACACACACACACATATATATATATATATATATATATATATATATATACATACAGACACACACACACACACACACACACACACACACACACACACACATATATATATATATATATATATATATATATATACAGTATATATCATTATATAAATAAAAAATACAACTCTTTCAAAATTATTCTGAAATGACAGTGGTGGCGGTCGGGGGAGACACTTCTGTAAGGGTGATTGGTTGTCAATACCGACAACCGATACGTGGTGACATCACGGCAATGGGGATAACTGATTGGCCGAGTGGTGACGTCACGGCAACGGAGACGATTGATTGACCACTCAGGAAGCGAGCAGCGCCGCAGGCCAAGCGCCCATAGCGAAGCCATGGCGGCGAAGCAGGCGCTTATATATATATATATATATATATATATATATATATATATATATATATGTATACAAACACTCACACACATACACACACACACATTATGTATATATATATATATATATATAATATGTGTGTGTGTGTATATCTATATATTATATATTTATACATATGTATATATGTATATATATATATATATATGTATATATATATATATATATATATATATATATATACACACATATACAATGAGGTGTCAAATAGAACGTTGCCCACTCCAAACTATCACATTATTATTATTATTATTGTTATTTATTCTGTCCGAATATGTCCGAATATGTTATTTATACTATTATTCATTTATCTATTTATTTATTATTTGCAATACCGTATGTAAAACTATACCATCTATTTTTTGATAACATTATGTCATACAACAATATGCGATGTGATGTCATGTCACTTTAAATTAGCACATTATTTTCATTTTATTTCATTTTATTTAATTTTATTTTACTTTATTCTATTTGTCTGGGTATTTATCTTTATATTATTTTATATTATAAGTTATCTTATGACGCTTTTTGGGATTCCCACATTTTTACACCACTCACTTCACTTACACTGTTACACCCTCGGTCAACATTCCACACACACCGGAGCTGTATCGAACGTCCATTTTTAATAACATCACAAAAATTATTGTACACTGTATTAAAGCTATTATTCATTGTATTAAAAATAGTAAACCATTGTACAACCAAACGGAACGCACCTCCAAGGAGGGAACGCGGTCCTACTCTAAAGAAGCATAGAGCGAAACCGGTCAGGAATAAACTCAGGAACTCGGAACTAGACCCGTGACTTCTTTTTCCACCTTCATCATATATATATATATATATATATATATATATATATATATATATATATATATATATATATATATATGTGTGTGTGTGTGCATATATGAGAGAAATTCGCTAGTAACAGCGACATCAATCTGATAATTTTTATGACAGTCGCATGCAGGACTCGAACCCACTGCTTTTGGTCACCCGTAAGATCACCTTCACAGAGCCTTAGACCACTGCACCAACAGACACGGGTGGCCGATAGCAGTGAGTTCAAATCCTGCATGCGACTGTCATAAAAATTATCGGATATGCATATATGTTCCTGTATATATGCATGGGGGACGAAGAGGGGGGTCGCCGATTTAATGAAGCGGCCTTGCTGTGGATGTGCTGTGACTTACTACACTGCCTCTGACCCAGGGCAGTGGAAAAGGTGCAGGGATGACCCGTCATCCAGGCGGTGCAAAGATAAAAGGGAGGGTGGAGGGGAGT
>NC_134811.1:28895972-28898472 GCF_046742065.1 Oratosquilla oratoria | reverse complement strand
GTTCTTAATAGCACATATATATATATATATATGTATACATATACACTGTATATATATATATATATATATATATATATATATATATATACACTCATATCTCGATTTAACGGACCTCACTTTAACGGATTTCGGATGCAACGGACAAAACATGTAGCTTCCGGATCGTCTGGAGCGACCGGACGCGGTCCGATGTTTCCGCAGTTGACCGCCAGATGACCTATGGTCGCTTTGTTTACAACTGTGCCGGAACACGTGGAGCTGTTTGGTCCGTGTTTTATTTTCTACCTTTTTTGGCCCTGTTTTGTGTGTTTGTGAAATAATTCAACAGTGTTTTTAACCATGGCACCTGTACATCCTGTAGAAAAGAGGAAAAGAGTCAATTTAACAGTATCACAGAAGCTTGAGTTGATTAAAAAGTTGGAAAGTGGAGTGTCGGTGAAGCAGGTGTGTGATAATATGGAGTAAAGAAACAAACTGTGTCTGATATTCGTAAACAAAAGGAACAACTTACCCAATATTCGCTGAAGTATTCGGTTGATGAAAATTTTGGACTTGGTACTCTTGGGGTGAAAATTTTGGGCCAGATCCCAGGTATTTACACTAACAGATTGGATAGTGTGCTTAAGTAAAAGTACCGTACTGTATTCATTCCTCATTTTTTCGTAACGTAATCGTTGAAATACAGTAGTATCGGAAACTTCGGACAATCGGGTATATCGGACCGGTGTTCCCCCCTTTTAGTCCGTTAAATCGAGGCATGAGTGTATATATGTATATATACATATATATGTATACATATATATATATATACATGAACACACGCATACACACACATACACACACACACACATACACACAAACATACACACACACACGCACATACACACACACACACACACATACACGTACACATACACACACACACACACACACACACACACACACACACACACACACACACACACACACGGAAGATACATACTATCTATATATATATATATATATATATATATATATATATATATATATGACGTAAGTGGAGTAGGAAACACAGGAGTCTTAGTCTTGGCGGAAATGAGAAAGCAGCGATACCAGGAAGTTAGCAGACGCCCTCAAAGCGAATTCAGTCATCAATTTTACCATCGAAAAGAGTAAGGACAAAACCCTCCCCTTCCTTGATGTCCTTGTGGAAAAGAAAGAGGACCATTACGCTACTTCTGTCTTCGTAGAAGTGGGGAAATGGTATCTACAACTATGGTCTGGGAAGCCATTCGTGGAGGGCAAGTCTCGGGGTTGATTTTGTCCATTTTAAGTCACCAGTTCTCTTGTTTGTGTTTTTGTTGTGACTGACTTAAAATGGACAAAATCTACCGCGACACTTGCCCTCCAAGAATGGCCACCAACACCCCCCCCCCCGACTCTAAGTAGATACCTTTTTCCCAATTCTGCCTACCCTTTCCAGCTTTCTTTTACTTTGACGATTCTTCTTATACCATAATACCATATTTTATTTCACATGCTACCAAATCACGTATCCTCCATTATTTCTACTTTGTTCCTTCACCACTTAATATTTTCATCATTACTATTCTCTTCTTTTTATCATGATCATTTTGTTATATTTTAATATTATCAATCATTATTTATTTTCAATATTATCATCATTATTATCATTACTATTATCATTATCATTATTATCATAATTATTATTATTATTAATTATCATTATTACTATTTTTGTTATTGTTGTCACTGTTACAATTACTATTATCATTTTCATTGTTATTAATGTTGTCATCATATTTATCACTTGCTAAGCATTATCATTATTATTACATTTGTTAAAATGAATAATTAATGTTCACACTTGTCACCAACTATGTTTACACGGGGAGGTAGTGAGGTCCACCCAAAGTATAAAATACCCACAGCCTGTTTCTACAGCATTCCTTTGAAAAAGCATACCTGCGAAACTAGTCAGGAATAAACTCAAGACTAAGACTCCTGTGCTTCCTACTCCGCTCATGGCAGCCTGTCAGAATGTCTCAATATATATATATATATATATATATATATATATATATATATATATATATATGATATATATACATACATGTATATATATGTACACACAATATATATATATATATATATATATAGATATAGATATATACGTACACACACAATATATATAAATATATATATATATATATATATATATATATATATATATATATATATATACATATATATGAAGGGCCGGCCATGGCACTCCCGAGCATCACCTGTATCCGAGACGAATGTGTCCTTCATCCGAAAGACGCCTCCTGGCTCACCGCACCCAAGGCGAATTGGGCTCGTCGAGGGACAGGATACACAAGACGACAGAAGACACCTGGCCAGGGAACCGGAGTTACCTTGTTCTTCTCGGGAATCTTCCGAGCAACGGCGAGATCGTCCGAAGACGGGAGGGCGGAACAAGGGAACTTTGGACGGGGTC
>NC_134811.1:28880972-28890972 GCF_046742065.1 Oratosquilla oratoria | reverse complement strand
CGACAGAAGACACCTGGCCAGGGAACCGGAGTTACCTTGTTCTTCGCAGGAATTTTCTTCCGAGCAACGGCGAGATCGTTCGAAGACGGGAGGGAGGAACAAGGGAACTTTGGACGGGGTCAGGCAAGCCTTAGAGAGTGACGAACCGGGCCTGCCCTAGCTGTCGACATCGGCTTCCGTCGCAACATACTGGCCAGTAGCCTCTCAAGGACCCAAGAGGGACTGGTCAGTGGCGGAAGCGGTGAAGAGCGGTGGCAGCCCATTCTCTCAGGAGGTCGGAGTTCACCTCCGCCCTTACCCTGAGGAGATCTCAACGAACCAAGGAAAGAAGACCCCGAAGAAGAAGAAGAGTTGAGTCGCCCAAGGACCTAGGCCAAGGCAGAGGAAGAATGATCCTTGGCGACTGGCCAGCAGAGTCTCACGGGATGTGAGCTCTCCATGGATTAAAGGCCTCATGCTGGCGTGTATAACAATTTCGTAGCTCCCCAGAATGCTATTTACCAGAGAAACAACCAAGAGGAGAGGAAGAAGGATCCAAGGCGCCTGGCCAAGAGAGTCTCACGGGATGTGAGCTCTCCATGGATTAAAGGCCTCATGTTGGCGTGAATACCAATTCAGAGGATTTTTTAGGCTACGTGGCTTCCCAGATTGCTATTTACCAGAGAAACAACAAAGAGGCACAAAAGCCTGACAGACAGTCTTGCTTTGCTTGGGGACGACCATTCACGTTCGGCTGCGACAAGTGATGGCCACTTCAACATCTACTTCGCCGAGCTATGCAGGAATCCGCCAGTGACCAGTTTCTTATCTTCAGTGTACTGTCACATGTTTCCTATATTTTGACATACCTACTGACCTTTATGCGCAGGTGGCGTAATGCTGGTCTTGCATTTGATTAGTTGTGCGTTCCAATTCCCGCACCTCTCTCCGATTCCCATCAGTGACCGTTGTCACCTGCACACAACATTTTCTGTAGCGCACAGGGCAAATGTGATAGCTTCGGCCGCAGGTACTCAGTGCCTCCTGATATAGGCTCTATACCTCCTTCTCCTTCCTCTTCGTATGGCCTCGTCTTCAATCGTTTTACTTGAACTATGGTCTGTGTGTGATATTTCAATCCAGGTCGAGATGAGCCAGTGATGTGTAATCGAGTCCTAGTTGAAGCCGACACTCCAACTACGTTAAGGCACTTCATCAGTCATTGTTGACCTTGTCGTTCGCGGGAACCATGATTTTCCGGGAATAGAAGGTCTTTACGAAAAAAAAAAAAAAAAAATAGACTCCAATGTCACTACTGGCCGACGAAAAGTTCCTCCTCTGTTAATCTACTTTACCACGTTTTCTTCCCATGATCTTCTTCGACTATTTTTCAAAATTTCTTAAAGACATTTCTTATCTCCAAAAACACGTCCTTGAAGGTTGGTTTTGACATTCAAGTAATGCATTCAGGCCTACAGAACCAATGATCTTTTAAGATTTTTTGAACTTTCTTAAAGACACTTCTTATCTCCAAGATGCGTCTCCTGAAGGTTGTTTTTTATTTCAAAGTAATACCTTCGGGCTTCCGGGGTTGACCTCATCTTCCCATCTCTGCTTTAATCACATCAGGTTGTTGACCTTAACCTATACATACTGACCTTGACCCATTCAGGAGCTCGGGTTTCCTGAAAACATCCTGACGAGACCTCACCTGCTGATAGGGCCGTGTTTTTTTTTGTTTTTTGTTTTTTTTTGAATGAATGATTCGGAAGTGCTTAAAGCTGTCCTCACCAAGGAGGATGCATTCGCTTAGTTGTGGGTTCGAATCCCGCACTCTTCTCTAACTCCAGGCAGTGACTATTGCCTGACCCATTATTCCAAGGACATAAAAGGGCAAATGTGACGGTTTCGGTCACAGCTACTCAGCGCTTCCTGGTGTAGGCCCCTTGTCTTCCTGGTTGAGGGATGGGGTCTTCAAAGCGTGGTGCCAGAGGATGTGATATCTCTTCAGGAATTTCGATCTGAGTTCGACAGTTAGGGAGAGAGGAAGGGAAGAAAAGGAACATGAAAGCATGGGTGAGGAGCCTACGCCAGGAGGCGCTGAGTAGCTGCATTGTAATAATATATATTCTCAAGATTGTTGGGAGAGGTCATAAGAAATCACTGCTGGGCATCGGAGAAGAGTGCGGGATTCGAACCCACGACTAAACGGATGCGAGACCAGCACGCTACCGATTACGCCACCAGTGTGCATATTAGCGGTTAAATGATCCTACCCGGGTTCAGACACGGTATTCTAGGGTTTCGCTACTTTACATGTTTTTGTATTTATTCTGGTTAACGCTAGACGATTACATTCAGCTGAGGGGTCTCGGTCTACTGGGATCACGTTCGAACCTACGGTCGCCCTCAAATTGAACGGAATCGTCTGTTATTGACGGCGATTGAATATATCAGTTATGTCAAAATGTAGATGAATGACCCTATGTATATATACGTATATGTATGAGTAAATGTATATATGTACACATGTACAACACATGTATGTATACATATGCACATACATGCACCTATACGAATACACATACATATGCACTTACAATTTATGAATGGAGAAGGTGATGGGGAAACACAGGCTGGATTAAGAACATTATATTACTGGCGTTTCGATTACAAGTCTTCTTCAGTGACAGGGAAATGTTAATCAACAATATTTATTCCCCAACTGTTAATCAACAATATTTATTCCCCAACTACCGTCTTTTTCCTACCACCATTTCCATTCCACCATGTCTCATATTAAAACAGCTTGTGTAGATATATGTATGAATGCAGTTGTCAGTCAGTTCCTTTCTTTCGACATACCTCTCTCACACTCTCTGTCCTCAGCTCCAGCCCCGCCCGTCATGCTGCTGACGTCACTGGGCCCCGCCCCGGCCGAGAGACCTGCCTATGCGCACGCATGACCGTGTGTGTGTGTGTGTGTGTGTGTGTGTGTGCACGCGCGTGTGTGTGAATGTGTGTGTGTGTGTGCGTGTATGTGTGTGTGTGCATATGTGTGTATATTTACAGAAGCGCCTATGACAATTCTGACACTATTATTGCTAGTAACATCAAACTGTAACTGTTTTTGTTTTCAAACATTAAAGCGATTGATCGATCACGAACGGGTGACCGTACGCAAACGACTGTGACGAATTTATCACACTTGAACTGCTGTTTTATAACTAATGCCAGGCGATTTCATTTGATTCCTTTGTGGGTTTGTTGCCCTTGTTCGAACCAACCAAACGGAATAACTGTTTCATGTGTATTTATGTTTGTTGACAGGGAGGTGGTGTGGCCGAGATTTTTTGATCGCCTGGGACGAAGGCGTGTATATATGTATAGATCTATATCTATCTATCTATCTATCTATCTATCTATATATATATGTATATACACTGTGTATATATATATATATATATATATATATGTATATATATATATGCATACACATATACACATACATACATACATATATATATATATATATATATATATATGTGTGTGTGTGTGTGTGTGTGTGTGTGTGTGTGTGTGTGTGTGTGTGTGTGTTTGTGTGTGTGTGAAGGACAGGGGGGAGAATACCTGTAGTTGGTGAATTCCACGGGGGAATACCAATTTTTTCTCTCTCTCTCCCTCTCTTTCTCTTTCTGGAAAAGTTGAGGTGAGATGGGATGAGATTAGATGGGATGCGACGGGACAGGATGGAAACGGACGGGGTGGGATTGAAAAAGACAGAAGGGTGGATGGAATAGGCCGAGGCGAGATAGTATGGACCGGGATGGGATTGGAGTTGATGGAATGGGACAAGGGAGAGATGATATGGAATAGGATAGAAGGAGATTTGCTCCCTGAACACAAGGGAATCTTTTATCTATTTATCTACTTATCTATTTGTTCATTTATCTATTAATCATATTTATTTATTCAATATTTTATCTATTTATCTAATTATTTATATATTTATTGATAATTTAATGAACTAATTAATTGATTTATTTACTCAATTCTTTTGTCTATCTATTCATACATCTATATATATATTTTTCATTTAATCATACGTTCTCTAGACACCTTGATATGATTAGTTTACAACCCTTAATTTTCCTATTTGATCTCGTACTACAAAATATATATATGTATATGAATAAATAAATGAAAAAAATTAAATAAAACCAAATAAGCCCCGTTATATATTGCTTCACTGGGGATGAAGTATCTCAAGACAAAAAATAAAAAATCTTAGAGCAGAGTTTGTCACCGTTTCGTCTTGTGTATGTGTGTGTGTGTGCTAGTGTGTGTGTGTGTGATTCACCATGGTTACAGATCACGTGTTGGACTTGTGATCGACAACTACCAGATGAGAGCTCAGAGCCGATTTATGGGTCATGCTGTGACCTTGTACCCCCTGCAACTCTTGCCCACCATAGTTAGGGTGCCGGCTCGCAGTGCAGCGATGCAGATTTTTTTTTTTACAGCCCTGGGTGGGACCTGAACATGGATCACTGAATTAGAAGTCGAGAACGGTACCACTGTGCCATCGAGCCGTCTTTTGTGTGTGTGCGTGTGTGTGGTTTGTGTATGTGTAATACTGGGAGCTTTTGGCCACATTGGCATACCCAATTTACGTTGACTTCAGCGTTTGATAAAGACTCCCTCTGTGTAATAAAAACTCCCTCCTCTCCCTTTTCAGGTCAGTCGGTCAAGTTAGGTCATCAAGGTTGGCGACAGAAAGAGGTATGCGGAAAGTCATCTTCCCAGGTGAGACGCATTGAGCCAGCTACATATTATAGTAAGAAGTAATAGCAATGGAAGATTG
Organism: Oratosquilla oratoria; assembly: GCF_046742065.1. NCBI lineage: Eukaryota > Metazoa > Arthropoda > Malacostraca > Stomatopoda > Squillidae > Oratosquilla > Oratosquilla oratoria. The sequence continues at coordinate 28,886,129 of NC_134811.1, read as the reverse complement.
TGAGGCATTCACGGAAGCAACGTATTAAACATAAGTGTGCGTGCGTGCGTGCGTGCGTGCGTGCGTGCGTGTGTGTGTGTGTTTGTGTGTGTGTGTCTATTGTTATGAACTATATTTTACCAGCGCTTCTATCCTTGTAGATAATATCACGCCGCTGTCTTGCGTTATCTTATCTTTCATATAATGGTTTAGTTCGGAGAAAGAGAGAGAGAGAAAGAGAGAGAGAGAGAGAGAGAGAGAGAGAGAGAGAGAGAGAGAGAGAGAGAGAGAGAGAACGAGAGAACGAGAGAGAGAAAGAGAGAGAGAAAGAGAGAAAGAGAGAGAGAGAGAGATAGAGAGAGAGAATCTACCTAGTTGTACCTTACGGAAGGGGAGCTACGCTCGTAGTGTCCCGTCTTTGCATCTTGCAGTGTCTAGTTTGCTCTTAAATTCGTTTATAGTTTTTGCACACACTATTGCTTCGTCCAGTTTGTTCCAGACATCCACCACTCTGTGTGGAAAGTTGTTTTTATCGTGTGTGTTTGCGTGTGTGTGTGTGTGTGTGTGTGTGTGTGTGTGTGTGTGTGTGTGTGTGTGTGTGTGTGTGTGTGTGTGTGTGTGTGTGTGTGTGTGTGTGTGTGTGTGTGTGCATTTTGTAGAAGGACGGAGTCCCATGACAAATGCGACGTCACGGACACAAGGGACCGCAAGCCCAGCCAGAGGCATCGGTCGAGGGAGGCAGGTAACAACCAAGTGGAGAAGATATAAAGTTAAGATTCTGGCTGGATGCGGAGTGTAAGACAAGTACAAGTGAAGTCCAACAAAAGAGAGAGAGAAAAGAAGGAAGAAGGGAGGAGGAGAGAGGAAGAAGGGAGAGAGATAAGAATGGGGAAGGAGAGAGGAAGAAGGAAGGAGGAAGGCGAAAGAAAAGAAAGGGTAAGAGAGAAAGGGGGAAGAGAAGGAGTAAGGAAAGGAAGGAAGGAGGAATGGAAAGATGAAGGCGAAAGAAAGGAAGGGAGGAAAGGAGAAAAGAAGGAAGGAAGAATGGAAGGAGGAAGGCGAAACTAAAAAGGAGGAAGGAAAAAAGGAGGAAAAGGAAGAAAAAGAAAGGAAGAAGAAAGACGGAAGGAGGAAGATGAAAGAAATGGGTGAGGAAGGGAGTAAGGAGGGAAAAGAGGAAGAAAGTAAGAAAGAAATGAGGAAAGGGAGGAATGATTGAATAAATGAATGAATGATTGAATGAAAGAAGGAAGGATGGTTCTGTCTGTCTGCCTGTCTGTCTATGACTACGTCACTGGAAGTACTCACAAGTCGGAATAAAGGAGGGTTTAAAGGCAGTACCTTTTTAAACTTTTAAAGTTTTCGCCAGTTTTACCGAATGTTTTCTACCATTAGAAAGTGGAACTTTACCCGTTTTTTAGCTAAGTTTATGTTGCTTACACACACACACACACACACACACACACACACACACACACACACACACACACACACACAAAGAAAAATATACCTGTTTTCAAACACTTATGTGTACACGCATGTACACCTCTTTGTTACACGCACACCTTCAAACACACACACATGCACATGTTATTTTGGACCAAAAATGATAAACGAATAGTCACATGTTATTTTTGTTTTGAGGGTCCGAAAATATCCTGTGTTTGCTTTGTCTCCCAGCCATCAGGACTCGTATAGGTTTGAACCCCATAACATATCGTTTTGGAAGTTCCAGGCCGTTCCAGGAGGTCCAGGGTTTCTAGGAGACCCAGGGCTTCTGGAAGTTTCGGGTATTCCAGGAGTTATGGGGCTTCCTGAAGTTCCAAGGCTATCAGGAGTTCCAGGGTTTTCTTCAGTTCCGGGGCTTCGGAAGTTCCAGTAGTTACGAGGCTTCCTGAAGTTTCGGGTATTCCGGAAGTTTTGGGACTTCTGGAGGTTCATAAGAACATAAAAACATAAGAATGAAGGAGACTCCCAGAGACCATAAGGTCTACACTAGGTAGTTCCATGTCCATTACCACTCATCACCCCCGCCTACAAAGTTGTCTAACCTTCTTTTAAAACAACCTACAGTTTCAGCGCTCACTAAATGGTCAGTCAGCCTATTTCATCCGTTAACCACTCTATTGTTAAATCAATTCTTGCCAATTTCCTTCTTATATCTAAAATTGTCCAATTTAAATTCATTACTTCGAGTCCTTCCATGCTGTTTTAATGTGATGACCTTGTCTGCATCACCCTTGTAAAGCCCTTATCCCATTTGAATACCTCTATTAGATTACCCTGTACTCTTTGTCTTTCTAGAGAGTGTGAATTAAGGTATCTAATCTTGTCTTCGTAAGGTACATTTCTGAGCCCATGTTTGATTTTTGGTCATTCTCCTCTACTGTAACGGTGGCTTTGGGGGTTTTCATGGGCCCGGTAAGTGTTAGTATTCTGGGTTCCCAAAGAGACCCGGTATGGAAGCCCCCAGTGGCTTATAGGGTCCTTGGATCCGGGCGTGGAGCTCTGGGGATCCGGAAAAAAGGCGAAGAAGAAGTAAAGAAAGTTGGACGGAGTCGGCTGCGAGAAGGAGGGGGAGTGAGAGCCCGGGTGAGGTGGGGAAGAAGGAAGAATATAAAAGTGACCAAAGGAGAGGAGAGAGAAGAAAAAAAAAAGAAGAAAAAGGAGAATAAGAGGTGAAAAAGTACGGGAGAAAAAGGAAAGAGAAGATATGATAAAATAAGAGGAAAGAATACGAAGAAAGAAGTGAACAATTGGTAAGAAAGACGTACAGGGACCCAAAGAAAAAGAGAAGGAAGAAGGAATGGAAAGAAGAATTAGGAAAGAAGAACGGGGACGAAGGAGAGGTCTGAGAGGGAGGAGAGAAAAATAAGAAGGAACATGCAGAAGAATTTGACGTTTATGGTCGAAGTGAAGTTTGGCCTTTAAGTGTCCTGTGGGACCTATGACAGACTCCCTGTGCTGCCTACCCATCACCACCACATCCCTAACCTCCCTCAATAACTCCCTCTCTCCCTTCCTCCCTCTCTCCTTCGTCCCCCTTCCTCTCACCCTACCCACCCTAAGTCCGCTCTTGTTATCTCCATCACATCTCTCTCTCTCTCTTTCTCTGCCTCACCCCCCCCCCTCTCTCTCTCTCTCTCTAACATCTCGTGTTTGTGTTGTCAGCCTGGGGCTGTTCTTTGTCGTGTGATGGTTGTGATTGCAGACCATTTGGATGGTGAGAGTAAACGTGCAAGGGACGCTCGATCGCTCTGTGAGCGTGTGTGTGTGTGTGTGTGTTTGTGTGTGTGTGTGTGTGTGTGAGAGAGAGAAAGAGAGAGAGAGAGAAAGAGAGAGAGAGAGAGAGAGAGAGAGAGTGTGTGTGTGTGTGTGTGTGTGTGTGTGTGTGTGTGTGTGTGTGTGTGTGTGCCTGCGCAATCGTATGCCAGCCGGCTGAGTCCTTAAGCTTATCTCTATATTTGTACAGCCGAGGCAACTCGCAGTCATTACCATTATCCCTATAGAAGATATATGTTATTTTCACATTTATTGTGAGGTCCCCTGCTTGTGGGATCTTACCCGGCTACACTGCATACTGGTCCATTGTAAACGAAGAGAGAGAGAGAGAGAGAGAGAGAGAGAGAGAGAGAGAGAGAGAGAGAGAGAGAGAGAGAGAGAGAGAGAGAGAGAGAGAGAGAGAGAGTGAGAGTGAGAGAGAGAGTGAGAGAGAGAGAGTGAGAGAGAGAGAGAGAGAGAGAGAGAGAGAGAGAGAGAGAGAGAGAGAGAGAGAGAGAGAGAGAGAGAGAGAGAGAGAGAGAGAGAGAGAGAGAGAGAGAGAGAGAGAGAGAGAGAGGTGCTTCTTCCGCTTGAGGTTTTTAGCACGTGCTTGTATGGCTTAAGGCTTGGATTAAGACCCGTGTGTAGCAAATCCCTTCGTTCTTTACCTCGGTATAAAATAAATATCCCATAAATTCCTTTTCACGGCTGGATTGTATTATGGTAACGCAACAGGGATTTTTTTTTATTTAAGCGATTTTCTTCTCTCGCTCTTGCTAATTCACTAAAATTTTATTCAGCTATTGTACTTTATTGTTGACAACCTCCATCCCTTCCTCTCTCTTTTTCTCTCTCTCTCTCTCTTTCTCCCCTTTTTTTTATTTTTTTTTAATCAGGAAGGGAAAGCTCAGGACATGAACAAATTCAGGTAATTTTGAACAAATCTTTTATGTTCATAATATTCCTTAGATTTCTCTTTCTAATGCCCGAGATTTCTATTCAGACGAGGCAGATTGAAATAGAAAGAAAGAAAAAATCTAGTGGATTAGTGGATAAAGTTTGGTCAAAACAGGACGCTAAAACCCGTTAGCTCCCACGGTCCTTATTCTAGGACCAACAACCACCGTTGAACCATAAAACTAAAATCAATATTGTGATATTGTAATTAACTCATTTTGGATGGAGGCCGATAACTGAACTATGTGCTTTAGTTAGAACGCAATGTTTGATATACGCTACCATGTTGAACAGGTTCAACAAATTGAGCAAGTTTGGTAAGCTGAACAAAATTGAAAAAATATAATAAAAAAAAAAACGATTTTTTTTTTTTAATCACTTGACCAAATTGGACAAATTGAACAAATCTATAGTAGATTCTCGACAAATAATCATGCTATTGATATATTTTATAATAGAAAGTAGGCGTGGCTCTCATGGTTGTGATAATGCAATAGATGAATAAATGAACAAATAAATAGAAAATGGTGCGTAAGTCTCTGATGGTATGTATGGATTGAGTCTGGAGCCATCCAGAGGGTGCTTGCGTGAGCGGCGGATCTGATATTCACTTCTTATCTCGTCCGACCCACTTAATCACATACCAAAGTAAATATTCATGTACACATGACACAAACGCACGCACGCACACACACACACACACACACACACACGCACACGCTAGGCTGAAATAATTTCAGTATCGCTGCACTGCGAGTCGTTACTCCAACTTTCGTGGGCGGAGAGTTGGGGGTGTGTGGGCGTGTAAGGTCACGGTATTATCTATAGATCGGTCATATATAAACTCTGAGCTCTCTTCCGAGAGGGAAACAGATGTCGATCACGAATCCAACACGTGATCCAAGACCATGGTGAAACACACACACGCACACACACACACACACACACACACACACACAC
>NC_134811.1:28860972-28875972 GCF_046742065.1 Oratosquilla oratoria | reverse complement strand
GTCAGAAGCAGTGTCGCAAGAAATAAACAGAAATAATAATAATAACCTCGATTTTTTTTTTCATTTTCTAAACCCTCTCTTCTTTTGTCCTTTTTTTTCACCCCATATATGAAAACAAAAGAAAAAGAAAATTTAATGAGGCTTGATCCTTAAACGAGAGTGAATCTCACAGAGGAAATGAATAAACTGATTCGGTGAAAATCAGTCGCCTTTTCTCCGCATTGGTGTTCCATTTCTCGTTACTGAATAATCACGTGGCTCTGCTTCTGCCGTCATCCGATTTATGTCAGCCTGTCCCAGCCTACGCTCGGAAACTCTCAACCCTCTGCCGGTACAGTTAATCACAGGTTATTGCATTACCATGCATAAATAACGAACAATCTGCAGCTCAATCACGGGATCTATCTGAAGAAACGGAACAGAATCATCGCGATCTCATCATCGTCATTTCTTTTTTAAGGGCTACTGTGGCAACATGGTTAGCATAGATTCATTCAGACCCGGGTTCGATCCCGTCAAGAGTCTCCTACGCCAAATATCATGAGAAATCAGCCTGTTTCACTGTTCAGCCTCTGGCATATATACATAATGCATACAGGGCATGCGTGGGTTGCTTCGACTAGTGTAGCACTGTGGTTTGCAGCCCATGGGGTTAAGAGCGGGAGAATATGAAAGGTCCAGGCTTGTAGGCGACGTTGAGAGCGATGAGCGGCTGAGATATATATATATATATATATATATATATATATATATATATATATATATATATATATATATATATATATATATGCAAAGAAATCACAAAACACACGTGATAAAATATTTTTGCAGAAACCACCGGGAAATTTGAAAAAACAGATACCGAACGTTTTCGTCTATTTAGACATTTTCAAAGGTACAAAAAAGCAATACAGAAAGAAACAATAAATACATAAGAAGACAAGGATACTCGGAGAGGTCCCATGTTACATTTTATCACACACAATTTTGTCAATAATAAAATTGTCCAATTTAAATAAACCCAAACTCAAGTTCATGTTATTTCCAAAATTTCTTTTTATAAAACAAGATTCAATAATATTTCTTTCTATAATATTATTACAAGAAGTAATTATTTTAGAATTTCCCCAGTCAATATTATGACCATAATCCCTTTGGTGGACAAATAATCCACTGGACACTTGCCCCGTTCTAATACTATATTTATGTTGGCCTATTCTCTTTTCTAAGCCTTTGCCTGTTTGGCCTATATAAATAAAATCACAATTTTTACATGGTATATTATAAATACATCCTTCTTTACTTCTTGGGGAATTTTTAATTAACAGACTCTTAATGTTGTTATTATTTTTGAATACTATCTGGATACCAAATTTTTCAAAAATGCTAGGAAGATGGATTAGATTTTCGTGGTACGGAATTGTTAGCATATTTTTATAATTAAATGGTTTGACCTGCGACGTATTAAGAAAACATTTCCTAGCTTTGATTTTTGTTTTATCAATAAGATGTTTTGGATATCTTAAATTTTCTCCAATGTCATAGATGAATTGTATTTCTTGATCCAAGAACTCAGGGGAACAAATTCTATAAGCTCTCAGGAACATTGAAGAAAAAACTGACAGCTTGGATTTTTGACTGTGATACGAGTAAAAATGAATGTACGAGAGGACATTGGTCGGCTTCCTGTAAACGTCAAATTTAAAGTATCTTCCACATCGGTAAATATTTACATCTAAAAATGGTAACATATCATTTTCTTCAACCTCTACTGTGAATTTAATGGAATGCACCAAATTATTTAAATCTGACAAAAAAGTATCCAAATATTGATCATTAGGCCAAATGCATAATATGTCGTCAACATACCTGTACCAAACTGCATTAATTGGAAGAATGTTTGGTAATAACTCTCTTTCAAAAAACTCCATATACAAATTGCTAAGAATTGGAGACAGACAGTTCCCCATGGCCATACCAAATGTTTGAGTATAAAAGTTTCCATTAAATTCAAACTTAGAGTCTATTACACATAATTTGATTAAACTAATAATAGTATGAGCAGGGAGTGTAAAGTCATGTTTCTTTAATTCTTTTTCTAGAAATCCTAACAAATCTAAAACAGGGACTCGGGTGAATAAACTTTTAATATCGAAACTAACCAACTTAAAATCAAATGTGATATTATGTCCAAGCAGCTTTTCGGTTAATGGAATATCACATTTGATTTTAAGTTGGTTAGTTTCGATATTAAAAGTTTATTCACCCGAGTCCCTGTTTTAGATTTGTTAGGATTTCTAGAAAAAGAATTAAAGAAACATGACTTTACACTCCCTGCTCATACTATTATTAGTTTAATCAAATTATGTGTAATAGACTCTAAGTTTGAATTTAATGGAAACTTTTATACTCAAACATTTGGTATGGCCATGGGGAACTGTCTGTCTCCAATTCTTAGCAATTTGTATATGGAGTTTTTTGAAAGAGAGTTATTACCAAACATTCTTCCAATTAATGCAGTTTGGTACAGGTATGTTGACGACATATTATGCATTTGGCCTAATGATCAATATTTGGATACTTTTTTGTCAGATTTAAATAATTTGGTGCATTCCATTAAATTCACAGTAGAGGTTGAAGAAAATGATATGTTACCATTTTTAGATGTAAATATTTACCGATGTGGAAGATACTTTAAATTTGACGTTTACAGGAAGCCGACCAATGTCCTCTCGTACATTCATTTTTACTCGTATCACAGTCAAAAATCCAAGCTGTCAGTTTTTTCTTCAATGTTCCTGAGAGCTTATAGAATTTGTTCCCCTGAGTTCTTGGATCAAGAAATACAATTCATCTATGACATTGGAGAAAATTTAAGATATCCAAAACATCTTATTGATAAAACAAAAATCAAAGCTAGGAAATGTTTTCTTAATACGTCGCAGGTCAAACCATTTAATTATAAAAATATGCTAACAATTCCGTACCACGAAAATCTAATCCATCTTCCTAGCATTTTTGAAAAATTTGGTATCCAGATAGTATTCAAAAATAATAACAACATTAAGAGTCTGTTAATTAAAAATTCCCCAAGAAGTAAAGAAGGATGTATTTATAATATACCATGTAAAAATTGTGATTTTATTTATATAGGCCAAACAGGCAAAGGCTTAGAAAAGAGAATAGGCCAACATAAATATAGTATTAGAACGGGGCAAGTGTCCAGTGGATTATTTGTCCACCAAAGGGATTATGGTCATAATATTGACTGGGGAAATTCTAAAATAATTACTTCTTGTAATAATATTATAGAAAGAAATATTATTGAATCTTGTTTTATAAAAAGAAATTTTGGAAATAACATGAACTTGAGTTTGGGTTTATTTAAATTGGACAATTTTATTATTGACAAAATTGTGTGTGATAAAATGTAACATGGGACCTCTCCGAGTATCCTTGTCTTCTTATGTATTTATTGTTTCTTTCTGTATTGCTTTTTTTGTACCTTTGAAAATGTCTAAATAGACGAAAACGTTCGGTATCTGTTTTTTCAAATTTCCCGGTGGTTTCTGCAAAAATATATATATATATATTGAACATTTTAGAAGCTCTGCCAAGGATTCGAACCCTGACCTGTGCGTAAATAATCACGAGGTCAAGACGTTAGCGACTGAGCCACGTGCGATGGTTCAGTCGCTAGCGTCTTGACCTCGTGATTATTTATGCACAGGTCAGGGTTTGAATCCTTGGCAGAGCTTCTAAAAATGTTCAATCTGTCTTTAACACACACACATACACACATATATATATATGTATATACATATATATATATATATATATATATATATATATATATATATAAAGAGAGAAAGAGAGAGAGAGATAGAGAGAGAGAGATAGATAGATAGATAGAGAGAGAGAAAGAGAGATATAGATAGAGATATCTGGAAACCGAAAAATAAAATTTCTTGCAGAATTGGAAGACAAGACAAATGTGAAGACTTCAAAAAACTTTGGAAAATCTGAGGATTTAAAATGTTTGAGAGGTTTGCAATGAGACTTAAGTGAGAAAGACTGGAAGACTTAGTATTAAGCGAAGGAAAAAACAAACAAACAAACAAACAAACAGCAACCTATTGAGAAAACACACAAAGACTAATTTTCAGTCTCACAATATATCTTGAGGAAAGAAGACTGGAAGTCTTATTATTAGCTTAAAAATGTAACCTATTGAGAAAACACATAAAGATTATTTTACAGTCTCAGAATATATCTAGAAGATCTTACGGTATTTAATCTATAAATTCTAAACCTTCCAACACTATTTTATTCATTTGTGGGTAAAGCCCGGGATTTATCGGATTTATCTACTTAATATCACAGATTATTCGAGATTAATTTGTATTAAGCTTTCCATTCAGCCCCGCATAGCCCAATATATGGGTGATGCTGTGACCTTACACACACCCATCGTATTGCCTATGGGGGACAGTAACAGTTTGCTTTTTCATACTCTGAGCGGGACACCAAACAGCCGCTTGTGTGTGTATGTGATATATGTGGTGTGTGTGTGTGTGTGTGTATGTGTGTGTGTGTGTATGTGTGTGTGTGTTTGTATTTGAGTGTAAGTGTGTGTATGTGTGTGCGAGAGAGACAGAGAGAGAATACTAGATGAGAGTCTTGCCCGAAGGCGTTTGCGACACGACTCCTTTCTTACACCAAATAAAAGATCCGAAGCCTTGGGTGGTGGTGGAGGAGGAGATGGAGGAGGAGAAGGAAGAAGAGGAAGAAAAAGGGGAGGAAGCGGAGGAAGGATAGGAAGAGGGGGAGGAAGAAAAAGCGGAGGAAGAGGAGGAAGAGAAAGGGGAGGAAGCTGAGGAAGGATAGGAAGAGGAGGAGTAAGGTGAAGAAAAGGAGGAAAAGAATTAGGGTGAAGAGAAGGAGGAGGAGGAGTAGGGTGAAGAGACGGAGGAGGAGAATTAGGGGAGGAAGAGGAGGAAGAGAAGGGGAGGAAGTGGAGGAAGGATAGGAAGAGGAGGAGTAAGGTGAAGAAAAGGAGGAGAAGAATTAGGGTGAAGAGAAGGAGGAGGAGGAGTAGGGTGAAGAGACGGAGGAGGAGAATTAGGATGAAGAAAAGAAGGAGCAGGATGAGGAAGAAGATGAGGAGGAGGAGAAAGAGGAAGAAGAGGAGGAGGAGGAGGAGGAGAAAGAAGATGAGTACGGGAAAGGAAAGGAGGACGGGGAAGAGGAAGAGAAAGAAGAGGTGGAAAAGGTGACTGAAATATTTACTTTCCTCTCAGTTTCTCTCATCTCTCTCTAAATATGTCATTGAATATATTTTTGAACATATTACTAAAAGATAGCCGAGGTGTTTCCTATTCTCTGTCTTGTTCTTCTCATGCCTAAGCCTCTCTAAATATGTTACTGTGTTTGTGATTTAAAGGCGACAGGTCTTTCATCCCCCCCCTCTCTCTCTCTCTCTCTCTCTCTCACTTCCTCTCAAAATCTCTACATATTTCCCAAACAACCTGGATATCTACTTTTCTAAACTCCTCAGAACCAGGTTTCCCTCAACCGAATAAAATCGCCTGGCGTTTGCCAAACAAAGCCTGTAAATGAGAGATTGTAATTGTTATGAAAATGGCTAAAGGATCAGGTTTATCTACTTCGCAAGGGGGAACGTCTACCTTCTAGCCAATCGTTGGGAAAGTATTTACGACCCCAAGTACTAGAGAAGACCGGGAAAATTTCCTTTACAACATCAGAATTACTTATCATATATACGAGTATATATATATATATATATATATATATATATATATATCCTTCTTTTTATATTATACAATTACATATCCTTTAAGCCCTCGTTTATTGTTGAATAACGAATCAATGCAAGAACTAAAGCAAGAATGCACTAGAGTACTAACGAGTCTATTCACGAGCATTTGAGTCTAAATTCTTAATATTTTCTTCCACCGTGCTTTAGCCGAGGAAAGAAAGTCTCCATAAGTATTCATTTTCATTTTTATTTTTTAAAATTATTTTTATCTATATTTTTTTTTTAGAGAATATTGCTTTCGTACAAGTTAGAAATACCTGTGGGAATGATGTATACAATTACCCGTAGTTAGTCTACGGGAGTTTTGGAGAAGACACCCGCACGGGCACACGCATGAAGGTAAACTCACTCACCCACACACACACACACACACACACACACACACACACACACACACACACACACACACACACTAACACACAAACACACACACACACAAACACACACACACATACCAGGCACATCACTTTACACACACACACACACACACACACACACACACACACACACACACACACACACACACATACCAGGCACATCACTTTACACACATACATACACACACACACACACACACACACACTTACACACATACACATACTACACACGCTATATACACACACACTACACACGCTATATACACCCACATACTGCACACACTATATGCACCTACACATACTACACACACCACTATATACACGCACACATACTGCACACACAAACAAACACACACTATATACGCTAACACGCACACACATGCAGACACACACAATCACACATGCATACACGTATACATATGCACACACATACATACACACAAGCACAAATATGCACACATACGAACACACATTAACACGCAGACACATACAAACACGCACTAATAAGCACACACATGCAGACACATACAGATACACATGCACATATACACACGCACACATACGAACACACACACATACACACATTAACACGCAGACACATACAAACACACACACACATACACACACTAACACGCACACACATGCAGATACACACAGACACACATGCACACACGCACATACATACACACATGCACACACACACGCACACATACATACACACACACATATATGTACACGTACACACGTTATTCATACACAATCTCGCTTCAAACTCTGGAGCTCATTACTGTAGAGGAAATTCAATCCAACTAATCAAAGGTCTCCATAGGTGAGGCAGCAAATTGCTTTATTCGGGAGCAAAGCGTCAAGACCCTTTCATTCAATCACTCGTTTTTTTTCGTCGTTGACGTGAACCCATAACAAGCGGCGCTCCTGTTACGAGGAGTAGTGAGGACATCGCGCGCTCTCGAAGTAGACCCTCAAGTTAAAAATGAAAACTAAGCGAGAGGTAGGTGTCTTACAAGTGGAGGGAGGAGAGCAGGAGGGGTGGAAGGGGGAGAGGTGGAGGTGTGGAGGGGTGGAGTCGGTGGCGGAGGCAAATTGGCCCAAAATAGAACCTCTGGCTCTTGTTGACCTGCCTCGTTTTGCTCTTCAACCTGCTTGGCATCGTGCAAGCTAATTAAGTTTTCAATAGTTTAGGCAAGAATATGTTTACACACTGCTAGTGCCTACTAATTTTGAAAGACAGTTGCATAAGTTGTTTGTTTCCCCTCCCCCCCATATATATATATATATATATATATATATATATATATATATTGTGTGTGTGTGTGTGTGTGTGTGTGTGTGTGTGTGTGTGTGTGTGTGTGTGTGTGTGTGTGTGTGTGTGTGTGTGTGTGTGTGTGATTCACTATGGTCTTGGATCACGTGTTGGAATCGTGATCGACAGCTATTTCCCTCCCGTAAGAGAGCTCAGAGCTCATATATGACCAATCTATGGGTAATGCTGTGACCTTACACGCACACACACCCCTAGCTCTCCGCCCACGAGAGTTGGAGTAACAACCCGCAGCGCAGCGATACTGAAATTATTTCAGCCCTGGCTGGGATTCGAACCCGAACCGCCGTAGTGGAAGCCGGGAACTCTAAACACTGTGTGTGTGTGTGTGTGTGTGTGTGTGTAAGTATACCATAGATCCTTTTACCCTCATTAATGGGGATGGCCAAATCAAAGCACATACTTTCATCATACACAAAATAAATGAATATATAAATGAATTAATAAATAAACGAATAAGAAAATAATAAACAAGTAAATGAACAAGAAAACAAATAAAAAATAGGTAACAAAATGAATTGAAAAAATAATAATAAATAAAAGTCATCTATTCCCCTCCCATCTCAGTACCTCTGGATTGAAGGGCCCACTGCTTCCCGCTCCAGCGCTGCTTGGGGGTAAAGACAATGCAGCGAGGCATAGCGTCTCCTCAGTAGTCCTCGACATCAGGAGTTGGCTTACTCTCCCTCTTTTTACACTGCTCTCCTGATCCACAAAAAAAGAAAAAGAAAAAAAAAAAGAATAATAATAATAATAATAAATAAATAAAACAAAATAAATAAAGAATAAAATAGATAAAAACTAAATAAATAAATAAAGTAAAATAAATAAATAGATAAATAAATAAATACACAAATAAAATAATAAATAAATAAAATAAAATGAGATGAAAAATAAAATAAAGTAAAATCAAATTAACAAAAACAAATAAAAAGTAATGAAATAGATTTTGGTCAGCGACACGTCAGACGATTTTATTCAGCTGTGAGGAAATTCTCTTGCGGCAAAGGATTAGATCGAAGTTTCGACTTACAGCTACAACTACAGTATTGCTCACCCCCCCACTCTCCTTCTCTTTACTCCCATCCCCTTCCTCTGCCCTCCCCTCCTCCTCCATCCTCCCCATCCCCTTCCCCTATCCCCCCACCTCTCCCCCCTGTCTCCCTTTTCCATCCCCTTTCATCTCATCCTCCCAAATCACCTTTACCCTCCCACATCCCCCTCCCCCCTCCCACCTTTCTCTCCCCTCCCATTTCCCTGTCTCCCCTCCCCCTTCCCTCCCGCTTTCCTTCCCCCTCCCCCTCCCTCTCCCCCCTCCACTCTACCCCACCAACACCCCTTCTCCTCCTCCACCTCCCCTCACCTCTTCCTCAACTCCCTCCTCCTCCCGTTCCCACTTACCCTTCCCTCTCACCTTTCTTTCCTCCCTCCCCTTCCTCGTCCCTTCTCCCCCTGTCCCCTCCTCTCCCCCTCTCCCCCTCACATCGTTATCCTTTCTCTCTCTCACTCGGCATCCCCAGCATGCGCGGCTCCCTGCCTGTTTTGCGGACAGTGATGGCACTGGCTTGTCTGTCGGGCCGCCGAGGAGGAGTGCCGACAAACGCTGGCACCGATGGACACCCTTGGCACTCGGGCAAGGTCATCCCCGCTGGCTGCCAACGAACATGCCAACCAGCATGTATGTGTGTGTGTGTGTGTGTGTGTGTGTGTGTGTGTGTGTGTGTGTGTGTGTATGTGCGGGTGTGTGTGTGTGTGTGTGTGTGTGTGTGTGTGTGTGTGTATGTGCGGGTGTGTGTGTGTGTGCGGGTGTGTGTGTGTGTGTGTGTATGTGCGTGTGTGTGTGTGTATGTGTGTGTGTGTGTGTGTGTGTGTGTGTGTGTGTGTGTGTGTGTGCATGTGATTCACCTTGGTCTTTGGATCACGTGTTGGCCTCGTGACCGACAGCTATTTCCCTCCCAGAAGAGAGCTCAGAGCTCGTATGACCGATCTATGGGTAATGCTATGACCTTACACGCACACACACACCCAACTCCCCGCCCACGAGAGTTGGAGTAACGACTCGAAGCGCAGCGATACTGAAATAATTTCAGCCCTGGGCAGGATTCGAACCAGGTACCGCCAGTACCTCGTTCGAATCCTCCCCAGGGCTGTGTGTGTGTGCGTGTGTGTGTGTGTGTGTGTGTGTGTGTGTGTGTGTGTGTGTGTGTGTGTGTGTGTATTCCGAGGTGAGCAGCGTTTGGGGGCAATTACTCAGAATGGATGCCCTTCCTAACCTGTGCACCGTGGTCAGGATACCAACATACATCCGCAACCCCCAACGCTGTTCCCTGGCACGCGCGCTACCACTGAACCAACGCATGTATTTGCAAGATATACGAAAATATATGACCATTTATAAAATAACCTTGACGGAGATATGCTTGATTCGTCGGTGAACGATAAACATCACAAAGGTTCGTTCACGACAGTAACATACAATTTAAAGCATTCTAAACACAGAGAATGAAAAAAAATATATATATATAAAAATAGTTACTGGAAGATTTAGGCATTCCAGCCTCCTTCCCCTCCCCTCCCGTCCCGTCTTCCTCCCTTTCCCTCCTCACTCTTCCATACTCCTCAATCTAATTCTTCGCCGGAGGTCTCCACGCTCCTGTTCCGTAATCCCAATCCATTACTCTTCATATCATCGCGGCATCAGGAAAACCCACACCACTTGGTAGCATCCTCGCATACTAAACACACGCACGTACGCACGCACGCACGCACACACACATACACACTCATACACACACACATACACACTCACACACACACACATACACACACACACACACACACACACACACACTATATATATATATACATACATATATATGTATGTATATGTATATATATGAGGTGCCAAGATAGGAGGGAGGGAGGAGAGTGGAATATATGGGAAATGAAATGGGTGGGAGTGATTTCTATGCCTTTTTCTTTTTGGCTACCCCCCGTGTAAGGGGGAAAAAGCCTTTGGTATATGTATGTATATATATATATATATATATATATATATATATATATATATATATATATGAATTTTGTGACATTCTGATAGGTTGACGTGAGTGGGAATTAGAAAAAGTGTAGTGTTAGTCTGAGTTTATTCCTGACTAGTTTCGCAGATATACATTTTTTCTAAGTATATCTGCGAAACTAGACAAGAATAACCTCAGACTAAGACTCTTGTGTTTCCTATTTCCACTCGCGTCATACAAATGTGTGTATTATAAATATATATATATATATGTGTGTGTGTGTGTGTGTGTGTGTGTGTGTGTGTGTGTGTGTGTTTGTGTGTGTGTGTGCACGCACACACATCCACTATAGACTATTCTAAAATCTAAAAAACTTCCCCATTCCTTCTCACGCCTTGTCTCTTCCCTCTGCCGCGTCGGTCTTCTTCGCCTCCGAGGATGAGAAAAATGGCCAAGACTCGGTGCTTATCTCCGAATATCATGGCCTTATCAAGAGAGTTCAAAGGTCGACTTCCTTAAGGGCGACGGGTAAAAGCCTTTTAAAGCAGAAGATAAGCCTTACTGCATGCTGACTAAACCAGAAGATTATTCTTGTTGGGTTTTACGTTTTTTCTCGCAAAATTTCCTTTAATATACATGAAGGCACGTAGACTAAATGTAATTAATATGTATTTACATATACATAGAATAACACACATAAACTTATGCAAAAATTTGTATGCTTATATACACACGAATACATGCACATAAACACACACACACACTCATACACACACACACACACTCATACACACACACACACACACACACACACACACTCGCACACACACACACGCACTCTCACACTCATACACGCACATACACACATACACTCTTTCTCTCTCTCACACACACACACACACACACACACACACACACACACATACTCACACATACAGAAACACACACACACATACACACACACACAGACACACGCATGCACGCGTACATGTAAACTGTGTATTCATGTTCTTGTGCCATGTGTGTTTATGTGTATATATTGTACAAGCAGATTTTTACATCAATATCAAGTCGCTTCCATGAACGTTCCTTCTTTTTCTTTTGCTCACGAACGTTTTTACCTCTCCATGAACCGTACTCATACAAACACCAAATACTGTACGCGTCTACATACCACCATGTAAGTGTTTTGTTTTTTATATAAATATTTTCTTCTTTTCAGTGCGCGTACGTCAAATAAGCCAAAATAATGATAATATTAACATCATAATATTTACTTGTATGCTGTGGGCACGACTTTATCTATTCCTATTTTTTTTTTTTTTTTTTTTTTTTTTTTTGTGGGGAGATGGGATGGGGCAAACTGCCCGAGAGATCATCTCTCCATCACATCTCTCCTTCACCCCTTTCTCTTCTTCCTCTCTCTCTCACCAACCTCTCTCTCTCTGTTTGTCTATTTGTCTGTCTCTCTTTCCTTTTCCCTCTTTTTTATTTCTCGTTCTCTATGTCTCCCTTTTCCTCTCCCTCTCTCTTTCACCCCCCCTCTCTCTGCTCCCACTCACTCTCTCCCTCGCTCTCCCTTTCTCTTTCTATCTCCCTCTCCCCCTTCTCTCTCTCTTCTTTTCTTCACCTCTCCATCTCCCCCTCCCCTTTTCCCGGGGAGATATTGCAAATAGAAAGTGTTCTTCATTCCTGGGAGTGCCACAGCCAGCCAGCCAGCCACTATTGGGTTCCACTAAAGCCTCTTGCATGCCGGGTGGTACTGTCCCTTCCAACCCGCCTGCCGTCAGGTGATTTAATTCATCTCCTTGGCACCCCTTGGGTCGCATGGGGGGTCACTGCTTCTCTCTCTCTCTCTCTCTCTCTCTCTGAACCCTTCCATACCGGGTGATACTTTCCCCATTTAAGTCTTTCTGTCGTCAGACGATTTTATTAATCTCGTGACACCCCGAAAGGTACTTCCCTAGGTGAGGAGCGGAACTACGGAACAACAAAAGTTCCAGGTCTTCAGGTCCTGAAGCTGAAGTCTGTCTATCGGTCGGTCGGTCGGTCGTTCAGGCGTGACCTGGTTTCTGAAGCACGGGGGCCAGGCCAGGCCAGGCCAGACCTGAGGACTTCATATGGTTGACCTCATTCTGGAAATAAAGTATTTAGCTTTTTTTACCCTCTCTTCCTTCTTTCATCTCTCTCTCTCTCTTTTTTCTCTCTCTAAACACCTCTTCCTCTCCCCTTCTCTCCCTCTCACCTTCTCTCCCTGTCAGCCTATCCCTCTCTCCATTTATCCTCACCTCTCCCCCTCCCCTTCTACCCCTTTCCTCCTCCTCCTCCTCCTCCTCTTGACCTCACCTCCTTCTCCTACCCCTCTCTCTTTTAAATGTAGAAAGGATACATCTACCTGTTCTGATATACTATACAGTATACATACATACATATATATATATATATATATATATATATATATATATATATATATAAGGTCAGTATACAACTGTAGATATAGAATATCTAGAACAAAAAAGGAACGATGATATACACAACCAAACCAATGGGGCCTTTTGTTCCATATCAGGGTTCCCATCAGCAGGAAGGGGGGAATATGCAGATCAAGTATTTCATCCACTGAAACGTGTTCCTGCTCACCACCGACGCAGAAAGTGTTTTGAGTGAGTTCGACAAAACAACGTATAAACACACTTCTACATAAGTCACAGTTACAACATTGGCCTCATTGGCCTCGGTCCCTCGGTGGAGAGACGGTGTTGGAGAATGGTGTTTTGGAGTGTCCTACGGTCAGGTTTCTATTGTCCCCAGTAATTCATGTGTGGACGAAATATATGTATGTGGCCATGTACACATGTATGTATACCGGTTTGCTGGTGTAGTGGTGCCGTCGTTAGCAGTCAGAGTTCGAGTCCCTCTTCAGGGCTGAAAAAGCATCACGACACTGCAAGTCGGGTATTCCAACTCTGGTGGGCAACAGAGTTGTGTGTGTGGTATGTGTGTGCATGTGTGTGTGTGTGTGTGTGTGTGTGTGTGTGTGTGTGTGTGTGCGTATCGGGTCGTAGCATGAACCATATAAAGGGGCAATCATATGAGCTCTGAGCTCTCATCCGGAAGGGTAGTAGCTGTTTATCACTAGTCCAACACGTGACCCAAGCTCGTGGTGAATCGCATGTGTGTACACATAAACACACACACACACACACACATAAACACACACACACACACACACACACGCACACACATACACACACATACACACACACATATATACACACACACGCACACATACACACAAAACCATGCACACACGCATACACTTCAGATGTATCTTCGGAGCCACCTTCAAAGACACCTTCGAAGACGTCTATGGAGACATCTTCGGGGATATGTTCTCCATCTCGCCTCATGATCCAGACCGCCGGTAACATGTCCGGGAAACCTCAGATCCGGGGACCATAAATTCGGAGTCAGAAGACGTAGACCGGACAGTTCCATTCGTCTGGGACTGGGAGAGAGGGTCTGTCCTCGGCATGAGCTGGGTCTGAATAGACCGATCGAGACAGTGTCTCGACCAGGGCTCTCATTTCAGTAGAATGAAGTTTGGAATGCAATACCTTTCATCTCTCTCCCTCTCTCTCTTTCTCTCTCTCTCTCTTTTTTATTTTTTTATTTCGACAGGAGGGACTCTCTCGGTGGGATCCTGCCCTACCTGTTCCCCCAGAATAGCATCTTGACGTCACGCTCTTACCCCCAGGAATATCCCCCATGACGTCATGAAACCTGACCCCTGACGTCACTGCTGCAGGGCACACATCTTTTCGACTTTCCTCCAGGATGAAATAACATTTCCATATTTTATTCTGGTTTACACCAGACGACTTATTTTACTTGTTGGAAACGCACTAAAGAGATCTTATTCTGGAACGTAAACTTGGGGACCAAAAAAATACACCATGACAAATAACGCCTCTATGTTATGAGGGAATAAGGCCGATATTTGCACTTTCTTCCAGAACACGGTCGTGACGCCAACTCGATTAAATCCTTTATAAGAGCAATATTATTTATACATTTTATTTTACCTATCGTTGGCCGATTTCAATCGCTGTTCTACATATTAGCCCTTTGTACAGTACTTTCGTACCTCTTTACACACACACACACACACACAATATTTGGTGCATTGGCGTCACCTCCCTCTGCCCACTGCCCATATTACCCCTTTGTACTTTCGTACCTCTTTACACACACACACACAATATTTGGTGCATTGGCGTCACCTCCCTCTGCCCACTGCCTGTCAGCCAGCTCCCCCTCCCCTTTTCTTCCTCCTCCCCTTCCCTCTCCCCCTCCCACCGCCGCCTACCCATTAATGTCCTCACGAAATTTACTCTCTTTCTCGTTTTCCCTAATTGGCTAAGT